>NC_082692.2:103933309-104259809 GCF_949987515.2 Delphinus delphis
GGTATAGACACCCGTGTGGGCAGGTGTGTCGATCTCGTGGTCACATATGTGACTTCCGTGTCCCTGGAGTCGCAGGATTCCCTGATCTGTGTAGCCAGGTGCTGTCGTGGACTCTGCCTTTGGTGTCGTGTCCTTGGGGACCATGTGCAGATTTTCACACCTTGCCTGTGCACGGTCCCAGGTCACCTCCCTGCACTGTCTTGGTTCCGTGTTTCCATCAGCCTCTCTATCCTGACGGGGACGTGTGAGGTGGAGCCCCGGGCGCCTGCCCGTACCCCCCCCCCCCGCCCTTCCCCCGTCAGCACCTCCCCCGCAGGGCTGGGCTTTCATGATCCACCTGTGGGAAGAGAATGACTCTCCTTCTCTGATGGATGAGGCTGTCCCAGAGGCCTTTGCTTTCAGAAGAGGATTCAGGAGCGGCTACCAGGTGAGGGGGCAGACGCTGGCATTTCAGGCACTGCCATGGTCCCAAGTGACGGACAAGCCATCGTGGGACAAGGAGCCGCTTATCCACGGCCACAGCACCGGTGCCACACCCCGCCCGTGATTCGTGGTGATTTATTACCTGCGTCAAGCCGCCCATCAGTCTCGCAGCAGGTCCGCTGCATTGCGTCCCTCCGTCCTCCAGCCAGGCGGTGCTGCCTCGACTTCCACGGTCAAGAGGACCCGCGGCGGAGGCGGATGAGGGTCTCCTGGTGCGTCTTGGCGAGCTGAGGGCAGGGAGGGTGCGGAGGGCACACGGGGCCCAGGGCACGCAGGGGGGGCCGCAGGTCTGATTCCAAGGGCCCTCGAGCCTCCTCTGAGTCCCAGCCCCCATCCTGGGTTGGCGAGCATGCCAGGCACCCTGGGAGTACAGGGCCACAAAGCCGCCCTGTCCCGGCAGCACTCACAGGCGTGTACTGAGCACTTACTGTGTGCCCAGAACTATCTGGGGACAGTGCAGTTAACTGTAGAGACCAGGGCCTACCTCCTGGGAGCTTTTATTCCCGGGGGATAAGGCAGGAGACAGGTAACTACAGATGAGGAAAAATGCTAGGACGGTCACTAACACACAACAGGTCTTTGTGTCCTCATGGAGATTCTGATGAAACAATGTCTCGTGATAGAAAAAAGAAGACAGGGGGAACCTGCTTCGGGTGGGTGGGCCAAGCTCGGAGGACCTCTCTGAGGAGGTGATGTTGGAGTGAGAAGGAGCCCTGGGAAGAGCAGACGGAAGGGCAGTCAGACCAAGGGAACAGCAGGTGCAAAGGCCCTGAGGCAGGAACGGGCCTGCATGTTTGAGGCACTGACAGGAAGCTGAGGCCTTGAGCCAGGCAGACGTGGGGGTGAGGTGGGGCCTGTGGAGAGGGAGAGGGCAGGGCAGGGGTCCCCAACATTTGGCATCCACAGTAAGACATCACCTCTGGCTCAACCAGCTTGCACGTTACCAAAACAGTCCCCTAACTCGGGCCTCTGCTGTGAGTGCTGGTGATTTCTATTCCCTTCCCTCTGCTAATCTCTCTCCTCCAGTGTCATTAAAAGAAGGGAGAAAAAGAAATTCAATGCAGTCAGTTACCCTCCCGACCCCTAATTTAACCAACACCCTCGTAGATGGTAATAAAGAGTTTTGTCTGTGTCCTCGTAGCAGGAGCGGCCCACTGCTGAAGCAAGGGGGAGACTGGCCCAGGTTCAGGTTTTCAGAAAGACTGTCCCACCGTTGTGGGCAAAAGGGCTGTCAGGCGTAGGGGTCAGCACTGTCCCTGGTGTCCCCGAAGAACAAGACGGACACACCCGAACGGTGTGAAGTCAATGACAATGAGTTCACGACAGGGCTCCTGACAGAGGGCAGCAGGCAGCAGGGGGCAGCCAGGACCGTGGCAGGAAGGAGGGAATCACACTGCCCTCTCTCTGTCCCAGCCCCCCACTGCCTGCCGGTGCCTCCTATCAGGCGAAGCAAAGCAGACCCTCAAGGTGAGGCCCGAGGGGCGCAGCCCTGCAGGTCAGCCTCCAGGACCGGCAGAGACCCCAGAAGGAGCGGCAGGTGGAGGGTGACCACCTGGGAGACACAGAAGTGCAGGGAGCCAGGGGAGAGCTGGCGGCAGCGAGGACCACGTGGTGGCAGCAGGGATGTAAACGGCCTTGAGATGTGGGCGGCAGGACCTCAGGACTGGCTGGCGGACTGGATGTGGGTCAGGAAAAAGTGGAATCTCCTCGTGGTGGCTCTTTGATAAAAACAAGATGCAAAACTGTGGTGGAGAGAGAGGCAGAGTGGGGTGGAGAGAGCAGGTTTCAGGGAGCACAGGCCTGGACCCGAGCCCGGCTCAGCACGCATGCTGTGGGCAGGGATGACACTCAAAGTCTTTACCTGCTGGGAGGCACAGGCCCCACTGGTCAGATCGGAGCAGAGCTGGAGGTGTGAGGTGGCCCCTTCCGTTTCGGGGCCACAGACAGCCCAGGGGTGCCAGGGCTGGGTGCAGGCCGCTGGAGTGGCTGGGAGTAGAGGACCCTGGGGGCTAGGAAGGGCTCTCTCCTCACAGTTGAATGTTTCCCTAGCCGGTCCATCCAGGCCAGGGCATCCTGGGTACATCACCACCCATGGCTGCCATCTGGGTTAAGGTGGGTTATGCTGGGATATTCTGAAGACAAAGGCAAAAAACATCGCAGAGGCTGAGCTCAGCCTGGGGTGGCTTGGGGGGGACGGACAGCCGCCGCCCCCAGCAGGAGGGAGGAAGACACGTGGCCTCGTCAGCTCCCACCCAAGGAGTACGGGAAGGGGCAGGGGCACGCCAGGCCTGGAGGAGGGACTTTTCCTCCATGGACACGAGTCAGATGTGTTTACCACCATCTCCATCTGCCAGCTGGAAGCGAGAGCGGGTCATGGATCCACTCAGGAAAGTGCTATCAGCATGGTTAGGTCAAAAATCAGAAAAGAGGATAAAATCAAAAGGGAGAGGAAAGGAAGTATGGCGCTCATCGCGGACAGCAACAAGGCCCGTGCATGAAACTTTCCTCTCAGGCTTGCGCTGAGCAGCGGGTTTCTTTGTTTGGTTCACAGCCAAGAGAGCTGGGAAGGCACTGTGCTGGCACTCAAGGACCCCCACTTCCTTCTCCATCTGCACATTGTACCCCAGAAGGGCAGCTCCCAGCACAGTCCCTCCCTCATCCCTGGGACTTCCATCCCCTGCGACCCCATCCCCTGGAACCCCCATCCCCTGGAACCCCCATCCCCTGGGACCTCCATCCCCTGGGACCCCATCCCCTGGGACCCCCATCCCCTGGGACCTCCATCCCCTGGCACCCCATCCCCTGGGACCCCCATCCCCTGGGACCTCCATCCCCTGGCACCCCATCCCCTGGCACCCTGCAAATGCAACCGCCTCTGGCTTCTCAGCTCCCTCTATAAAACATCATCCTCTCCACTTGTTTCTGTCTCCATTTTACTGATAAGGACACTGAAGTCCAGGGATGGAGAAGGACCTATCCTGGCCACAGAGCTGGACCCCACACCCCTCTGTGTTGCCCACTCGCAGGCACTGTCCCCAGGGGCACCTGTGTGGGACAGAGTCTGAGGGAGGGGAGGATACTTGCGGGGGTGGGGCGCTCTGGGCCATGAGACTTGGGGTGAAAGGGCCAGAAAGGGAAGGCATCAGGGAGACTGTGTGTTGTAGCAACAAGGGCAGGCTCTGTTCCAGGGGCTGCAGGAGGGCAGCGAGCGAGACCAGCACGGTCCCTGCTCCTGGAAGTTCCGTGCATACCTGACCATGAACGTGGGCCAGAGGATGAGGCTCGGCCGAATGCAGAGCCGGCACGCGCCAGGGCCCTGAGGTGAGACCGACTGCGAGCAAGCCGGCGCGTGCGGAGCGCGGCCACCCGGGCGGGCCGGCCTCAGGGAGCGCAGTGGAGGTCCGCAGGCCGGGAGGGCTTGCTTCCAGCACGGGCAGTGGGGGCCGTGCGGGGCTCTCGGCCGCCCCACCCTCAGCTACCCCGATCCGTGTCCTGGGTCCGCCACGGTCCAGCACCGCCGGCTGCTCTCACACTCTGCTTCCCGACGGCTCACGAGTGGGTTCTACCGGGCTGGAAACCGAACGCCCCGCGTCCGCCCTGGGCGCAGCCGGGAGCAGCCGCGAGGGAACGAGGCGTGAGCGGCCGCCAGGGTGCGCGCTGCTAGTCTGCTTTCGGCGCAGCGGAGTCGGCAGTGCAATCCACGTACGGCGTACGAAAGGCGTTCCGAGAAGAGCCGCTGTCCCGACCAGCCACCCTCCCCATCGCCCTTCCCGGAGGCCAGTCCCAGGATATGCTGAGCAGAGAAGCACGTGCATTTTTAAAACACGAAACCGACTGTCACGCACACTCACTGGCTTCACAGTCTCTCCAGGCTTGTTCCAGCTGGGCCGGTGGGGATGTTCCCTGACCCATCAGTCAGCTCCACCCTGCGGGCCGTCATCCCTGCCAGCCCCTGCTCCTGGGCGTGCCCTCTGATGCCACGCCTGCAGCGGGTGCCCTGTGGGAGCAGAAAGTCTGGGCAGGTGGGGGTGGGGGATCAGGTCAAGGGTATTTGCATGTTTAAAGTTGGATTAGTGGCAAGGAGTCCTTGATGCTTGACGGGAGACCCAAAGGCAGAGCCGGTTAACTGATGCCACACCCCGCGCACTGGAAGACCTGCTCCAGTCCTCGTGCAGGGGGGTAGGGCCTGAGGGGTGGGAATCATTGCCTCCCCCCTGCCAGGTGTGCTCCCCGCCCTGCTTGGGTAACTGCTGGTCCGGCGCCCAGTTCTTCTGATCTTCTTCTCTGGCCCAGCCCCAGCCAGCCTCAGGCCGTGCTCCTTCCTCAAGACCAAGACCTCTTCAACCGCCTGGAAATGGCCCTTTATCTGTCCCGGTCCTGGCTGGACTTTTTCCCATGCCTCCGGCCACGTTTTGCAAAAGCAAATGTTTCTCACACAGCATTGGGCAAGTTGCCACTGTTGGAAGGCCACGGAAATCCAGGGGCTTGGACAGCTAGGGCCTCAGAAGTCAGAGGTGGTCTGTGGTCTGGGCGCCGGGGCGTGGGGATCTGGGGTGCAGGCCGCCCCCTTCAGTGCAGCGGCTGTCTAACATGTGCCTGCATCAGTCCCAGCTGGGCAGCAGGAGGTTAGCAAACAGTCTCAAGCCTCACCCCCAGAAAGGCTGATTCGGGGCCTGGGAATCTGCATTTCAGGAGACACCCAGCTGGTTCTGAAATCCACAGCTCCGTCACCGCTCCTCAGAGTCGCCGCTGTGTGCCAGGTGGCGCCCTAGGCATTTGGGCCACAGCAGCAAACACACAGGCAAAGATTTCTGTCCTCAGGAAAAATGAAACAGACAGTGGAAAGGCTCAGGCAGTAAAGGAGAGGGCAGGTCAGAAGGGAGACAGGCTGTGGAGAAATGAGAGATGGGGGCGAGTGTCTGCTGGGGGCCCAGCTGCAGGCGTGTGCTGCAGTTTGGAACCCGCAGCGGGAGCAGGCCCCGTTGAGAAGGTGACGGCAGCCTTGAAGGCAAGGGAGCAGGCAGTACCAAGGTCCTGAGGCCGGCAGCCTGGAGAAGCTGAGAAGTCAGGGAGGCCAGTGTGGCCACAGCAGCAGCCCGGGAGGCCGGCAGCCTGGAGCAGCTGAGAAGTCAGGGAGGCCAGTGCGGCCACAGCAGCAGCCCGGGGAGAGCCACTGGAGGGCAGGGGTGGGGAGGGAGGAGCCAGACCAGGTGGAGACTCTTAGGTCTGAGGCAAAGCAGCACCGCAGGTGAATCTATAACAGACCCCTCAGCGGGCTGGGAGCGCAGGCAGGGCCAGGTGCCTTCCAAGTGCTGAGCCAGTATTAACTCATCTGATGCTCACACAGCCTGGTCCCCTCGTGGTCCTTGTGTGGAGGAGACCGAGGCACAGAGAGGTGCAGTGACTCTCCCCAGGACACACAGCTCGAAGGCAGCTGAATCCTGATCTGATCCTTCAGGTCGTCTGAAGCCGGAGCCCAGGCCCTTGACAAGCCACACTTTTCAGGCGGAAAAGTCACAATTCCCGCCCTGAGCGAAGACGTACATAAAGAAACTGGAACACTGGGGTCTCATCAGAGAGGTGGGCCAGCATGGGTCGGAGTGTCAGGTAGGGAGCGGTCCGGGGTGG
Organism: Delphinus delphis; assembly: GCF_949987515.2. NCBI lineage: Eukaryota > Metazoa > Chordata > Mammalia > Artiodactyla > Delphinidae > Delphinus > Delphinus delphis. Next base: position 103,939,421 of record NC_082692.2, read on the forward strand.
GAGCATGTTGCAGGCAGCTGGGCTGGAGATGGGGCCATGGGTGCGGGGAGCACAGCACTGGCCATGGAGGGATGCCCTGGAGGAGGTGGGCCTGCGCTCAGGGCCTCTGGGGGCTGGTGACCACTGGGAAGGCGGAGCGATGCCAGGACCCCCAGGCCTGGCTCAGAGCCTCCCCGGCCGTCTGGCCTTCACAAGCTTTGACCTGTCTGGGCCTCAGTCCAGTGCAAGCTCTCTCAAGTCTTCCTCCCGTGACTCTCTCAGAGAGCCTCTACAAGAATGCTTCACCAAAGCAAGAAAGTAGACCCGGGAGCCGGAGGCGCCTTCTTGCAAGGAAGGAGGAAGGGAAGTCCTAATGTGACAACCAGCCAGAGAAGAAAGCGCCGGCTCCCTGAGAGGAGCCTCCGGGCCAACGGGCTGGATCTCCACCGAGAGGTGCAGATCTGGGCAGCTCCCTGCCTTTGGCAGACAGGGACCTGCTCGCTGGTCGTGGAGTCGTTTGTCTTATTCTTCCCCCAGAACGTTTCTATCACTCTGAGGCTGGGTTTTGAGGGTCAATGTGAAGCTCTTGTCTTTGAAAGTAATTTCTAATTCCCAGGACGCTTTTAGGATTTCAGTGTTTTATCTCGGAATACATAAAAAGGCCCCGCGTGTGAGTTTTCACCTTCATTTTAACTGGCGCACTGGGGGTGTTTTCCAATCCACGCAGCCCCTTCCTTCCTGACTCCTTTCTTCCAGGCTCGCTCTCACCACACACACCCAGCGCCCTCCCTGTTCTGCTCCCCGTGGGGGGGTCCCCTCTGCCTGGGGCTGTTGCTGCCACCCTTACCTCCTCAGGCCTCTGTCTCAAAGACAACTTCCGCTCGCTGACCAGTGTTCAAAGAACCACCCCCGTCCCCCGCCACCATCCCAGCGCCCGCCAGGCTTGCCTCGGACCCACTGCCCCTTCTCCTGGCCAGCGGCCCACTGGGCTGTTAGGCGCTGTCTCTCTCTCCAGAGAAGGTCAGCTCTTTGAGGGGAGGGACTCTTGCATCTTCTGTTCTTTGCTTCGTTCCCAGCATGCCCGGTGTGTGGGGGGTGACAATTCAGTAACTCTTTCTTGAACGATTGAAGGAATAATCTCACCCTGCTCAGGCTGCGGCCCACCCCCGGGAGGCAGTCCAAAGCCCCTTCTTCGGTGCCAGCACCAGCACCCGCTCGGACCCATGGCCGGGGCAGAAAAGGGCCGTCTGGGCCCGGGCTTCCTGCGCCCCCTGCCTGGTTCCGGGCTGCTCCACACACTCCCCGGGTGACCTCGCCTTCCTGCTCCATCTGGGTCCCTGGCAACTCGGAGCGGCTCGTGGCCTCGGCACAGCGAGGGCCAGCACAGGCCTCACGGGGCTTTGCTCTCCAACTTCCCATCACCCAGGTCACCAGCCCAGTCTGGCAGAATGCGCCCAGAGAAGCAGACCCACCGCTGGTCTTCCAGCCTTCGGGAAGGCTGCCCGCTGCCACGTCCACGTATGCTGCTGTGAACAGGAACAAACGTCAGGCGCTGGGAACATGTGGGATGCCCACCCTCTGGTACAGTATCTTAAAATTTATTTAAATTGATTGACTAGATCATGTTCTCAGGCACAGGGCTCACCGTCATGTCTTCAAGTCTGCTTAGCCAGTAGCTGGCATGAAGAGGGGCGTTCCAGTCACACAGGCTACATAACAAATACCCCACAACTGACTGGCTCAAAACAATGGCAGCGGGGGCTTCCCTGGTGGTGCAGTGGTTAAGAATCCACCTGCCAATGCAGGGGACACGGGTTCGAGCCCCGGTCCGGGAAGATCCCACGTGCCGCGGAGCAACCGAGCCCGTGCGCCACAACTACTGAGCCTGCGCTTTAGAGCCTACGAGCTACAACTACTGAGCCCACGTGCCCCAACTACTGAAGCCTGCGCACCTAGAGTCTGTGCTCCGCAACAAGAGAAGCCACCGCAATGAGAAGCCCGCGCACCACAACGGAGAGTAGCCCCCTCTCGCCACAACTAGAGAAAGCCCGCGCGCAACAACGGAGACCCGACGCAGCCAAAAATAAATAAAGAAATAAATTTATTAAAAAACAAAAAAACAATGACAATAGTTATTTTGCCCTTAAATCTTCAATCTAAGTAGGCTCAGTGTGGACAGCACACTTCTGCTCCACTTGGCATCCGCTGGGTGATTTGAAGTCTGGAACCTGAAATTATCTGAAGCCTTGGTCACTCGAGTCTGGGATTGATGCTAATTCTTGGCTGACGCCTTAGCTGGGGTTCCCAGCCAGGACACCCACACGTGGCCTCTCCACGTGGCCAGGGCTTCCTCACAACAAGGAAGCTGATTTACAGGACTGAGAGTCCAGGAGCGAGAGTCCGGAGGAAGCCCTATCACGTTTCATGACCTAGCCTGGAAAGTCACACCACCTGACATCTGACGCCTTCTGTTCGTCAGGGCTGTCCGAGGACCTGCTGAGGCTCTAGGGTGTCCTGCTAAAGAGTAGCAAGGTTATGGATGCGCGTTCGGGACTGGACATCCTGCTCTATTTTTGGAAGATATTATCTGTCAAAAGGCGCTGCAAAATGCGTGCAACATGCCGGGAGAAAAATGGCTCCTGCTTAGAATTCTGTGCCCAGCCCAACTGTCAAGCAGGTGACTGTCTGGAAGCGCAAGCTCTCTCAAGTCTTCCTCCCGTGACTCTCTCAGAAAGCCTCTAGAAGAATGCTTCACCAAAACAAGAAAGTAGACCCGGGAGCCGGAGGCGCCTTCTTGCAAGGAAGGAGGAAGGGAAGTCCTAATGTGACAACCAGCCAGGAGGCAAGAAAGCAGGCAGTCAAGGTAAGAGTAGCAGGGCAGGCGGTCCCAGGAGGGATCTGTGCAAGAAAACACACACACCTGGGCTTCCCTGGTGGCGCAGCGGTTGAGAGTCCGCCTGCCGATGCAGGGGACACGGGTTCGTGCCCCGGTCCGGGAAGATCCCACATGCCACAGAGCAAATCTATAAAGCCTCTGGAAAATGAAGATATTTGCGACACATATATCGGACCAGGGATGAGCGTCTATAGTACCGAAGGACTCCCGCAAACTCTCAGGGAAAAGACAGCAACTCCACAGGAAAATGAGCAACGACTTCCAGAGACGCTGCACAGAACAGGGAGGCCGAGCGCCGAGAAGCATAGGGAAAGGGGTTTCACCCAGCATCCTCGTCCACGGGGACATGCAAACTAAGAGCACACTGAGATGGGACTCCCATCAGACGGCAAAGAAGACAATTCAGAGTGTTGGCAAGGCCGCAGATCACAGGGAGCTTAGAATCCCTGTTGGTGGAGTGTGAACTGGTACCACCACTGTGGGAACGTCTGGTGTTAGCCAGTAGAGCAGAATGAACACCCATCTGCGGACCAAGCAGCTCCACCCATACCTGTGCATCAGGCGGCGCGTACAAGATCGGTTTCTGGAGCATTGTTTGTACAAGAAAAAACTGCACAGAATCCCAATGCGATCGGCAGGGACTTCCCTGGCGGTCCAGTGGTTAAGCTTCCGCGCTTCCACTGCGGGGGGGCACAGGTTCGATCCCTGGTCGGGGAACTAAGATCCCGCATGCCCCGAGGCGTGGCCCCAACAACAACAAAACACTAATGCCATCGGTAAGATAGATAAATAAATTGTGCTGTGTTCATGCGATGAAATGCGGCCACGTGGCAATGGACGTGGGCGAGCCACAGGCACGTGGACATACCCCCTCCCAGTGCTGAAAAGGAAAGCTAATCCCCAAGAATAAGGACAAATGCTTCCATTTCCACAAAGTTCACCCACCATGTGCCAGGGAAGACTCAACAAACTCTCTCAGAATACAAAGGTGGAGGACAAAACTACAAAGCCAGGGGGAGCACAGCCCAAAAGTCAGGATGGGGCCCCACCAGGGATTTCTAAGGAACTGGCAACAGTCTGGCTCTTAACCTGGGTATTTGTTCCTTTGTAAAATTTTTATTCTTTGAATTGTACATATATTTTATACAGTCTTCTGTATAATTTATATATTTCATAATTCAAAAAGTGGACAAATGAGGAAGGTGGAGGAAAATGGAGGATTTAATTTCAGGGAGAACAGACAAAAACGTAATGTCTCACAAGGGAACCACACTGATCTAGGCATAAATTGGAAAAGGCTGACTCCCCAACCCTGAAGCAACTGTGGGGACTCAACTGACACGTATCTGAAACTGATAGATTGAGAAATCAAAGCTTAAACAGGTTATTTAGGAATATGGAGAAATAAACCAGAGGAGACAGCCCGAAGAGTGTGCAAAGTGGGCAAGGAAGTGCTGATTTTTATTATATGGTATAAAGGAATATTTGTTGAACACTTAATAAACAGTTGTTGGAGAGATTGCAGACAGGTCCTTGAGAAATGCATATTAAAATGATATTTGGGATTTTGCTTCCCATCAGATTGGCAAAAATGAAAAAGGCTGGTAACACTCAGTGTAGGTAAATGTCGAAGAAGCTAACAGTTTCCAGCGACACTGGTGGCAGTGAGATTGGCACAGGCGAAAAAAGAACAGAACAAAAGAACACAACCAAAGGGCAACTCGGCTGCACCGATCTGGACTTGAAGTGAGCCCAGCACTCCTTACGCATTTCCGTACAGGGACAGCCCTTGCTGATAACAGAGGGGAAACCCGGAGGGGGTGCACGGATCTCCGGTGGGCCAGCCGTTCCACACAAACGCGAGTGGCCACCACGTGCCAGGCCAGGCACCTCGAATCGGCTGCCTGGCGACAACTTCGTCTGAAAAGCAAGTCCCGCGACAGTGGGGGTGGGAGGATCCCATTCCCCAAAGGATGGACGCCCCCTGCAAAGCCGAGGGTTCTGGAGAGATGGGAGTGCGGCAGACCCCTGAGCATCCACGCCTGCCCCCCTTCATTGGTGTCACTGGGATTTTTACACCCATAACATATTTGTGCATTTCTTGTCTGTTTATCGAGTGCTTTAAAATGTCTGTGAGTCCAGGGTTGGGTTTGGAGTGGGTCACATCCGCGTTGGGTTAGGTTTCATTGCTGTTGGTAGATGGGGGTTTGGGGTTAGAAATGAGGTTTTCACTAAAAGGCCCAGCAGAGTTGGAGTAAAAACGCCTCGGGTTAGTGTTTGGGGAGGACGGGGTTGAAAACGTGAGCCTGAAAGAGGATTCCGAATCAATGAAGTTTCGGATGGCGCCCAGGCTGCGGCGGTGCTGGAGTTTGAGGTAGGCTGCAGATCTCCCAGCAAGGTTTAAACTGGCGGGGGAGGGTGTTCGCATGTGGGCGCAGGGGCTGCCCAGACCTCGATGTCCCCCGCACCCCCTCCGGCATCTGCCTGCGGCTGTCTGCAGCAATCCAGGAGGGTTGCCCGGAGGCGGCCGCGTCCTCGCCCGCGGGCGCGCAGGACGCCGAGCGGGACCCCCGCCCCACTCCCACCGCCAGCCCGAGAGCAGAGCCGCGGGACGCGCGCTCGCCCGCCGACAAGGTCTCCGTTTGCGCCTGACGCGGGCTCTCGGGGCAGCTTGTTTACCAGCCTGAGTCACCCGGGAACCTTTGACCGCTGCCTGGCACAAAAGGTTCTCCTCCTGTAAGTCCCCTTGGGCAGAAAGGGCATTCACCAGGGCCCGGGACTCAAACTGGTGCAGGGCGACACCCCGCGGTGGATTCGGACAGCGCGGCCCCGCCGCTCCGTCCGTTTCCTGCTTTACCCACCTGGGCTCTACCCACCCCTACGTGCATCGGCCTCCTTTCCTTGCAGCAAATCGGATCGTGCTTTGCCTTCTTTGTGTCCCTGGGGAGTGATGAAAGACCCCAGTCGCGGCAGGAGCAACAGTCCAACCCTCCGTGACCTGGTGGGCAGCTGCCTCCCTTCTCCTGGGGCCCCCGCCAGCCTCCGCTCTCCCGCCACTGCCTTTACCACCACACTCTCTGCACCCCAGCCTCAGAGGGTTACTGCAGCTGCCTGAGCTCCAGTCTTCCCTGCTCCTCCAGTGCCCTATGTGGACCCTGTGCATCCTTTAACGAGCTCCCAGTGAAGTCACCCCGGGAGGCCTCCCCTGATGATTCAACTCCGGCCAGCTGATCTCACTCCGGCCTCCAAGACTTTCCTTACGGCTCACTTAACACTGTTTCTCTTGTACTGTAGCCAAATGTGGATGCCGGAAATCACCCCGCTTTCTCCCCAGACGCCAATCGAATTATCTGTCCATCCGAGCTGTCGGGAAAGCATGCCAGGCCAGGGCACCACAAGGGCGCGTGAGGGCACTGGGGTGGGGAGGGGCCCCGAGGGGAGGTGGGATACTGCTTCAGACTCACTTCCAGGCCTGGCAGCTTCCCCTGGCCCGGCAGACGGGAGTAGTGTAGACCACAGCCGGACTGGAGCTTAATGGCAGGTGAGGTGGAAGCAGCGCACGTGGGCCGTATGGCCCACGAACACCCCGGCTCACCGTGGGGTAGACTTTCTCCGCACCCTGCAACCTCTGAGACTGAAGGAGGAAGAAAAGGAAATCCAGATGCAAGAGGCCTGGGCAGTCAGGCGTCTGACCGCCATGGCGCCCATCCAGTCCCGAGCGGGAGTCACCGAGAATCCCGCTGTGTTTCTGCTGGCTGCGTGGCTACTCCTTCCTGCTTCCACTGTAAGCCTGCAGACACCCCAGGGGTATCAGTGGATGTGTCTGTCCCCTGTGGTCCGCATCTGTCTACTGCAGGAGCTGTGCCACACCTGGGAGAGGGGTCCTGAGGGTCTAGGAGGCCCCCCGAGGCTGACAAGCACAGGTGGGGCTGGGAAGGGACGCTGCTTGGTTGGGTAACCCACAGAGTCCACCTCCAGCCGCAGGCCCCACGACCTGGCCCTCCCCAGCTGCCCGAGCACCGTCTCTCGCCAGGCAGGTGGGAAGAGGCTTGGGTGGCATTGACGGGCTGGGCTGTGGAGCCACACTGCCTGGGTTTGAATCCCAGTTCTGCCTCTTACGGGCTGTGGTCTTGGGCAAACAGCTTCAAGTCTCTGACCCTCAGCTTCCGCATGGAGATCTCGGCCACTCTGCTGGGATGCCCTGTAGACCTCTGCAGTCAGACACACCCCTCAGGCCACACTATGATTCAGGCAGACTAGCATTTTTGAGGCCCAACTGGGTGCTGCTTCTGTGCTAACACACAACATCCCCCCAGGTCGTTGTTACTGTTCCCACTTTTTAGGTGGAGAATCTGAGGCCCAGAGCACTAGAGTAACCTGCCCAAGGTCACACAGCCAGTAAGGGTCAGAGGTAGGATTTGGACCCAGCCTGGACTGAGGCCACAGCCTGTCCCCTTGGCCAGCAAGGTCTCCTGCCCCTGGCAAATAGGTGTGACTCAGAAAACAGAAGCCCTCGGGGGTTTCATAGAGAGGGAATTTAATACAGGGCATTTGTTACACACACGATGGAAGTAACTAGATACCAAAATGGGGATGAATTGTGAGGGAGGGGACAGATGCTCTGGCTCCACCACGTCTCCCGCCCCCCAATCCCTCCCCCGCTGGACCCACCCAGGATCCAGAGGAGGGAGGGCTAGGACGTGTTGGCGGCTGGACCCGGAGGATGCAGGCCGTGACGGCACAGAGCAGCAACATGCTCTGCTCCAGGGATGCCTCCTAGGAGGCCAGCCCTGAACTGAGTCTTGAGAAATGTAGTGTCAGCGAGCAGGACCCTATAGGGCCTTCCTGGGACAACACCCCCCTCCCCACGTCCTCCACCTGCCTCTTGTCTGTAGAAAAACTTTACCCAAAGAATATATTTAATCAGAGAAATGAGAGAATGCGGAAAGAAAGGAAAACAGTCAAGCAAGACAAAACAATGATGGTTTAGCCATTAAACAAAGTCAAGGACCTTTAGTTCCTCCTCAAGGGCTATAGACCCTATTCTGAGCCATGTCCCTTGAGCTGTTTTGCAGATACTCAAGCCCCCACCAGGTGGGAGAAGTTAACTGCCTGCTGCCCACTAGCACGTAGGCCCAGACTAGCTGGAACCAGAAGGTTGATGAGGCCGACTCCCTGTTACCTCACCACCAGCCAATCAGAAGGATGTCCACGAGCTGACCACGCCCCCACAGCCCTCTCCTCAGCACGTAGCCCCTTCCTCTTTCCCCTATAGAATCTCCGAGCGAAACCTGGGGAGTGGGGAGCTGGTTCTTTGGGACACGAGTCCACTGTCTCCCCAGGATTGCCGGCTTCCTCAGTAAAGCCATCCTTCCTTTTATGCAACACTTGTCTCTCAGTATTGGACGCTTGAGCCGCAAGCAGTGAACCTGGGTTTGGTAACACGAGGAGTTTGACAGGAGAATAAAGGTCATTCCAAAGAAAGGGGTGGGTAGGAGCACAGGCACAGAGTCGGTTTTGCGGGAGTGACCTGAGACCTGGCGCCATGGAAACACACCAGCTCCTGTCCTCAGGCTGGACCACCTGTACCTCTGACACCCCTCCTGGGCTGGGGGCCCCATCTTAGGAGTCCCCACTTCCCACCTTAGAAGCTCTCTCTCCCGCCTCTCTTGCAGTCAGGGCGGAGGTGGGACCCTTAGGCTCCTGCCTATGAGACATGAAGTGTGGGCAGGTGACCCAGGTTCTGAGGATGAAAATCACACATCAGGACCCCCATCACAGCCAAGGGGTCTCCTCCAGGACACACCTGCAGCCGGCTTTGGGCTCGCTCCTGGTCACACCATCTCTCAGCCTGGCTCCCACGCCCTGCAGATTCGGGGAGCCCCCCTGCCCCTTTCCCCTTTAACCGGCTACTGTTGCTTTCTGTTTCTGTTCCCAAGAGCTCTGACTGCCACACCTTCTTCAAGGAGGAAAATAAGCTCACGTGTTGTTAACAAGGGATTGGATTTTCTCCTTTCGGGTTGCCTTTTTTCCAGATTCCTAAAGTCTCGTTAGAACAGGTGTTGCTTGAGATGAACCCTCTCAGAACTCTGTGCTCTCCCATCTCAGTCGCTGGTTCACAGAGCCTGTTGTGGCTTCTAGACCCCAAACTCAGTGCCCAGCTCTCTCTTCCGTGGCTCTGACGGCTAGCAAGGAGGCTGGGCTGCAGAGTCAGGCAGCGGCTGGATCAGTAGATTGTGAGAGTCCCGGGGGTGGGGGAGACACTTGTCTGCTCAGGGCACCCGACACCAGCTGCTGTAACATATACTCCCCCATACGTACACGCGTGTGCACACACACACAAATCCCATGTGTGGCTTAACACAATAGAACTTCCTGCCTGGTACGAAGAACACCGTGGTTACTGCCTGTTGGGTCCCACCCCTCCAGGGGTGATTCAGGGATTCTCGCTCCTTCCACCCGCGGGTTTCCCCCCTCCCACTCGTGGAACTGGTCTCCCCACCCACTAATCCCGCCTTGGGCAGACCCAGGAGCTGCTGGGACTCCCACTGGCACTACAGTACTTTGTGCCCTTGTCAATCTATAAATCCCCGAGATGCGTGGGCAGAAATGGTGGCCACGGTCAAATCTCAAGGAGGGGCCTCCTGCTGTTCTGGGGGGAAAGGGGGCCCTCAGCCGGGAAGGCAGAGGGCAGACCCTGGTGCCCGTGGCCACAACAGCTGGTGAATCTGGGCGATTTAACCGGGATCCCTCCCTCTTTTTACTGACAGATTTGTCACTCTGCCTTTATTTTATGTCTCATGCACCGTCTGGAGCGGTGGTTCTCCAACCTGAGCCAGCACCGCAGTCACCTCCTGGCGGGCTTGTTACAGCCCAGATCTCCGGGCCCCGCAGCCCCCACAGCTTCTGCTTCGGCCGGGCAGAACATCTGCTTTGCTAACGAGTTCCCAGCATGTGTGATGCTGCCGCCCGATACCACACTTTTAAGAGCCGCCCCTCTAGAAAGTGAGGTCCACTCCGCAGGAAGGACCAGCTATATTTTCGTACCACGAGCAACCTGGTGCCCGGTGAAAAAATGAATCAGAGAATGAAGGAAAATGAGCAGAAGGGGGGCGGAATGGTGAAGACCGAGAAAGGAAAGAAACCTGGGCCGGGCGCTTGCTCTGAGCTGCGCAGCCCCCCTGCGGCTCGTGGGCAGCAGGGCCCCCGGAGCCTTTGTTACGTCACAGCCCCGCCTGCCGGGAGAACGGTTGCCATGGCGACGTAAACCGAAGGCCCGGGCTCGGGGAGACGAGTCCAGGTGCGCAGAGGCTTCGGAGCGAGCGCGGTCGTGCGGTTCCCGTGAGTGCGCGCTGGACCCGGGCTGGGGGCGCGCGGGGTCGGGGCGTAGTGTGGTGCGGGGCGGGGCCGCACACCTCGGGCGCCCTTCCAAGCCCCCGTTGCAACGCTCTCCCCCTTCCTTGCCCGTACTTTACTGGCCTTATCACATACCCAGCCATCTGGGCACCCTTCTTGCCTCTCGGCCCGGTCACCCTTGCCGTAGGCCCGACGGCCCAGACGGGGGTGTGGGGGGACCCCGTCCTGCCCGAGTACACGGTTCCTTTCGTGGAGGCTGCAGCCGGAGTGTGGCTGGAAGGGTGCAAGTTTTGGAGTCGAGGAACCTTGGACTGGAGTCCCAGCCTGGGCCCTTCCTGGCTGTGTGCCTTCGGACAGCTTGCCGCTTCGCCTCCGCCTCTGCAAAATGCAAACTCGTTCAGTACTTAAGAAGCGCCATGGCGGGGCCAGACGCTTGAGAAGGCACGAATCAGTGCCTCACCCCGTCCTCGTGGAGCTTACGTTCTAGGGGCAGACAGGCAATCAACCGATTGTCAAAGTGATAAATCAAGTATTGGTAATCGGTCAAATGGGAGTGGATGGGGTGTTGAGAAGATGCTTCTCCGGAGGGGTGACGCTTGAGCTCAGGGCTGGGTGTGGGGGAGGCCTGATCTGGGAACAGGAAGACTAGGTAGGGCGGCTGGAACCGAGCCGAGGAGGGGAGCGAGGTCGTACGGAACGCCAGGAACTGCAGGTGTGGGCCTCGTGGCGCGCCCTCAGGGAGCGCCGCTGTTCCCAGCCACCCCGCGCGTGGGCCGGGGGCTGGGGGCGGGCCCAGCTGGCTCAGGCCGCGTCTCTCTCCCCAGGTTGGAATCTGCTTTAGCCAATTGCAAGCTTATCGGTGAGCGCTCCCTCCTTCGCCCGGATGTCAAAGGTCCTGCCTCCTCTGGTCTCCAAGGGCATAAGTTTCAACAGTAAGTTCTGGGCTGGGGTGGGCTCTCTCAGCGTCAAAGGCAGCCTTGCGGGTCTGCACAGTGAGGTCTAGATGTAATCAAGGGCCACAGTGATTCTAAATCAGGCCGCGAACCAGAAATCCCAGGTTTGCCAGGTTCCCTAGAAACTGCATGTTTTGCTTCCTAGGGCCACTGTGACAAAGCCCCGCCCCAGGCCGGGCGCTTAAATAACAGAAGTGTGTCTTTTCACAGTTCTGGGGCCCAGAGGTCCACAATGGAGGTGTCGTGGGCAGGGCTGGTTCCTTTCTGCGGCCGCGAGGGGGGGACTCTGTCCTATGCTCTCTCGCAGCTTCTGGGGGTTTGCTGGCGATCTTTGGGGTTCTTGGGCGTGTGGAAGCATCAGCTCAGCGTGTACCTTCGTCTTCACGTGGCGTTCTACGTGTGTGTGTTCCAAATAGCCCCTTTTTCTTGAGGACGGGAGGCATATGGTATTAGGCAACCACGGTAGCCCAGCATGACCTCGTCTTAGTTATATCTGCGGCCACCCTGTTTCTGGACAGGCTCACATTCTGAAGTCCTGGGAGTTAGGATTTCAGATATTCAAAAGCATTCGTTTTTGGGGGGACAGAATGCACCCCAAACAGGCTTTGAGGAAAGCGCCGCCGCGGAGGTGGGGCTCAGCTTTGCGCAGACCCGCCCCCGTGCGAAGCCCCTCCCCCTCTGGAGGCACACGTGCGCGGCCAGGTGCTCCCGCTGCGTGGCACGTGAGAGGCCGCTGGGGCTGAGGGGGCGGGAGGGGCACAACGTCCGCTGTCTGCACGCTGTGCATTTCTTCAGCTTTTGGTTTAATTTTCCTGTGGTTCGGATTCGAAAGTGTGTCGATAGCCGCCCTTGTGAAAAGCCCTACCTGCCTCCCAACGTGGCGGCTGCTATGTCTCCGTCTCCCTCCACGCGTGACACCCGCCACGCTCACGCCTTGTGCACGTACAAGAAAATGCGCAGAGGCGGCCTGTCCTTTCTCGCACAAACGGCCACACAGCAGCGACGCTTCCCGGGCCTTGCTTCCCGTTGACCCAGACGTGGTGGAGACAGTTCTTTATGACCACGTCGAGCTCCCTTACACCCTTAGTGCTTGCGGCAAAGAGCGAGCCCCGTGTGCAGGTAGAATTCTTGAACCAGTTCGCTGTTGGTGGGCTGCTCTCAGCAGCGGTCGCGCGTTTCCACCGTGTGCTCTGCCTCTCACCTACTCTGCTCCCTAGTAACTTGAAAAACGAAGGCTGAAATGGGGTTACCAAAAACAGAAAAAAAAAGATAGCTCTGCAATGTTGACAGATAACAAATCAACTCTAAATGCGCACCCGAAACAATGCAACACAGGCGCGCTCACAAGACAGTTGAGAGCTTTATAAACAATGCTGATCGACTCTATGGTCCCAGGGGCTGGTTAGATGGAGGGCATCCTGTGGCCCTCAAGATTCTGTGATCATACCCGTGGAGGTGACAAGCAAGCAGGAGGCGTCCCTGAGCTGGGTTGAGGGTCTGTGCATTAGGGAGGAAACCAGGCCAGGCCGGCACGGCCAAGCCGACAGACCCAGGGCATTGGCCGGCTGGGCTGGGCGTGGGAGCTGAGCAAGGCCGGTGAGGGAAGTCGACCTGGGTGAGGGTGTGTCGACTGGGGCTCAAGCCAGGAAGACTGCTGAGCCTGGCATCCTGGGTTCGGCCACAGGGGCTGGCGACCACGGTGGGGGCCAGGAACAGCCTGAGCCCTCTGGGGGGGAGGGGCTTGGGGACACTGAACTCCGAGCCTGGGCCAGGTGCAGGTGGGGCGTCTGGACCCCAGCCGCAGACAGAGGCCAAGGGCAGGGGCACTGGCGTCAGACACACCTAGTTGCTCGGGTCGCCTCGGTCAGCCTCAGCTGCCCCATCTGTGGAGGAGGAACAGCCTGTCTTCCCGAGGGCTGCCGTGGGGCGGGAGGGCTGGGCACACGTGCAGCTCAGCCAACCGTAGGAGCATCCATGTTGCTGGTGCAGTGTCTGCACCGTTGCTGTTAGCGCGCCCACCGCCCGTCTCCAGGGCCTGGGCTGCGTCTGCATGCGTGGGGCCAGAGTTGGACGAGATGCTGCAGGCTGCAGGATGAGGGGTGGCTGGGGGTGTGGGCAAGGACTTAGCTGGGATGGAACACGGGAGGAGTGGGCTCTGGGTTTGTTCCTCATTTGCACGTGCTTAGTGAGTGCAGGCTGTGTGTGGGCATGGGTCCTAGGCCCTGGGGACTCAGGTGAGTAGCGCTGATGGAGTTGCCCGTCCTGGGACTTAGGTTGGGGCGAGGGACGCAGACGCTGGGAATCGGGCGATCGTTCTGTATCTGCTGCAGTCCAGGGGGCGGGGAGGCCTCTGGGAGGAAGCGACATTCGACACCTGTGGGTCACTGTCCTGAAAGATGAATGCGTGGACGGGTGTCCTAGGCAGTGGGCGAGGACAGCGGAGGCCCTGACGTGGGAATGGGCATGAGGGCTGGCGGAAGAGACAGAAGGCCAGTGTGGACCAGCGTGCAGGGCCTTGTGGGCGTAGGGGGACCGCTGGGCTCCGTGGGGATGACGGGGAGGGTTTGAGCAGGACACAGCCTGGTGTCTGGGTTTTACGACTCTGTGGCTGGGGTGCCATTCCGTCCCCCTTGGGCAGGGGGCCACTGGCCGCGGCTCCCTCGAGACCCTGGGCAAGGCCTGGCCCTGGCACAGAGGGCAGAGGATGCCTGGTGGGACCTTGGCCTGGCAGAGTGGCCGGCAACGCCAGAGTGGGCCCCAGGCTCCCCAGTCGGGGCTGGCGGGGGCAGGGCTGCAGGACCTCAGTGCAGAGCCCCTTCCGGGAGACCTGGCCTGCAGCTGGTCCCCGCATCTCTGGGGCTCCTCGCGGGGGCGGGGCCTGGGGGCCATCCCTTGAGCGGCCGAGTGTATTTCCCCGTGTGGGTGGGGGGAGGGGGCTGCTGGGAGGGGTCCTCCCTGCTGAGGCCTGGCTGTCGGCCTGCCTGCTCCGCCAGCGCGTGTGCACGTGCCTTCCCCCGCCGCTGCTGACCCTGGGCATGGGGGCCGGGTTCAGTCGTTGACTTTGGCGGTTTAGGAGCCCTGTTTTTTTTTTTTTTTTTAACATCTTTATTGGGGTATAATTGCGTGTGTTAGTTTCTGCTTTATAACAAACTGAATCAGTTATACATATACATATGTTCCCGTATCTCTCCCCTCTTGCGTCTCCCTCCCTCCCACCCTCCCTCCCCTCCAGGCGGTCACAGAGCACCGAGCTGATCTTCCTGTGCTGTGCGGCTGCTTCCCACTAGCTATCTACCTTACGTTTGGTAGCGTATATACGTCCATGCCTCTCTCTCACTTTGTCACAGCTCACCCTTCCCCCTCCCCGTATCCTCAAGTCCATTCTCTAATAGGTCTGTGTCTTTAATCCCGTCTTACCCCTAGGTTCTTCATGACATTTTTTTTTCTTAAATTCCATATATATGTGTTAGCATACGGTATTTGTCTTTCTCTTTCTGACTTACTTCACTCTGTATGACAGACTCTAGGTCCATCCACCTCATTACAAATAGCTCAATTTCGTTTCTTTTTATGGCTGAGTAATATTCCATTGTATATATGTGTCACATTTTCTTTATCCATTCATCTGATGATGGACACTTAGATTGTTTCCATCTCTGGGCTATTGTAAATAGAGCTGCAATGAACATTTTGGTACATGACTCTTTTTGAATTATGGTTTTCTCAGGGTATATGCCCAGTAGTGGGATTGCTGGGTCATATGGTAGTTCTATTTGTAGTTTTTTAAGGAACCTCCATACTGTTCTCCATAGTGGCTGTACCAATTCACATTCCCACCAGCAGTACAGGAGTGTTCCCTTTTCTCCACACCCTCTCCAGCATTTATTGTTTCTAGATTTTTTGATGATGGCCATTCTGACTGGTGTGGGATGATATCTCATTGTAGTTTTGATTTGCATTTCTCTAATGATTAATGATGTTGAACATTCTTTCATGTGTTTGTTGGCAGTCTGTATATCTTCTTTGGAGAAATGTCTATTTAGGTCTTCTGCCCATTTTTGGATTGGGTTGATTGTTTTTTTGTTATTGAGCTGCATGAGCTGCTTGTAAATCTTGGAGATTAATCCTCTGTCAGTTGCTTCATTTGCAAATATTTTCTCCCATTCTGAGGGTTGTCTTTTGGTCTTGTTTATAGTTTCCTTTGCTGTGCAAAAGCTTTGAAGTTTCATTAGGTCCCATTTGTTTATTTTTGTTTTTATTTCCATTTTTCTAGGAGGTGGGTCAGAAAGGATCTTGCTGTGTCTTGCTGTGATTTATGTCATAGAGTGTTCTGCCTATGTTTTCCTCTAAGAGTTAGATGGTTTCTGGCCTTACATTTAGGTCTTTAATCCATTTTGAGCTTATTTTTGTGTATGGTGTTAGGGAGTGATCTAATCTCATACTTTTACATGTAGCTGTCCAGTTTTCCCGGCACCACTTATTGAAGAGGCTGTCCTTTCTCCACTGTACATTCCTGCCTAGGAGCCCTGGTTTTAAGTGACCCAACCTTCATCTGGGGAGCTGCAAGATCGGGCCGGGCATGAGCACAGCTGCTCTGTGCCGGGCTGGGGTGCAGAGGTCGAGGACACGGAGGCGTCGCCCGCTTTTGGAGAGTTTGGGGGGAGGGTGATAAGCAGCTGTCCTCTCTGTGCTCGTCCCGTTCGTGCCACTGGCCGCCTGTGCTGCTGGGACAGATGTGCAGGGTCCCCTGCCCAGAAGGCCCTCCCCCTGAGGCTCCGTCCCCCTCACTCCCTTCAGGAGTTTATTCAGCGTGAGGCCCTGCAGTGAGCCCCGCGTGCAGTTCAGTCACGGGGCGGCCGCACCTTCCCCGCGCTTCTCCTCGCTGTGCCCGTCTTTGTTTCCTCCTTAGCACGTCCCCGACCTGCCTGACCTTTCCCTACTTACCTTGTTTCTCTCTCTCTCCAGTAGAGTGTCGGCTCCATGAGGGCAGGGGCTGCTCTGTACCTCTTACGCTGCTGCGTCTCCAGAACCCGGCACCTAAAAAGCCTTCAGTAAAATTCTGTTAGGCTGCAAGGTTTCCCCAAAGACCAGGCGCGTTCATCAGTGCCTTTCAACACCGTGCTGAGGTTCACCAGGGCATTCAGACAAGGAAGGGAAGTAAAAGGGCTTCAGATGGGGACGGAAGAGGGGAGACTCTGTTCACAGATCCTATATGTAGAGAATGCCCAGGAATCCCCAAGAAAGCTATCTGTGCTAATACCTGAATTTAGCAACATTGCAGGGTACAAGATCAGCACTCAGGAATTAGTTGTGTTTCTGTACACCAGCAGTGCACCATCCAACATGGAAATTAAGGGGCAGTTCCGTCCACACTGGCGTCTAGAAGAACAAAATATCTGTGAATGGGGTGACGTCACGGGAGGCGACCCAGCAGGAAGACCTGGGAGTCACTCTCTCCACACAAACGAGCATTGAGCAGGCAGGAACTGTCAGAACCCCGGACGAGCTCCGCGGCTTCCAGGAGAGAACTAAATGGAGAGGCCGGGAGATCCTGGTGACCTTTGGCATTTGGTGGAGGGGCTGCCGGTCCCCAGTCTCCGGTCCCGGAGCAGTGGGGAGGGTGGCCTGAGTTCCCGCCGTGGCTTGTGGGTGCCAGGGTGGGCAGCAAGGACCTCGTCGTCCCAGATGGGGGCTGTGTGTTTCATTGCTGAGGGGCCGCGCAGAGGCTGGCCATTATTTCAGCCCCACAGCTGCCATAGCTTCCCTGCCATGTCTGTCGGCCCCTTCCCCGGCTTTGGGAGCCGGACACTTAAGGAAAGCTTTGATGAGAGGTTAATATCCGAAACACACGGAGAGCCCTGAAACTCAACAACGAGTAAAAACAGACAACCCAGTTAGAGAGTGGGCAAAGAGCTTAACAGACGTTTCTCCACGGAAGAGGCGCAGGTGGCCAACGAGCACGCAGCAGGCAGAGACACGTCGCTAGCAGGGGCTCCCCGCTCCCTTCCTCTTGGGCTGTGGGCGTGGCTCCCCGCTCCCTTCCTCTTGGGCTGTGGGCGTGGCTCCCCGCTCCCTTCCTCTTGGGCTGTGGGCGTGGCTGCTTTGGTGCTCCCCGTGCCCCACTGAGCCCAGGCTGGCAGGGGAGCTGGTGGCCGGTGTACAGTTGCCTGCAGGGGAAGGAAGGGTGGGCATCCCAGGAGCTAAAGGCTTGTGACTTTCCTGTACCCGAGGGCTGTGAGGGAACACTCACACCCCTGCACGCTCTCCTTTGTTTGTGCCAGTTCCTCAACTGCTTCCACTGGGTACCAGGACGGCTGTGGGCCGAACCAGCCTCGTGAGGTTGGGATTCAGGGGTGGAAGGCAGAAGGAAGCAACAGGTGACTCGGGTGCTTTCAGAGAGGAAGACAGGAGCTGGGAGAGAAGCAAATTCACACTGTCCGGTGTGGCGGGAGTCGGGGAGCCCCTCTGTGCAAAGGCCCTGGGGCAGGAACCATTCGTCCTGTGTGAGGGGCCCAGGGAGGCTGGGTGGCTGAAGTGCGGGGGGCAGGGGACGAGGCAGAGCGGCTCAGCGAGCGCCCCCCGGGGCTTGATCTGGGCAGCCGCCCTCCACGTGCACATCCATTTAACCGTCCACATCCACGCCCTGTGCCCACGGAATGACACACCAGCATCCACCACACCTCCTCTACTGACGGCTAATTCCCTTCCCAGTGTTCGCTTTTTCCTCCGGCGTGGCGGTCGACACCTGTGCGTGATTCCCACGTGTCTCTGGGATAAACTAGAAGGGGGATGGCGGGTCAGAGGGCCAGGCACAGGACCCAGGCTGGCCGCTCGGAACAGCACCCAGGAAGCAGAGCTCAGGGCGGCGCTGGGGGTGGCGGGAGGACGCCTGGAACGCACCCCTCGTTCTCTGGTTCTGCCAGAGGGGAGAGTGGAGCTGGGGGCCGCCGGGCAGCACCCGCTATCTCGAGGGTCTCGCCTTGATCCCTGCGGAGCCCCAGCCCAAGGATGGGGAGGGCCTGACCCCATTCACAGCCCCGTCGGGAAGCACAGATCCACGCCTTTCTCTCGTGGCACCGGGGCCACGGGCGTTTCCAGAGGGCAGCACTGCCCAGGGGGTCGGGGCCGGCAGGCGTCGGGCCTGTGACGTCCCCGCTCGGCCTCGGGTGACACCCAACTCTCGCGTCTTGTCTCCTCGGTTCCTGAGGAGCAGCACGGGTCTCCCGAGCTTTGTGGGGACTGGACGTGGCGACCGGTCTGGGGCTGAGCCTGGGGAGGCGCCGGGCGGTGTGAGCTGCCGTCGTCCCACGGGAGAGAGGGCGGCCGGACGCCGGGAAGAAGCCGAGCGGGGGCAGGACGTGGGAAGGGCGGGCGTGTGGGCGCGGGCCCCGGTGGCGGGAAAGGCACGTCGAGGACGAGCGCTGGGCCTCGGGGGTCAAGCAGGGCCTGGGGGGCAGCGGAGGCTGGTGAGGGGCAGGTGCTGAGGGGAGTAGGAGGGGGCCCGGGGGCACGTCTGGGGGAAGCTTGGGGCACCGCTTTTGCTGAGATGCAGGCATCTGCAGGACCTTCTGGGGATGCCTGGCGAGCAGAGGAGCTCTGGGGGATTCAGTGCTGATGTGGGAGCGTCATCCCAACAGACCAGCAGGTCCCTCTCCCCCTCGTCATCCCCTTGGCTCCAGCAGTCCCTTTGCTGCCTGCCTGCCGCTGGTGCTGTGGTGTCAGCGGACAAGAGAGCAGTGGGCAGGGGGTCTCCGCGTCTTCCGCTGCAGCCCTCGGAAGCCCTGGGAGGCTTGCGGCCCAAGGGCTGGCTGGGTGGGCATCAAAGGCTTAGGGGCCGTGGCCTCCATGAAAAACAGTCCCGCTCTGCCCTTAGGAGCAAAGAGAGGGGTGCCGAAAGGGACGCACAAGACGCCTTCTGTGCGCCAGGCACGTGTGCTAGGAATTTTTGTGGCCATTCTCTTGCACAATTCTCACAGCCTCCTGGCAAAGTCAGCATAATCCTCTCCAATGTGGAAACTGAGGGTCAGCTGGTAGGGGAGACCGTGGGACTGGAGTCCTAGTATCTGGGGTCTCCCCAGCCTCACACTGTGTTCACAGCTGTACCAAGCCAATGAGTCATTTGCTGTGGCCCTTACTTTTGTGTCTCCCCAGAGAAGAGCCCGGAATCCGTGGACAATAGTTCTTCTTCAGTCATTGAAGAAAAAAAGAAACATGGGGAAAAAACCAAAGGTAATTCTGCAGCTGGGAGTTGAGGTCCCAGTTGGTGGGAGGCAGACTCTCTCCCTCAGCACCCAGATGCCTTCAGACCTAGTTTTCAGTGTGACAGACAGAGAGAAATGCTTCTGTTTCCATTCGGAATTGGGTTACTGAAACGTGAAATGATAGGAACATAAACCACAAAGTAGGGTTTATTTTTCCTCCTGTAATGAGAAACGTGGGAGGCAGACCAGGGCTCCATGGAGCTCCACCAACGGCAGTTCTACAAAATCTTCCAGGTCACCAGGTCCCAAGTCTTTCTGATCCACCATCTTTATTTTCAGGCCTTTCAACCACAAGGTTGTCACATGGTCACAAAATGGCTGTGGCAGCTCCAGCCATCATATCTGATTCCAGGCAGGGAGAAGGAGCAAAGGGAAGGGCAAAATTGCCCACCTGCTAACTCAGATCTTGGAAGACCTCTTCCCCAGAAGCCCCACCCAGCAGTTTCTGCCTACACTCCATTGGTTATGGGCCCATCAGTATCTGCAAGGGAGTCTCAGAAGTGTAGCTTTTCAATGAGGCACGTGATTGCCACCTGTTAGGAGAAGGAAGAGGAGGCAGCTGGCTGCATGTGCCTCCTCCTCTGAGCCCCTGCTGTGTCCTCCACGCCTTGGCTTCCTGGACTCCCGCCTGGTTCCTTTGCTGTCCCCACCCCCAACCCGGCCTTACGGGCCAGTCTGATCCTTCTGCAGAGATGTGCAGATGTGAGCATTTTCCCCGAGCCTGCCCTTCCCAGGCCGAGCTCCCACCCTGGGGCCAAGCTTCCCAGTCCACCCTGCCCCAACCCCAATTCCTCTTCGTTTTAGTTACCAAAATCCAAACCTGCCCAGAAGTAGAGACTGAAGTCCATGAACTTGTGTGCTCATTGCCAGGTTGGAGGCAGACAAGGTTTTGCCACATTTGCTTCATCTGTCCTTTTTCTCTGTTTTTTTTGTCTTTGCCAGAATATTTTACTTTTTTTTAATTTATTTTTTTATTGAAGTATGGTCGATTTACAGTGTTGTGTTAATTTCTGCTGTGCAGCAAAGGACCCAGTTATACACATATATACATGCTTTTTTATATTCTTTTCCACTATGGCTTATCCCAGGATATGGAATACAGTTCCCTGTGCTATACAGTAGGACCTTTGGTTTATCCATTCTATATGTAATAGTTTGCACCTACTAAGCCCAAACTCCCAGTCCGTCCCTCCCCCATACTCCCTCCCCCTTGGCAACCACAAGTCTGTTCTCTATGTCTGTGAGTCTGTTTCGGTTTCATAGAGAGGTTCATTTGTGTCATATTTTAGATTCCACATATAAGTGATATCATATGGTATTTGCCTTTCTCTCTCTGACTTCACTTATGTGATAATCTCTAGATGCATCCACATTGCTGCAGATTTTGCCACAATATTTTAAAGTAAATTCCAGATACGTCATTTCATCCCTACAGTGTGCCTTTTTCAAATGTAGGGATCTTTTCTTACAAGCCCGTAAGCAGTTAACCAGGCCATCGTCAGATTTACCCAATTGTCTCAAAAACGTCTTCCCATAGAACACTTACTCTAATCGGGAGTCAGATGAGATCTGAGCATCTTTGGTCTCTTTGAATCAAGCTGAGCCCCTTTCCACGTCTTTTCATTTTCTGTGCTTGTAGAGAAATGGCGTTAATTATCCTATAGAACATCCCCGAGACAAACGTGTCTGTTCACTTCCTGATGGTGTCACTGAAGCTGTTTCTCTGGGCCCCCCATTTCCTTTGGCTGGACATTAACCCAGGATGATTGATGGGATCCGTGTTCCCCTGTGTCTGCAGACTCCTTCCTGGGTGGGCTCTGTGCTTTCAGCTGTCTCGTGGTGGACCACCCAGTGACCTGCGGGTTCAGGTGTGACAGCCTGACCCTGCATCGCACATCCCACCAGCCATTCACCTGACAGTTTCTTCTACCTGTGATGTTTGCACTGAACTGAACGTTACGTTAAGGGTCAGGGGTGCACACTGTGGTCTGTCTGTGTTTCTTCACTGAGGTATCATTCATTACAGTGAAATGCACAAATCTCAAGGCTACAGTTTGATAAGTTTTGATAAATGTGTACAATTTTGTGTCCAGCCTCCACCCCATATTCACCATCTAGAACTTTTCCATCCATTCCCCCAAGGACAGCCCATGTTCTGCTCTCACCATGGAATCCTCTTCTCTGCTCCTGACCCTTGTGCAGGTGAAATCACACCCTGTGCTCTTTTGCTTCCGGCTTCTTTCTCAGCATCACATCCGACATGCACGTAGCAGGAGTCCTTCGCTGTTGTGGTGCGTATTCTGCTGTGTACATACGCCAACAATGTGTGTATTCTTCTACAGGTGAACATTTAGGTTGTTTCCAGTTATTAGCTACTCCAAATAATACTGCTGCGAACATTCAGTTTTTAAAAAAATTTTTACTGGAGTATAGTTGATTTACAATTCTTGTGTTAGTTTTAGGTGTACAGAAAAGTGAATCAGTTATACATAAACATATATCCACTCTTTTAGATTCTTTTCCCATACAGGCCATTACAGAGTATTGAGTATAGTTCCCTGCGCTATACAGTAGGTCCTTATTAGTTATGTATTTTATATGTAGTAGTGTGTATACGTGAATCCCAATCTCCCAATGTATCCCTCCCCCCACCTTACCCACTGGTAGCCATATGTTTTGTTTTCTGCATCTGTAGCTCTATTTCTGTTTCGTAGATAAGTTCATTTGTACCCTTTTTTTAGATTCCACATATAAGCCATATATATTTGCCTTTTTCTTTCTGACTTACTTCACTCAGTATGACAATCTCTAGTTGCATCCATGTTGCTGCAAATGGCATTATTTCATTCCTTCTTATGGCTGAGTAATATTCCATTGTATATATGTACCACATCTTCTTTACCCGTTCCTCTGTTAATGGACATTTAGGTTGTTTCCATGTCCTGGGTATTGTAAATAGTGCTGCAATGAACATTGGAGTGCACATATCTTTTAGAATTATGGTTTTCTCTGGATATATGCCCAGGCATGGGATTGCCTGGGATTGTTTTTTAAGGAACCTCCATGCTGTTCTCCATAGTGGCTGCACCAATTTATTGATACGTTCCCACCGACAGTGTAGGAGGGTTCTGTTTTCTCCACACCCGCTCCAGCGTTTATTGTTTGTAGAGTTTTTGATGATGCCCATTCTGACCAGTGTGAGGCGATACCTCATTGTAGTTTTGATTTGCATTTCTCTATTGATTAGTGACGTTGAGCATCTTTTCATGTGCTTGTTGGCCATCTGTGTGTCTTCTTTGGAGAAATGTGTATTTAGATCTTCCGTCCATTTTTTTGATTGGGTTTTTTTTTTTTGATATTGTGCTGCATGAGCTGTTTGTATATTTTAGAGATTAATCCCTTGTCGGTTGCTTCATTTGCAAATATTTTCTCCCATTCTGAGGGTTGTCTTTTCGTTTTGTTTATGGTTTCCTTTGCTGTGCAGAAGCTTTTAATTAGGTCCCAGTAATTTATTTTTGTTTTAATTTTTATTACTCTAGGAGGTGGATCGAAAAAGATATTGCTGTCATTTATGTCAAAGAGTGTTCTGCCTGTGTTTTCCTCTAAGAGTTTATAGTGTCTGGCCTTACCTTTAGGTCTTTAATCCATTTTGAGTTTATTTTTGTGTATGGTGTTGGGGAGTGTTCTAATTTCATTCTTTTACATGCAGCTGTCCAGTTTTCCCAGCACCACTTATTGAAGAGGCTGTCTTTTCTCTATTGTATATTCTTGCCTCCTCTGTCATAGTTTAGGTGACCATATGTGTGTGGGTTTATCTCTGGGCTTTCTATCCTGTTCCAATGATCTATAATTCTGTTTTTGTGCCAGTACCATACGGTTTTCATGAATGTAGCTTTGTAGTATATTCCAAATTTAGGGAGCCTGCTTCCTCCAGCTCCATTTTTCTTTCTCAAAATTGCTTTGGATATTCGTGGTCTTTTGTGTTTCCATACGAATTATAAAATTTTTTGTTCTAATTCTGTGAAAAACGCTTTTAGTAATTTGATAGGGATTGCATCGAATCTGTAGATTGCTTTGGGTAGTATAGTCATTTTCGCAGTATTGATTCTTCCAATCCCAGAACATGGTATAGCTTTCCATCTGTTTGTGTAATCTTTTATTTCTTTCATCAGTATCTTATAGTTTTCTGAGTACAGGTCTTTTGCCTCTGTAGGTAGGTTTATTCGTAGGTATTTTATTCTTTTTGATGTGATGGTAAATGGGATTGTTTTCTTGATTTCTCTTCTGATCTTTCGTTGTTAGTGTATAGGAATGCAAGAGATTTCTGTGTGTTAATTTTGTGTCCTGAAACTTTACCAAATTCATTGATGAGCTCCACTATTTTTCTGGTAGCATCTTTAGGATTTTCTATGTATACCATCATGTCATCTGCAAACAGTGACAGTTTTACTCCTTCTTTTCCAATTTGGATTCCTTTTATTTCTTTTTCTTCTCTGATTGCCATGGCTAGGCCTTCCAAAACTATGTTGAATAATAGTGGCGAGAGTGGACATCCTTGTCTTGTTCCTGGTCTTAGAGGAAGTACTTTCAGTTTTTCACCATCGAGTATGATGTTATCTGTGGGTTTGTCATATATGGCCTTTATTATGTTGAGGTAGGTTCCCTCTATTTGCACTCTCTGTAGAGTTTTTATCATAAATTGGTGTTGAATTTTGTCAAAAGCTTTTTCTACATCTATTGAGATGATCATATGATTTTTATTCTTCAATTTGTTAACATGGTGTATCACACTGATTGATTTGCATATATTAAAAAAATCCTTGCATCTCTGGGATAAATCCCACTTGATCATGGTGTATGATCCTTTTAAAGTGTTGTTGGATTCAGTTTGCTAGTATTTTGTTGAGGATTTTTGTGTCATGTTCACCAGTGATATTCGTCTGTAATTTTCTTTTCTTGTGATATCTTTGTCTGGTTTTGGTATCAGGGTGATGGTGGCCTCGTGGAATGATCTTGGGAGTGTTCCTTCCTCTGCAATTTTTTGAAAGAGTTTCAGAAGGATAGGTGTTAACTTTTCTCTAGATGTTTGATAGAATTCTCCTGTGAAGACATCTGGTCCTGGACTTCGTTTTTTGGAAGATTTTATATCACAATTTCAATTTCATTACTTGTGATTGGCCTGTTCATATTTTTGATTTCTTCCTCGTGCAGTCTTGGAAGGTTGTACCTTTCTAAGAATTTGTCCGTTTCTTCCAGCTTGTCCATTTTATTGGCATAGAGTTGCTTGTAGTAGTTTTTACGATCCTTTGTATTTCTGTGGTGTCCATTGTAACGTCTCCTTTTTCATTGCTAATTTCGTTGATTTGAGTCTTCTCCCTTTTTTTTCTTGATGAGTCTGGCTAAAGTTTTATCAATTTTGTAAATCTTCTCAAAGAACCAGCTTTTAGTTTCATTGATTGTTGCTGTTGTTTTCTTTGTCTCTATTTCATTTATGTTTGTTCTGATCTTTATGATTTCTTTCCTTCTAGTAACTTTGGGTTTTGTTTGTTCTTCTTTCTCTAGTTGCTTTAGGTGTAAGTTTAGGTTGTTTGTTTGAGATTTTTCTTGTTTTCTTAAGGTAAGATTGTATTGCTGTAATACTTCCCTTTAGATCCTGCTTTTGCTGCGTCCCGTATGTTTCGGATTGTTGTGTTTTCTTTGTCATTTGTCTCTAGGTATTTTTAAATCTCCTCTTTGATTTCTTTAGTGATCCATTGGTTATTTAGTAACATATTGTTTAGCCTCCAGGTGTTTGTGTTTTTTACAATTTTTTTTTCTGTAATTGATTTCTAATCTCACAATGTTGTGGTCAGAAAAGAGGCTTGATATGATTTCAGTTTTCTTAAATTTACCGAGGTTTGATTTGTGACCCAAGATGTGATCTATCCTGGAGAATGTTCTATGTGCACTTGAGAAGAAAGTGTAATCTGCTGCTTTTGGATGGAATGTCCTGGAAATATCAATTAAGTGTATCTGGTCTAATGTGTCATTTAAGGCTTGTGTTTCCTTATTAATTTTCTGTCCAGCTGATCTGTCCATTGGTGTAAGTGGGGTGTTAAAGTCACACTATTATTGTGTTACTGTCGATTTCCCCTTTTAGGGCTGTTAGCATTTGCCTTACATATTGAGGTGCTCCTATGCTGGGTGCATATATGTTTACAGTTTTTATGTCTTCTTCTTGGATTGATCCCTTGATCATTATGTAGTGTCCTTCCTCGTCTCTTATCACAGTCTTTATTTTAAAGTCTATTTTATCTGATATGATTATTGCTACTCCAGCTTTTTTTTGATTCCCATTTGCATGGAATATCTTTTTCCATCCCCTCACTTTCAGTCTCTGTGTGTCTCTCCAGATCTGAAGTGGGTCTCTTGTAGACAGCATTTATACGGGTCTTGTTTTTGTATCCATTCAGCGAGCCTGTGTCTTTCGGTTGGAGCATTTAATCCATTTACATTGAAGGTAATTATCGATACGTATGTTCCTATTGCCATTTTCTTAATTGTTTTGGGTTTGTTTTTGTAGGTCTTTTTTCTTCCCTTCCTCTTTTGTTCTCTTGTGGTTTGATGACCATCTTTAGTGTTGTGTTTGGGTTGCTTTTTCTTTCTTTTTTTAAAAAATAAATTTATTTATTTATTTATATTTGGCTGCATTGGGTCTTCGTTGCTGCACGTGGGGGTTTCTCTAGTTGCGGCGAGCAGGGGCTACTCATTGCGGTGGCTTCTCTTGTGGAGCATGGACTCTAGGCGTGTAGGCTTCAGTAGTTGCAGCACGTGCTCAGTAGTTGTGGCACACAGGCTCTAGAGTGCAGGCTCGGTAGTTGTGGTGCACGGGCTTAGTTGCTCCACGGCATGTGTGATCTTCCTGGACCAGGGCTCAAACCCATGTTCCCTGCATTGGCAGGCGGATTCTTAACCACTGTGCCACCAGGGAAGTCCCTGCTTTTCCTTTTTTTGTGTGTATCTATTGCAGTTTTTTGGCTTGCATTTCCCATGAGCAGTGTATTCTATACAAGGTTGTTTTAAGTTGCTGGTCTCTTAATTTCAAATGCAATTCCCATTTCCTGCATTTGTGCTCTCCTCTCTCATGGTTGCTGGTTTTGATATCATACTTGTGTATGGATGATTTCCTGCCTTTACTGTATGTTTGCCTTTACCAGTGAGCTTTCCCGTTTGTTCTTTTCTTGTTTCTACTTGTGGCCTCTTTTTTTCCCCCTCCTGCCTAGAGAAGTTCCTTTAGCATTTGTTGTAAAGCTGGTTTGGTGTGCTGAATTCTCTTAGCTTTTGCTTGTCTGTGAAGCTTTTGATTTCTCTGTTGAATGTGAATGAGCGCCTTGCTGGGTAGAGTAATCTTGGTTGTAAGTTTTTTCCCTTTCATCACTTTAAATATATCCTGCCACTCCCTTCTGGCCTGCAGAGTTTACGCTGAAAAATCGGCTGATAACCTTATGGGGATTCTCTTGTATGTTATTTGTTGCTTTTCCCGTGTTGCTTTTAATACTTTTCTTGATATTTAATTTTTATTAGTTTGATTAATACGTATCTTGGCTTGTTCCTCCTTGGGTTTATCCTGTATGGGACTCTATGCTTCCTGGACTTGGGTGACTATTTCCCTTCCCATGTTAGGGAAGTTTTTGACTATAATCTCTTCAAGTATTTTCTCGGGCCCTTTCTCTTTTCTTCTTCTTCTGGGACCACTATAATTCGAATGTTGGTGCATTTAATGTTGTCCCAGAGGTCTCTGAGACTGTCCTCATTTCTTTTCTTTCTTTTTTTAAAAATGTATTATTTATTTATTTATTTATTTTTGGCTGCATTGGGTCTTTGTTGCTGGGCATGGGCTTTCTCTAGTTGTGGTGAGTGGGGGCTACACTTCGTTGTGGTGCACGGGCTTCTCACTGGGGTGGCTTCTCTTGTTGCAGAGCACAGGCTCTAGGCGTGCAGGCTTCAGTAGTTGTGGCACGCGGGCTCTAGGCGTGCAGGCTTCAGTAGTTGTGGCATGCGGGCTCTAGAGTACAGGCTCAGTAGTGTGGCGCACGGGCTTAGCTGCTCCGCGGCATGTGGGGTCTTCTTGGACCAGGACTCGAACCCGTGTCCCCTGCATTGGCAGGTGGATTCTCAACCACTGTGCCACCAGGGAGGCCCCGTAGATGTATTCTTGATGCGTTTCTGGGGAGAGGTGAACTCCACGTTGTCCTACCCCTCTGCCATCTCGAGGGCCCCCCGCTGTGAACATTCTTGTGTGTGCCATTCTGGGGCTGTTTCCCCTGGGTGTGTAGGGAGGAGTGGAATTGCTGGCTGGATGCTAAACTTTCGTAGTTGCTGCTGAACAATCTTCCAGAGCGACTGTAGCAGTTCACAGCCCACCAACAGGTGTGAGGGTTCCAGTTGCTCCACACCTCTCCAACACCAGGCACACATACTTCCTTTCTGTATTACCTGATCCTTTGGGTGTGCATTAGTATCTCACATTCCCTGTGACCAGCGAGGGGAATTACTTATGTTTATGGGGCATTGATGACTCTGTGCTGTGAAGCACCTGTTCCTCCTGTTTCGGCCCACTTTTCTATTGGGTTGTCTGTCTCCTTATTTTAATGATTCCTAGGAGCTCTTTACATATTCTGATTACAAATCATTCGCCAGTTCTGAGTATTGCAGATACCTCCCCCTGCTGTGTGGGTTGCCTTCCCTCTCTTGGTGGTGCCTTTTAATAAACAAAAGTTTCTACTTTTGTAGTTCAATTTACCGATCACTTCCTTATGGTTAGTACTTTTCAAGTCCTGTTTTAAAACTCTTTGCTGACCCCCAGGGTCATGAAGACATAGGTTGATTGTATCTTCTCTGCATTCTTTTTTCATTTCACAAGAAGATCTGCAAACCATCTCTAATTGATCGAACTGTGTCCATTTTGTTTGCAGGTGTTTTGGATTTTCTACTCTACTCCATCACCCCTCTTTCCAATCCTTACACCTTTTATTCGTTTTCTTGCCTGTGGCATCCTGAGGACCCTCATTACAACACTGCTAAGATAGGCATCCGTGCCTTGTGTCCAATGTTGGGGGGAAGTATTTTACCTAGCGGTTTCTTGTGGCTACACGGATCGGTTTCCCATTGCTGCTGTAACAAATTACCACAGACTCCGTGGTTTAAAACACACACGTTTATTAGGGTTCTAGAAATCAGAAGTCCAAAATGAATGTTACAGGGCTGGAATCAAGGCGCCTCCAGAGCTGGCTCCTTCTGGGGCTCCAGGGGAGAATCTGTTTCCCGCCTTCTCCAGCGTCTAGAGGCGCCTGCGCTCCTCCACCCCCGAGAGCAGCCTCTTCCCGTCTCCGCGGCGTCTCCCCAGCTCTGCTTCTGCTGCCACTCTGCCTGCTGCTGTTCCAGACCTCCGTCCTGTAGGGCCCCTTGTGATTACATTGGGCCCATGTGGATAATCCAGGACCATCTTCCTGTCTCAAGGTCTGTGATCACATGTGCAAACCCCCTTTCTATATAAGGGAACACAGTCACAGGCTGCGGACGAGGGCACGGACGTCTTTGGGGACCATGAGTCAGCTCACCATTCTTCCTTTGATCAGATCAGGGGTGTCTGCTTCTGTTCCTAGGTTGCTAAGACTTTTATTCAAAGTAAGTTTTGAATCTTAAAAAACACTTTTCCTGCCATCTGTTGAAATGATCATATAATTTTCTTCCTCATTCTGTTAATGGGGTGTAGTACGTTGCTTGATGTGTAAATGTTAAACCGACTGAGTTTCTGGAACAGTCTGCCTGGAATGATCACCATTCTGGGTTTGGGGCTCGTCTTCACATCACCCATTGATTCCCTTCGCGTTAGTGCTAAACATTCCCTCTTCCCCGAATGCGGTTGCAGTTTCTGCTTCGGAAGCTGGTCTCGGAGTAGCTACTTACGGCTGCGTGGCCTTGGGGAGCTTCTAACCTCTCGGTGCCTCTGTTTCCTCACAGGGGTCGCAGTGTTTCCCACCTCATTGGGTCGTTACGAACATTAGTCCTTGCTAACTACTGCAGTTAACCTCTTCCACAGAGGCGGGCTGCGCTGCCAGAAAGCAGGGTGGAACTGACACAGCCCCTGCTGACTCCCTCCCGTGGGCTGGGGCCAGGAGCAGATAATTTTTCTCTATTCTTCTCAGCCTGAGCACAACTCAGTTTTTAAAACTCTTTTCTGATAGGAGCTAATTCTTACAGAAAAGCTGAAAAAAGATTTTGTAGCGTGCCCGTATTTAGGCTTCTCTGACCCCTCCTCATGAGGGATGCACGTCCTGGGCACGTCCGGGGTCAGGATGCAGACTCCTCTCACCCGGGCTGGTGTGGAGGCTGCCAGGCTTCTCCACTGCAAGCTCGTTGCGCTGTGCGAACTGACACACGTCTTGTGTGGAGGTGCTTGGAGACTCTCAGGGCATAACTTCATGTCCCTTTAACGGCATCCTCTTTCTGGGGGTGAGGGCGTAAAATGGGACCGACCTCCAGGAAGGCAGGTCGACCTAAGTCTCTGAAGCCTGGAAACTGCTCACAGCCCTCTAGCCTCCCTTCGGAAAGTCACTCCGAGGGCCAGTCAGCGATGGCGCAGTGGAGGACTCAGGATGTCCAGGGCGGTGCCGTGGGGCCCGCCTTTGCCACGTGAGTGTGCCGCGTGAAGAAGTGAGTTACGGTAGCCCTTAATATTTCCTTATGCTGTCCACAAAGGGTTAGTAACTTTAAAGTGTTTCGGTTTTTTTTTTAAGGAAGATATAGAATTATCAAAAATGTGTATTGAAAAGTATTAGGAAAAAAATACCCCCAGAAATGTTATCAGCAGTTGTTTAAAATGGAGGAGTTCTTTTTTATATATGATATTTTCTTTTACTTTCGAATTTTTTTTTTTTTTTTTTTTTTTTTTTTGCGGTACGCGGGCCTCTCACTGTTGTGGCCTCTCCCGTGGCGGAGCACAGGCTCCGGAAGCGCAGGCTCAGTGGCCATGGCTCACGGGCCCAGCCGCTCCACGGCATGTGGGATCTTCCCGGACCGGGGCACGAACCTGTGTCCCCTGCATCGGCAGGCGGACTCCCAACCACTGCGCCACCAGGGAAGCCCGAGATTTCCTTTTTTTTAACAATGAACCCTGTTTCTTCTAAATCAAGGGTAGTGGGGGAGGAAGCAACATAGTTTTACGCCCTTAGTTTGGTGCCCTGGGTTCCATCTTCTCTGACACCGGGAGCTGTGCTGCGGGAATCTCCCCCTTACTACCGGGTCCCAACCTCTCTGACACGGGGAGCTGTGCTGCGGGAATCTCCCCCGGTGAGCTGTGCTGTGGGAATCTCCCCCTTACTACTGGAGGGAGGCAGCAGGATTGGAATCCTTGGCAGCCCTCACGTCCCAGATTCCTGCCCTGCCCTCCCAGACTTCAGGCACTCTGCCCTCACCAGCTCCCAGTCTCAGCCTTCCCCTGGGAGGCTCAGGGAGACCCCTGCAAGGACAAAGCGCAGGGCTCCCCCTGCCCCCTGCAGGCAGGTGCCTCAGCTCCAGGGTCAGCTGCTTCCGTCACTTACAAAGGGCAGGTGGAGCTTCTCTCCCCTATGGACTGGGGGTTCCCGAGACTTTAAGCGAGAGAGGACAGAGGGCCAGGAACATAGCACAGGTCTGAGACACAGGAAGGTCTGTGTTCACAAGGTCTCTTTCAGATGGCAGGGACAGAAGCCCGAGTCCAAACAGGTTAAACCAGAGCTGGAAGGTCCAGGGGTGGACTTCAGGCACAGCTGGATCTAAGAGAACATTCGCTGCTCGCTTGTGCTTTCGTGGAACTCCCTTGCTGGGCTGGGAGGGTGCCGGGACCCCAGAGGCCCAGATCACCGGCTGGAAGAGCTGGCTTGTTTCTCCAGCGAGGCATCTCCCTCCCCAGGGTCTGCGATTGTTCCTGACCAGTCAGCTAATCCTTTCCATGTGTCTGGGGACCTGGATTTCTTCTTGCTCAGACACCAGGAGCGGAATAAGTCTCTATCAGTGAGTATCTGTCGAGGAGTAGCCTGCCCGCAGCTCTTTCCTCCCTCACACGGCAGCAGCCACACTGCCCTTTGCTCAGGTCACTCTCTCACTCTGGAATAGTCAATGGCTCACCACTTGCGATGAAAACCACTCGCAACTGCCTGGCCCCAGGTCTCTTGTCGCACTGTCTTACCAGCTTCATCACCACTGTTCCTGGGCTGTTGTCAGGGTGGGGGAGTTTCTGTGGCTACAGCCTCAGCCAACATGCCTTAACTTCTGCTGTCCCCTGCATGAGGCGCTGTCCCCTCCTGAGACTCTCCCTGACCTTCAAGGCCCTAGGAACCCTCCCGCATGCTCTAACCTTGCACAGTCCCCCTCACTGGGATTCTGGGAGGCCAGACACACACACACACACACACACACACGCACACGCCCCAGGCCGTGTTTCTGGGACACACTCTCACACGCACAGGCAAGGCCTGCGTCCCGGGCTCCCTCATGGGCTGACTGTGTCCACCCCGACTCAGGGCTCAGCATGTGAGATTCCTTAGAGCAGTGGCTCCCTCTGTGACCCCGAGCGGGACCAAGGACACACAGGGACACGCAGGTCCTCCAGCCCCACCCCTGTGCCTAGGATCCAGGCGGTGCCGTCGGTGTTCCCCACCTCCTGCCTGGAAGGCGGAGCGACAGAGGCACAGGGCCACTCTGAGCGGCACTCATGGCAACACGCGCACGCAGGACTTCCCCTTTCTCCACCGGTGCCAGCACAGCCTGGACGTTCTTCTCCCAGCCTGACGCAGCCTCAGGGAGCCTCTGCCTTCCTTCCAAAGCCCCTGTCGCCACCTCACACTCCTCCGCCCAGCACAGCCCCGACCTCCTCACACTGACCCCAAGCAGCTGCCCCGTGTCTTTAAATTGCAGACCTTCTGCCACTGGAATTCTAGCGTGTGACATTTTCCCACCTTCATTGTACACGGACGTGCAAAGTAGGGTCCCGCCACAGACTAGAGGTGGAATAGGTGTTGCACGCGGCAGGGCCAGCAGGAAGCCAAATGAAGACCCACGTGAGGGCTTATCTGATCGGGCAGCAAGATGCCCAGGACTTGGACAGCAGGAGGGGCTGGGCACGAGGCCTCAGAAGAAGAGTCCCTCGCCCCACCCTATCCCGAGACCCTCCCCAGTGAAGGGCTGGGGCCGGATGCAGTCCTGGGGGTGGCTGGCCAGAGGCCAGGCAGGGTGGAGAATAGGTAGGGAGGTGCAGAGCCCCGCATGTGGCCACGGGCTGCCCACAGTGAGTAGGGAGCTTGCAGATCAAACTTGGGATTTCCAGTTTCTTTTGGAAACTCCGAGGATCTAGTTTCCCTCAACGTCGGTTTGTCAAGATTTAGCAAATCACAATACAAGACACTCAGTTTAAGTGTGAACTTCAGACAAACGAGGATCATGTCTAGTGAGTGTGTCCCTGCACCACTGATCTGGAATGCGTATCTGAGCTGGCATCCTGTGGTTCATCTGGCGCCCCGCCTCCCTGTCAACCGCTGGGTAGCTGTGCTCAGGTACCCAGAGCAGTTCCCGCAGGCTCACAGCCCCAGGGTCTTCTCCGCAAGTCACTCCGCACGTGCGCGCCGCCCCACCGGCCAAGTGCGCGCCTCCGCGCCGTGCGCGCTTCCGAAGCCCCCGCCGCCCCCGCTGCCCCGGACAGGGAGCCGAGGAGAGGACTGGTGGGCGGGAGAGGGGTGGGTGGCTGGCCCCGCCCGACCCCGCCCGACCCCGTTGCCCTACACGGCCCACCCCAGGATCGGAAGCAGAAGAAGAAGCTGCGGGTGCACGAGAAGATGACCTACTCGTCCAACGTGGCGGCCAAGCACGCCAGCCTGCGGCGCGAGCTGCAGCTGGAGGACGAGGTGGCGGAGCAGGGGGCGCGTGCAGAGCAGCTACGCATCTTCCACGAGCAAACGGCCTGGAAGCTCTCCATGACCCGAGGTGTGCCCCTCCCCCCGCCCGCAGCCCTGACGCCCCAGAATCCCGTCTTCGCCCTTGCGGTCTGAGCAGTGCGTTTAAAGGGCTCGGGAGATGCGGGGCTGTGGTGCAGTGTGCGTGTGTGGCCGGGGTCTTCTCTGTGCCTGACCTCTGCCTCCCGGGGTACAAGGATGAATTCCACATGGATTGCTGCTCTAAAAGCCTTTGAATCCCAGCATTGCACGCACTCTGAATGCTGACCTGCAGTGAACGCAGGCGGGACAATGTATAAAACGTAGGCGCTTCCCTTGGCGGCGAGCATCTGAGCTTCAGCGTTGAATGGCTTCTCTGTCCCGGACAAGTCGGCTTTGTACCGCAGCTTCCGCTCCTGGCTGGTAACAGCACCAGACTCATGGGTGGTCGGGTTCAACGTCTTCAGACACTGCAGGTAGTGAGAGGAAGCTATGTGTGTGTGTGACCTGTTATTATTTTTATGACCCTGTAGGAAATCTGAAGTACTAAAAATGCACTAATACTCTGCCAGTGAAATATAAACCAGTAAACTAGAAAGAAGCAGTTGAGATCAGAGAGCCCTGGACCCCATGGGCTACAGGGGCCCTGAATGGGAATTTGAGCGTGGAGAGACCGCCAGCCTCTACCCCTGACGCCCGAGGCTTGTTGTTCTGGGTAGGAGGCCCTGAGCTTGCTTGGACGTTCTGTGTGTGGAGCTCTGCACCAGGGAAGCAGCGCTGCGTGTGTTTTGTCTCTGCCTCACTGTCCGTTTCTGAGGCGTGGGAGCGGCAAGTGGCACCTGGGTGGGGAAAGCTGGACCCAGCAGGTCTGACCTCCCGTGAGGAGCCCGGGGAGGCCAGGCCAGACCTCAAGACTGAAAACGGAACTTGTGTACACACCGGCTTCTTCGGGAAAGGAGAGGAGTTGAGGGAAAAGGCCGAGAGCCCCGCGGTTCCATCCACAGCTGGAGGCCTTCCTCTCCAGAAAGGCAGGGAAGGAGGCCCGCATGGGCCTTGAGCCCAGCTGCGATGCCTCCCTACTTGTACTCCGGAAGGTACACGTAACTTCCGCCTGGCTGAAACCCTGCCAGGGTAGACTTAGCTGCTGCCCACATTGTGTGCTTAGGGAACCCCAAGGAGAGATCACGCTGCCCCACCTTTCTCTCACCGGCCCCATTCTCTCGCTGTCCTGGCCCATAGACCTTTTATTATTAAGTCCAGCCCGGTAAAACTTCCAGGGTGGGCGTGTCCAGAGCTTCATTCCAGGTGAGAAGGGTGCTACAGCAAGAGAGACTCGAGTCAGACATACGGAAGGACTTCCCACCTGGCCAGTCTCTAGCCATGGAGGCTGTACTATGTCAGCAGAGCCTGCTTTCCGTTTGCTGGAGCCAGAGCTGGCTCTCTCGCAATGCCTGTAGTAATCTGGGCCTCACAGCCAGGTGTAGCACCAGGCCGGCAGGCCGGCTCCGCACTGCCTGGCTGTGCCCACCCAAGGCTGCAGGCTTGGGTCTCTCTCCCACTTCCTGCCCGCCCCAGATGCCTCGTGCCTCTTGTTGCAGAAAGGAAGATGGAACCTGACGACATACACAGCTACATCACCCAGAAGC
This sequence comes from Delphinus delphis, assembly GCF_949987515.2. NCBI lineage: Eukaryota > Metazoa > Chordata > Mammalia > Artiodactyla > Delphinidae > Delphinus > Delphinus delphis. Next base: position 103,974,458 of record NC_082692.2, read on the forward strand.
GGCAAACGTTCCTCCTCCAGGTAGGCTGGCTGCCCCGCGGGCCCAGCGGGCTGTCCCTGTGCGGAGCGTGACTCCCGCTTCGGTGCCCTCAGTACGCCCTGGATATGAAGCGGAACGAGATCCAGCGGCTGGAGAGGCTGGCGGCCAAGGAGGAGGCCAAGCTGGAGCGGGCGGAGAAGTTTCTGGAGAAGGACGCTGCTCGATTTGAAGAGTTCCTCAGGGAAAACGACCGCAGCTCCCTGCAGGCCCTGAGAGCGTGAGCTGCCCGGACCCCAGCCTGTGCACACCCACCGCCCACCCAGCCCGACCCCAGCCTGGCACACCCGCCGCCCAGCCAGCCAGGCCCCTCCTTGGCAGCTCCCCCGCCTCCCGCCCTGACTGAAGGCAGAGTACACGCCCCTCCTGCACACCCTGTGATTGGCTCCCTCCCCGCCCCACCCCCAGGGCTGAGAAGGAGACCAGAGCGAAGATGGAGACGATCCTGGAGATCCGCGATCTGACCAACCAGATCACGATCGTCAAGAGGTGAGGTCAGGCGCCAAGCTGGCCCTGCGCCCTCCGGGCCAGCACACCTCCGGGAGCCGGAGGAGCCCCACACAACACACACCTCTGAGCCTCGGCTCTCTAGGGACCCCAAGCCCTGTGGGGCTTTTCAGATGAGGTGACCGAGGCCAGGAGAGAGTCGGGGGCCTTCCTGAGGCCACACCACCGGGCAGGGCTCGCTCCACCCTGAGAGCGGCTGCAACTGGGGGTGTGAGCCGCGCTGGTCCCGGCAGGGCGGCCTCCTTCCCCGCACACGGAGTTCCGGCGCCTGTCCTTCGGGAGGCCTGGGAGCTCTGGGCCCGGCCTCCCCTCCTAGGGGCCCAGGGACGGAGCCTGACTTTGCCCGTCCCCTCCCGGGTCTAGTGAAATCGCCAAATTTGAAGACACTCTGCAGCGTTACAAGATCTACAAGGATTTCCTGTACAAGCTGTCGCCCAAGGAGTGGCTGGAGGGACAGGAGAGAAAGCGCTCATCTCTCACAAGCACCAGGGAGGCGGTCGAGACCTCCGAGGAGAACGTGCTGTTCTCTACACTCGGGCACAAAGGTAGCAGGAGAGAGAGGGCGTGCCGGGTGCTCCTAGAGCCTGTGTCCAGCTGGCTCCAGGCCCCTTCCCCTGCTCGCAGAGCCCCCCCCCTCCCCGGGCTCAGCCCACACACTCCTGGGAGAATAGCCGACTGTCAAAGCAAACCTTCCTCCTGCCGCTGAGGGGGACCTCGGGGAGGGTCCTGGGGAACTCTGTGCCCCTGAGCCATCTGAGAGTCCTCCTGTGCTTCCTGTAGGACCAGAGATCAAGGGCCAGACAGATCTCAGAGGTATGTGGCTGCCCCAGGTTGGAAGGGCCCTGCTCCGGGCTGGGGCAGATGGACAGCCCTCCTCTGCTTCCTCCAGAGGAGCAGGGCCCAGAGAAGGCCACCAAGCTCCTGCAGGTGCCGCAGCTGAGGCAGGTCCGGCCCAGCACTGTCAGCCACCAGGGGGGCCCCCGGCCCAGTGGGCCTGGCAGGCTGGGCCCCAGGTGAGTGGGCTTGGTGGGGGGCGGGTGATGGAGGTGACTGGCCTGCTGCGGAGCGGCCCCCAGTGGCTCCGGCCAGAGGCACCCCAGCCGGGGTGAGAGGGTCAGGAGGGGCTGTTTCTAGCCTGGACGGTCTGGAGTCAGACTTAAGCCTGAAAAGCGAGATGTTTCCCAAGCAAAGCTTTCTTTTTGTCTGATTTGGTGAACTTGAGTTGGGGTGGCCCAGTTGGGCGCTGGTGGGACAGTCAAAGGTACACAGATGAAGCAGCTAGGTGGGCGCCTGGGACAGGACGCACCTGCCCACGCCCTCTGTGGCAGGAGTGCCGGCTGGCGGCTGGCAGAGCCTCCGAGCCTTTCAAGAGAATCAGGAAGTCTGGATTTTCATATGGAAGTCCCAAATTTTAACTGTGACAGTTACTTTTAAGTCTTTAAAAAAACATGGTAAGGGACAAGCAAATCAAACAGATCCAGACCCGGTGACTTGCCCCGTGGTCCCTCCGACACCCACCTCTAGGACCCCCAAGCCCCCCGGGCTCTCCTGGGTCCCTTCCTGCAGTGCCTCTCCACCCCCCCTCCATGCCCGCTGTTCTCCAGCTGTGACAGGTGACAATGGGACAGACCTCCTGCCCCACTCCCTCCTCCGTGTCCCCTCGCTCCTCCAGCCCAGCCACCCCAAACCCCGGCCCCTCCTGCAGTGCTGCCCACGCAGCGGAGAGGGGACTGGGGCCTTGAGCAGCCAGGCGAAGCTGGAGCCCTGGCTCCGCTTCCAGCACCTGCCCTCGGGGCCAGGGCTGCAGAGTCCAGGAAGTTTCAGCAAAGCACGGCCATGATTGCACTTGGGTCTCCTGCTACTTCCTTCTCTGATACTGTAGTGTTGTGGACATATCACCAACTGCACAAGCCACGCAGCAGGTTGACTCTGGTCCCAGGAACCCCTGTCGGGGGTGCTGTTTCCAGCTGAAGAGGTTACGTGTGTGTGCTTCCTCGCCCTACGTTGCCCTCAGCCCTGGAGCTCCCAGCAGCAGGCTTCTGTCGGGACAGACCCTGAGAACAGAGGTCTGGGCCCCGCCCTCTACTAGCCATGTGACCAGGGCCACTGAGCACGTGTGGGCAGGTTGTGGGCTGCACGAGGCACTCGGCCGAGAGGGCAAGTGGGGGCTAAAGTCCAGCCCAGCCCCAGGCTCTGTCCTCCTGGAAGGAGGATTCTTAGAAGGGCACCTTCTGGGCCAAGAGTGTCCTAGCGGTGACCTCGGCAGGTGACTGGCTCTCTGAGGAGCGTGTTTCTCATTTGCCGAATGGGCATCAATGTGCAGACGGGGTGGGGCACAGGCCTGGGAGTGTGTTAGCTGTCGGCGTGGGCCCTGCGCTGTCATCTCCGTACTTCACGATGGTCGGGGCCTGGAGTCTCTCAGGCCTCGGCCCAGCTCTCCCCGGCTGCAAGCCCCCCTCGCCAGCTCCGGGGCCAGCAGAACCTGCGTGTCTGCATAGGGTGCAGGCTGGAGCAGGCCAGGAGGGGTGACGAAAGCGGGTTTGAGGTCGGTCCAGGGCCCCCTGCAGTGTTGCGGCCCAAGAAGCCTTTCCTGTGGCCTCTGGGCCCGCCCAGCATGGTCCCTGCCCCGTGGCATGCGTGTCACGACAGCTGTGCGTGGGACCAGCAAGGACACGTGGCACGGCCGAATCTGACAGAGGAGGTGGGCAGAAAAGGCGCACGGTGAATGGGGAGCCGCAGGTGCACAGCTGCTGAGCACCCGGAGTGCGGGAAGGAGCCGGTGGGGAGGGGCAGAGCCGCCTCGGGATGGGGGCTCACAGGCCCCGAGGGCGCGAGCTGTAGTCTGGCCGGAATGAGAGGAGCTAGTTGGGTGCTGACCCTCTCCCCCTGGCTGCCGTGTGACAGCTGGGGGCCGAGAGGAGCCCAGCGCCACCTTCTCGGCAACTTGAGGGACAGAGGAGGGGGCGAGGGGCGGGCGTCACGCCCTCAGGCCTCCCCGACCCCGTGTCTCCGCAGGGCCTGTTCCACCCTCCCCGTGCAGGAGGACCCAGACAGCGACGGGGAGGTCAGTGCCCGCTCTGGGCGGGGGCCGCAGGAGCCGGGCCCGCGCCGTCCAGCAGCTCCACGTGGCTCTGGTTGCAGGAGCTGCAGCTGTACTTCACGGAGCCCCAGCAGCTCCTGGATGTCTTCGTGAACCTGGAAGAGCAGAACCTCTTACTGGTCCAGAACACCCAGGAGATGGAGGAGGCCTTGGAAGAGCTGAGCTTCACCCTGAAAAACACCCAGATCCGCATGTAGGTCTCACGCCGCCGGGCACCCGGGCAGCGAGGGGGCTCTGTCACTGGCTTTCCTCCTGGGACCTCCCACAGCAACTGGGAGCTGGGCTGTGCACTCCCCGCCCTGTGCATGGCTTCAGTTTTCTGGAAAGCTCCATTTGCAGACTTAAGGCCTGGCTCTGGGAAGAGGGTGTGTCTTCTTGGGCGGGGGGCTGGGGTTGGGAGCGGGTCAGGCCCCTCCCCACCCTGGAGCAGCCTGTACGCAGAGGGGGAGATCTCCAAGGCCCTCTCGCGCAGGGCCTTATTGCTGACACTAGGCCCCCCAGAGCTGGTCTGGGCAGGGTCAGGCCGGGGCACCACGTGAGGCCTGCTGGGAGCCAGGAATCATCCGTTTATTCCCAGACAGTGGCTGAGCGCCTGTTCTGGGTCAGGCTGGGGTCTAGGCTCTCCAGGGATAAGGTAAGGCCCTGCCTCGTGAGCTGACAGCCCGTGGGAGCCGACTTAGAGGCTCGCAGATTTGACTTGTAGGTAGGAACACATGCTAGGAGGAAAAGAAAGAGTGACGTAGGAAGGCCGAAGTGGAGGGTCGCAGCAGATGGGAGAGGGGAGGGGAGGCTTCCAGGGGAAGGCGGCCTTTAAGCCAGGCACTTCCTGAGCAGCGGGAAGCCACATGGGGATCTCGGGGGAAGAGGGCTGCGCGCAAAGGGAAGGCACGTGTAAAAGCCCTGAGGCGGGAGCCGGCCCGAGGCTGTGAAGTCCCGGGGGAACCATGTTCTTCAGGGCTCAGTCTTGCTGGGCTGCATCTACCCTGGAGAATTTCCTCCTGAGGGGCTCCAGAATCATACAGAAACGTAGGCTCTCAGGAAGGACTGTTTCCTGGAACCTGGGAAGTGGCAGAGATACAAAGCGAGATGAGCTGGGGAGAGGCAGGCGGCCTCCCAGACTCCAAGAACCTGCTGGAGGACATACACATGCACCCATAGGCCTCACGGCAGAATCCTGGAGGGGCTGTCTGGTAGCTGGTCTTCAGCCAGCTGAGCCACCCCCAAGATCACCAACAGTTTATTTCCAGAGGAGTCACAGCCCATATGCATTTAAATTACATGAACTCAACCATCGTTTCTAAAATAAAATAAGGAAGAAAGAAAAAAGAAAAAGAAAACTTCGGGACTTCCTTGGTGGTCCAGTGGTTAAGACCTCGCCTTCCAATGCAGGGAGTGTGGCTTCGATCCCTAGTCAGGGAGCTAAGATCCCACATGCCTCACAGCCAAAAAACCAGAAACTTAAAGCAGAAGCAATATTGTAACAAATTCAGTAAAGACTTTAAAAATGGCCCACATCAAAAAAATCTTTAAAAAAAAACTTTAAAAATACAACAAATAAACAATCTGAGTAGGCCTGTCTTTTAAGGAAATTGTATTAATAATTAATAACCTTCCATGGGCTTCCCTGGTGGCGCAGGGTTTGAGAGTCTGCCTGCCGGTGCAGGGGACACAGGTTTGAGCCCTGGTCTGGGAAGATCCCACATGCCGCAGAGCAACTGAGCCTGTGTGCCACAACTGTTGAGCCTGTGCTGTAGAGCCCGCGAGCCACAGCTACTGAGCCCGCACGCCACAACTACTGAGCCTGTGTGCCACAACTGCTGAGGCCCACACGTCTAGAGCCCATGCTCCACAACAAGGGAAGCCACCGCGATGAGAAGCCTGTGCACTGCAACAAAGAGTGGCCCCCACTCGCTGCAACTAGAGAAAGCCAATGTGCAGCAACAAAGACCCAACACAACCAAAAATAAATAAATAAAAATTTAAAAAAACAAAAAAACCTTCCAAAACACAAGTTACCGGGGCCAGATGGATTTACTGGTGAATTCTACCAAACATTTAAGGAAGAGATAACAGTTTTCTACAGTCTCTTCCAGATGATAGAAACAGAGGGAATACTTCCTAACTCCTTCTCTAAGACCAGCATTCAGCGTTAACCTACCTAGTAACAAAACCAGACAAAGACATTGCAAGAAAAGTACAGTATCTCTCGTGAACAGAGAGATGTAAAAATCCTCAACAAAATGTTAGCAAATTGAATTCAACAACGTATAAAAAGAATTATACACCACGATGAAGTGAGATTTTTCCCAGGTATGCAAGGCTAGTTTAACATTTGAAAATCAATCAATGTAATCCACCACATCAATAAGCTAAATAAGAAAAAAGCACATGATCATATCAATGGATGCAGAAAAAGCATTTGAGAAAATCTAATACTCATTCATCATAAAAACCCTCAATAAACTAGGAATAGAGGAGAATTTCCTAAACTTGATATAAGATGTCTGCAAAAGCCCTACAGCTAACGTCATGCTTAAAGCTTTCTTGCTAAGATTAGGAACAAGGCAAGGATGTCCTGTGTCACCACTCCTTTTCAACATCGTACTAGAAGTCCTAGCTAATGCAACAAGGCAAGAAAAGGAAGGAAGAGGTATACAGGCTGGGAAGGAAGAAATAAAACTTTCTTTGTTCACGGAACACATGGTCATCTGTGTAGAAGAAATGAAAGAATCAACAAAGAAAACCTCCTGGAACTAGTAAACTATTATAGCAAGGTTACAGGATACAAGGTTAATATACAAAAGTCAATCACCTTCCTATACATTCGCAATGAACAAGTGGAATTTGAAACTGAAGATGTATTAGCGTCCCCCCAAAGGAAATGCTTATATAGCTAACAAAATATGTACAAGATCTATATGAGGAAAGCCACAAAATTCTGATAAAGCAAGCCATGTTTATGGGTAGGAAGACTCAAATATGTCAAAGTATCGGTGCTTCCCAGCTTGCTTTACAGATTCAGTGCACTCTCCACCGAGATCTCAGCAAGTTGTTTTTATGGATATTGAAAAACTGATTCTAAAATTTATGTGGAGGCAAACGACCTAGAAGAGCCGACTCAGTATTGAAGGAGAAGATCGAAGTTAGAGGAATGACACTACCTGACTCCAAGACTTAATTGGCAAGAGAAAAGACAGATCAATGGAACAGAATAGAGAACCCAGAAATAAACCCACATAAATGTGATCAACTGATTTTTCCCAGAGGGGCAAAGGTCGTACGATGGAACAAACAGTCTTTTCAACAAATGCTGCTGGAACAGCTGGACGTCCACATGCAAAAAAAAAATAGGAATCTAGACACAGACTTTACACCCTTCACAAAAACTAACTCAAAAATGGATCACAGACGCACACCTAAAATGCAAAACTATAAAACTAGAAGAAAATATAGGAGAAAACCTAGGTGACCTTGGGTACGGTGATGACTTTTCAGACACAACGCCAAAGAAGACGGTCTGTGAACGAAAGAATTGATAAGGTGGACTTCATTAAAAATATAAAATTCAGCTTTATGAAAAGCAATGTCAAGAGAATGAGAAGGTAAGCCAGAGACTGGGAGAAGATATGTACAAAATGTATGATAAAGGGCTGTTGTCCAAAATATACATTGTTAAAAATTTAATATTGTTTAAAAATTGTTAAAATTTTAATATTGTTAAAGTTTCACAATAAGGAATAAACAACCTGATTAAAAAAATGGGCCAAAGATCTGAACTGTCACCTCATCAAAAAAATAGTCAGATGGCAAAAAAGCACATGAAAAGGTGCTCGGCGTCATAGGTCCTCAGGGAAATGCAGATTAAGACAACAACGAGAGGGAATTCCATGGCGGTCCAGCGGTTAAGACTCCGAGCTTTCACTGCCGAGGGCTGGAGTTCTATCCCTGCTCAGCGAACTAGGATCCCACAAGCTGTGAGGCGTGGCCAAAAACAAACAAACAAAAAAACAAAAAAACCCCGAACTACCATTACACACCCATCAGAATGACCAAACTCAGAGCACTGACAGCAGCAGGTGCTGGTGAGGTGGTGGAGCAACAGGAACGCTCATCATCGATGGAGGTGCAGCCACTTTGGAGGACAGTTGGGCAGTTTCTAACGAAACCAAACGTACTCTTACCTTAGGATTCAGCAGTCATACGCCTTGGTGTTCACCCAAGGCGTTAAGATCCTAGGTCTACGTCAAAACCTGCACATAGATGCTTATAGCAGCTGTAGTCATAATTTATTCAAAACCTGACAGCAACCAAGATGGCCTTCAGGAGATACAACCAGACAGTGGAATGTTACTTGGTGTTAAAAAGAAATGAACTGTTGAGCCGTGAAAAGACATGGAAGAAACTCAACTGCATATGACGAAGTGAGAGAAGCCAATCTGAAGAGGCTACAAAACCGTGTGATTCCAACTGTATGACAGTCTGGAAAAGGCAAAACTAGGGAGACAGTGAAAAGATCAGTGGTCGGGCTTCCCTGGTGGTGCAGTGGTTGAGAGTCCGCCTGCCGATGCAGGGGACACGGGTTCGTGACCCGGTCTAGGAAGATCCCACATGCCACGGAGCGGCTGGGCCCGTGAGCCATGGCCGCTGAGCCTGCGCGTCTGGAGCCTGTGCTCCGCAATGGGAGAGGCCACAGCAGTGGGAGGCCCGCGTACCACACACACAAAAAAAAGATCAGTGGTTGCCAGGAGTTGGGGGGCGGAGGGATGAATAGGGAGAACCCAGGATTTTTAGGGCAGTGACGATACTGTATGTGACACCACAATGATGGGTAAAGCCCACATCCATAGAATGTACACCACCAAGAGTGAACCCCAGTGTTAACTGTGGATTCTGGGTGATAATGATGGGCCCATGTGCATTCATCAGTTGTGGTAAGCGGACCACCCTGGCGCGGAATGTCAATAGTGGGGGAGGTGGGGGGCAGGGGAAATTCGGGAAATCTCTGTACCTTGCACTCGGTTTTGCTGTGAACCTAAAACTGCTCTAAAATATGAAGTCTGTATTCAAAAAATATATACAACAGCAAATGAGCAGTGTATTCCCACAGTGGAAGCAAGAGTGGCTGTGTTAGAGACAGTGTCCTGAAACTCTCAGGAGTGCCACAGTGGAGCCAGGCAGAGCCGCCAGGGCTGGGCTCACGCCATGTCACCAGCAGGCGAGCGAATGGACAGTGCGGCCTGCCCACAGCACTCTCATTGGGTGTCCACCGCTGCTGTGACAAATTAGTGCAAACCGAGGGGCTTAGAGCAACCAGAGCTATCCTCTTACAGTTCTGGAGGCCAGAATCGCGACACGGGTCTTGCTGGGTTAAAATCAGGGTGTCGGCAGAGGCCCTGAGGCAGAGCCCTTTTCCAGCTTCCAGAGGCCACCTTGCCCTTGCATTTGGAAGCCAGCAGTGCCAGCGGAGGCCTCCTCCCCTCACATTGCTTGACTCTCTTTCCTGCCCCTGTCTTCCGTTTACAAGGACCCTTGTGATTACAATGCGTCCAACCAGATAATCCAGGACCATCTCTCCATCTCAGGGTTAGCTGGCTAACAGCCCTAATTCCATCTGCAGCCCTGGTTCCCCCTTGCCGGGTAATGTAACGTATTCACAGGTTCGTGGGGTTAGGGCGCGGACATGTAAAGGGGGCCGTTACGCGCCGTACAAATCTACTGAGCAGTAAGAAGGAGCAGACTATCACGCCAGCCAGTGATGCGGCTGAGGGAGAGAAGCCAGGCACCAGAGAACACCGACTGTCTTATTAATCGGGAGGCTAGAACCAACTGTGTGTGTGATCCATTGCTGCGTCGCAAATTACCCCAAAACCCGGTGGCTCAGTCTAACACGCGTGTATCATGTCAGGCTTTCTCTGGGTCAGGGACCTGTGCACGGCTGGGCTGGCTTCTCTGCTCCGGGGCCTCACGGGGACTGCTGTCCAGGTGGAGGCTGGGCTGCAATCGTCCCAAGGCTCTGAGCTCCGAGCTCGTGCACGCGGCTGTTGTCAGGATTTGGGTCCTGGCTGGTTCTAGGCCAGAGGCCACCCTCAGTCCCTGCCACGTGGGCTCCTGGATAGGGCAGCTTGTGTGCAAGCCGGAAAGCCAGCGGAGAGAGTCTCCTAGCGAGACGGAAGTCAGGATCCTCTGTAACCTGGTCACAGAAGGGACGTGCTGCCCGCGTTGCACTGGTGAGAGCAAGTCGATGAGTTCAGCCTGCGTTCAGGGTGTGAGCATCTTTGAGAAGCCAAAGTGAATGGAGACTTCAGCCCATCAGGTGCCTTTGGTGGGGGAAGGGGAGGGAGGAGACCGAGGGGCACGAGGAAGTTTGGGGGTGTGAAAAGGCCCTGTGCCTCGATTATGCTGGTCCTTACACAGCGTGTACGTTTGTCTAGCCCCGCCGTATACACAAAATGGTACATTTCTGATACGTAAATTAAACTGCAACCACAAAATATTGTTTGGTGAATTCAGGACTTTTTAAGGCTGACTTGGCCAGTCGCCCCTGTACGTTGACTGGGCGCGTAAGGTTGCAGGACGAGCCGACAGGGCATCATATATTCTCTGTCAGGGGCACCGCATGTGAGGAGTCGCATGTGACCCTGAGGGCGAACACCTCCTTGAATCGCACGCTGGCTCCCTGGCTCCCTCCCTCAGGTCCCAGCCCTTTCCCTGCTGTGAGTTGCTTGAGACGCTCACTCCCTGGGCCCTCCATTCAGGGTCAAGGAGAGCCCAGACCAGGAAGATGGGCCTGAGACACACAAGAGACACAGGACAGGCTGAGGTAAGGACAGAGCCTGAGCGCCAGGGTCAGTTCTGTGTCTCCAGACAGGGCAGAGGTGATGGGACCAGAGAGGAGCCAAGCGGAGGTGCTCAAGCCAGAGGGAACCCGAGCCCCTCCCAGCTGTGCCGTAGTGACCACAGGAGCAGGAAAGAGAAAGCCTCGGTCCCTTCCTGGAAACCGCGCAAACCTGCCTCCAAGAAGGACCAGCCCAACCAGGAAGTCAGAGAATGTGCAGGAAGGAATCCAGCAGAACCCCAGACACCATCGCTGGAGGTGAGGGTCAGCCCTGCAGTAGCTGGGGCCACCGGGCCAAGGCCAGCCACACCCAGCAGGAAGTGCTGGCCCGTGCCGGCCTCGGCTGAGGCCACACGCCGTGTAGGCTGAGTCTTGGCAGCCACGCGAGGCACCTGCAGCCCACGACTGCCGCTCAGTCATGGAAACGAGCCTCCACGGCCCGGTGGACACCAGCCCGCGTGTCAGCCTCCAGCCCAGGCTCCATCCCGACACTCGATTAAAGCGACACAACTCACCTTAGGTCCCGGGACTGGACTTGCACTGACTCCCAGCTCTACAGAGAAGCCAACAAAATCTGTCATCGGAAACAGGAGAGAAAACATTCACGAAGGGGATGAGTTTGAGAAGTCCTAGTAAACGTAGACGCTGTGAGAATTAGGAGAACGTCTTAACTCCTCTCTGGAGAGGCTTCAGCCCCGCCGGGGAAAGAACCATCGGGGCACAGGAAAGCCCACCGGGGTTAAGGGCGTGATAAGGACTGAACACGGCCGGCAGTCAGGCGGGCAAAGTGGGCAGTAGGCTGGGACAGCTACCAGAGCTCCAAGGAGAAGAACAAGGTGGCACTGCAGGAGAAAGGGCAGGGCCCAGGGCTACGCCTGCAGGTGACGAGTGGGAGGAATTCCAGGTGCCAACAGACGGAAGGCAGGAGAGGCAAAAGCCAGTGCGCCGGCAGGTGAAAACCGCCCTGGACTGAACCCAAGGCCCAGGTGCAGGGACAGGAGCTCACGCTGGACACCTCCACAGGGATAAGACCGAGAAGAAAAAGCTACGATGCTGGAGCAGACGAGGAAGACAAACAAAACCCAGGTCCTGTAAAGGAACCAGAGCCAAGCGTGTGTCATTCGTTTCCTCCAGAATCCTAATGCCGGGTCTAGGTGAGCACGGCTCTCAAGTTTGAGGGGTGAGAAGGATCTCTTCTTCTTCTTTTTTTTTTTTTTTTTTTTTAGCAAGCCTCTGTTACCGTAATACTGGCTTTTGTACTTGCTGATGTATTTACCTTTATTGAGATTTTTATTTGTCCACGTGGCTTCAAGTTTCTATCAGTAACCTTTCATTTCACCTGGCAGGACTCCTCTGGGCCTTTCTTGCAGGACAGCTCTAGTGGTCACCAAGTCCCTCAGCTTTTGTTCATCTGGGAATGTCTTGATTTCTCCACTTTTAAAGGACCCTTTTGCCAGATGTAGGATTCATGGTTGACTCTTTTGTTTCTTTCCTTTGAACACTTTGAATATATTGGCCTCTGTCTTCTGGCCTGCACAGTGTCTAATGAGAAATGGGCTGAAAATCTTATTGAAGGTCCTTTGGATGTGGGGATTCGCTTCTCTCTTGCTGCTTTCAAGATTCTTTGGCTTTCGATTACCCTGTGATCGTTTGTTATAATGTGTCTCAGTGTAGGTCTCTTTGACTTCCTCATACTTGGAGTTCCTTGAGTTTCCTGGATGTGTATATTCATCCAGTTTGCAAACTTTTCAGCCATTATTTCTTCAGATACATTCTCCGCCGCTTTCTCTCTCTTCTCTGTCTGTGACGCCCACAATGCGTATATTGGTCCTCTTGATGTTGTCCTACAGGTTCCTTAGGCTTTGTTTGCTTTTCTTCAGTCTTTTCTTTTCTGTTCCTCAGCCTCCATCGTTTCCATCGTCCTCTTTTCAAGATCACTGATTGTTTTTTCTCCCTGCTCAAGTTTGCCTTTCAATCCCTCTAGTGAATTATTTATTTCAATGATTGTGTTTTTTAGCTCCAGGTTTTCTTTTCTGATTTCTTGTTAAGTTTTCTACTTCTTTGTGCGTATTCCCATTTTGTTCACACATCATTTTCTCGACCTTCTCCACATCTTCTTTTAGTTCTTTGAGCATCTTTTTTTTTTTTTTTTTTTGCGGTACGCGGGCCTCTCACTGTTGTGGCCTCTCCTGTTGTGGAGCACAGGCTCTGGAAGTGCAGGCTCAGTGGCCATGGCTCATGGGACTAGCCGCTCCGCGGCATGTGGGATCTTCCCGGACCGGGGCACGAACCCGTGTCCCCTGCATCGGCAGGCGGACGCTCAACCACAGCGCCACCTGGGAAGCCCCTCTTTGAGCATCTTTTAACACAGTTTTTTAAAAGTCTTGGTAGTGTACCTGCCATCATGTTTTTTTAAGGAACAGTTTGTTTGTTTTTCCTGTCAATGGGCCATACTTTCTCATTTCTATGTGTGCCTTGTGAAGTTTTGGTAAACCCTGAATATTTGAGTTTAATAATGTGTTAACTCTGGAAATCACATTCTGTCTCTTCCCCAGGGTTTTCTGTTTATTGTTGCCATTGTTTGTTGGTTTTGGTTGCTTTGATTGTTGTACGCTATCTTTGTGCTGAGAGTCAGCCTGAGGTGTAAACTTAAGGTCTCAGGTCTTTTCTGAGACTTTCCCTTGTGGATGCTGCCACAGGGATGGAGGTGGGGGATAGGTAGCTGTTACTGTGCTCAGTGCTGAAATGGACAGAAATGAACACAGTTTTACATCAGAGTCTTCCCTTAGAAACTGCAAGCCTCAACAGACTCCAGAGTTACAGAAGAGCTCCATCACAGTTCTGCCAGTGCAACAGTGGTCTGGATGGGGAGGCAGACTCCTGGGGCTTCCTACTCTACCATCTTCCCCGACTTCAAAAGATGTTATTTTTGTTCTTTTTGCTGCTATTTCTGCAGGAAAATGGTAACTCCTTCTCTTTTGCTTGGTCTTTGAATGACCTTTATTCACATTTGGTTCTGCTCGCTTTTCCCTCTCTCTCTCTGTCTCTTTAATACCAGTTCAGCAAACTTTCTGAGTATATGTCCCCAGGTATTTATGAAGGGATTCTCTTTCTTGTTACTGTCTAAAAAACCTATTATAACTTCTCCAGTTCAGCCCAGTGGCTCTAAGAAAATTTCAAACACATAAACATATACAAAAGTAGAGAGGTGGGACTTCCCTGGAGGTCCAGTGGTTGAGACTTCGCCTTCTAGTGCAGGGGGTGTGGGTTCGATCCCCGGTCAGGGAATTAAGATCCCACACGCCTCGGGGCCAAAACACCAAAACGTAAAACAGAAGCGATATTTTAACAAATTCAATAAAGACTTTAAAAGTGGTCCACATCAAAAAAAAAAAATCTTCAGAAGTAGAGAGGATGGTATAATGAGTCTCCAGGATCCCATCACCAGCTTCACCAGTGATCAACTTGTAGCCAATCTCCCTTCACCTAGAACCCACCCACTTCCCTATGTCCCATATTATTTTTATAAATTTATTTATTTATATATTTATTTTTGGCTGTATTAGGTCTTCGTTGCTGCGTGCAGGCTTTCTCTAGTTGCAGTGAGCAGGGGTTACTCTTTATTGTGGTGCATGGGCTTCTCATTGGGGTGCATGGGCTTCTCATTGCGGTGGCTTCTCGTTGCGGAGCATGGGCTCTAGGCGTGTGGGTTCAGTAGTTGTGGCACGCGGGCTCAGTAGTTGTGGCTCGCGGGCTCTGGAGCGCAGGTGTAGTAGTTGTGGTGCATGGGCTTAGTTGCTCCACGGCATGTGGGATCTTCCCAGACCAGGGCTCAAACCCATGTCCCCTGCATCGGCAGACAGATTCTTAACCACTGTGCCACCAGGGAAGTCCCTCCCGTATTATTTTGAAGCAAATTCCAGGCATTGTATCATTTAATCTTTAACTGTTTCAATAGGTACTTCTAAAAAGATGAGGCCTCTTCAAATTAACCACAATACCATCATAGCATTAAAAAAAGAAATCCTTAATATTGAATATTCAAAATCCATAAACGGAGTTTTTCAATCATTAATTTGAATTAGAATCCAAATAAGATCGATACTCTGCAATCAGTTGTATCTTTAAGTCCCTTTCAACCCATAGGTTCCCTCCCTGTGTGATCACTTTTCCGGTGGCAAAATGCTCCTCAGGTGCTGTGCGTTGGATTCCCCGAGGGATCTTGCTTTTTTTTTAAATTTTAGTATTTTTTAAAATTGAAGTATAGTTGATTTACAATGTTGTGTTAATTTCTGCTTCACAGCAAAGTGATTCTGGCACACAAACATATATATATATATATATTTTTTTTTTAAATATTTCTTTCCATTATGGCTTATCACAGGATACTGAACATAGTGCCCTGTGCTCTACAGCAGGACCTTGTTGTTTATCCATTCTGTATATAATAGCTTAGATCCGCTAACCCCACACTCCCACTCCATCCCTCCCTCAACCTCCTCCCCCTTGACAACCACAAGTCTTTTATCTCTGTCTGTCGTCTGTTTCTGTTTCATAGATACGATCATTTGTGTCATATTTTAGATTGCACATATAAATGATGTCATATATTTGTCTTTCTCTTTCTGACTTACTGTACTTTGTTGGACAATCTCTAGTTGCATCCATGTTGCTGCAAATGGCATTCTTTTATTCTTTTTTTTTTTTTTTTTTTTTTTTTACTTTCTGGCTGCACCCTGTGGCATGTGGGATCTTAGTTCCCCAACCAGGGGTTGAACCCGTGCCCCCTGCATTGGAAGCACGGAGTCTTAACCACTGGACCGCCAGGGAAGTCCTATTACATTCTTTTTTATGGCCGAGTAGTATTCTATTGTATATATGCAACACATCTTCTTTATCCATTCGTCTGTCCATGGACACTTAGGTTGTTTCCATGTCTTGGCTGTTGTGAACAGTGCTGCTCTGAAAATGGGGATGCGTGTGTCTCTTTGGATTAGACTGTTGTCTGGATATATGCCCAGGAGTGGGACTGCTGGATCCTATGGGAGCTCTATTTTTAGCTTTCTGAGGAGCCTCCACACTGCTCTCCACAGTGGCTGCAGAAGCTTGCATTCCCTCCCACACTGTAGGAGGGTTCCCGGGGATCTTGGTAAGTGAAGTCTCTAGCTGGGCAGGTCCTAGGTGGAGCCTGGACCCTGCGTTCCTGACAGATGTGCCGGTGATGTGCACGCTGGTCTGAAAGGACCGACACTGAGCAGTGTGTCCCTCGTGCCCTGCATTTCCTGAGCCTTTGCTCCTCTACCAGTGGGATCTGGTGGGAGAGAAAAGCCTGTGACCTAACAACTTGACATTTAAAGAGAACTAGTGGGGAAAAGGCACCTTTTTATCCCAGTTACCTGGAGAAGAAATAGGACATCAAAATTACCCCCCGGCCCCCAACCTGGTCCACGTAGCAGAGGTGCCGGCTCTAGGGTCACTCATGGGTCCAGGCGCTGGACGTAGAGGAAGCTTTACAAAACAGGCTAGAACCGAGTGCAATCACGTACCCTTAGGAGATGCCTCACTGACCCCGAACGCACCCGCCCTTTTGGTGGGCACTCAGGGTTGGAGGGGTGTCCGGCCTCTGTTGTTGTCCCGGGCAACCTGCGTGCACCCCACAAGGGCCCGGGGGGAGGGTATGTGGGAGCTGCGTGTGGCCTGTCAGACCATCTGCCTCTGAGAGCCCAGGAGAGCTGGCCAGACCAGGTCAGGATCCCTCATGCTCAGGCTTCTGGCCTCAGCCCCACAGCCATGGGGCTGCAGCCCGGGGGGGCACCGGGAGGCTGAGGCCCGTAACCCTGTGGCGGTGCGTGTGACGGACCGGTGGCCCCCAGTGGGCAAAGGAGCAGCAGCCCGTGGCACTTGGCCTGTAAAGGAGAAAATGTCAGTAGGTTCCATCAACCATGTGCAGAGCCACAAAATCACCGTAGGGGTAAGGGACACCTCTAGGCCTCCCGGCACTGCTGGCTGAGGGGCCGATGTCCTGCTTACCCTGGCCAGGACTTGCATGCGGCCGCCCGTACGGGACGGCCCCACGACCACCCTAAGAGCCAGGATTCCTGCTCCAGAAACCCCAACATACAATGGTCAGTGTCTGCCATGATTGTGAAAGATTTAAAAAACTTCTCAGTATATTATTTCATGTAAGAGTTGATCGTTGCTGTCCTATTCCTAAGAGAATTGAAAACGTGTCCTCACCAAGCCCTGTCCTGTCAATGTCCGTAGCAGCATTATTCCCAAGAGCCTAAAGGTGGGCAGTACCCAGGTGTCCAGTGGTGAAGAAGCCATCAGCAAAGTGTGGGCTCTGCACACAGCGCACTACTGCAGAGTCATAGATGGACCACAGCGGTCACAGGAAGGATTGAAGCTCTGGTACGCGCTACAACACGGACAGACCTGAAAACATTGTTCTGAACGAAAGAGCCAGACACAGAGGGACAAATGTCGTGTGGCTCCACGTTACTGAGACATCCAGGAGGCAAAGTAGGGGGGACGGAAGAGTGGGAGTGACCGCCTGGGTTTCTCCCCAGGTGGTGAAAATGTTCTAAAATTAGATTATGGTGACGGTTGTACGCCTTTGCAACTCTACTAAAAACAACTGAACTGTGCACTTGGGAAGAATTTTATGGTGAATTACCTACCTCGGTGAGGCTGGTTTTTGTTTTCTTTGTTTTTTTTAGTGTGGATTGTTAAAGATCTTACATTTTCCTCCCGCATCTCACCAGCGCCTCTGACCCTGGGCCTCACCCAGCCCTCAGCATGCGGCAGAGGCCAGCAGGCTCAGAGAGGTGCTGGTCCCCCATCCAGGGAGCGGGAGGTCAGCCAACTGAAGCAGTGGATCAGCACGCTGATGATGTCCGTCGCCAGGGAGGAGGAGATAGCCGCGGAGCTGGAGCTCAAAGCTCGCATATTCCATTTCGGCGAGTACAAGGGTGATCAGGAGGTAGGGCCTCTGGATGGACAGATGGCTGCCCATGGCGGTGGTGGGCAGAGGGCATGTGGCCACAGGCCAGGGTGGGAGGGTGGGGGCGTTCATGGGCACCTGCTGGGACGGGGCCCAGTGCTCAGAGCTCGGATGGTGGGAGAGCGAAGCCCCGGGGACGCGGTGCTCTGGGGCTGCCGTGGCCCCTTGCCAGCGTCCAGGCTCTGGGCCTGACCCAGGGGCACCACTGGACAAGGCCGTTGGCCTCAAAGCAGAACCAGCCATGTATTCACGCCCTGTGAACAGGCAGCTCCCCGACACACCTCCTCTATCCCTTGCTTCCTTCAATGACTACATCAGCTTCTTAAACACACACAGTGTGTCTGGAAGTGACCCTGCCAGGAGCAGGGCAGGCACGTCCCCAGCCAGGCTTGGCGGGGGGGAGAGTTCTGAGGGCACAGAGGCCAGGGATGTGTCCTGGGACCGGGCACACCCCTCCTGACAGCATGCCCGGGGCCCAGGGTGTGCACCTGACTTCCCAGTTCATTCAAATTCCCGTTGAATGCCTACTGTGCGCCAGGCACCGGGCCAGGTACCTGGGATGCCCCGAGAGCAGGCCAGGCGTCCGTGCCTCCTGCAGACTAGTGGGCGCTGGCTGTGCCCTGTGCCTGCTGCTCCTCTTGTAACCACCCCGTGGGACAGCGGTCGTTGAGTTTTCTGATGCCAGGACAGGCTGAGAGAGGGGAGTCCACCTGCCCAGGGCTACACAGAAAGCAGGTCACAGAACGTGGTCCTGGGGGGAGCTGAGGTCAGCGCGGGGCCAGGACAAGGCGGGCTCCTGGAATAGGGGCTGGGCCTCAGTGGGCACCCCGAGGCCCAGACGTGAGCCCCAGTAGGTGCCGGGACCCAGGATCTGGCTGACCACAAGAGGGCCAAGGGGTCAGGCACTCTGGCCAAGAGAAGTCCAGGCGTCCAGTTGTGCCCCCCCCCCACTTCCCGAGCCCCACTGCCTGCTGGGCAGGGCCCTGGGAGGTCAAAGAAGCCGCAGTGAGAGGTCTGGCAGGCTGGGGCAAGGGGCCGGCCCAGGCCCGCGTGGCCACACTGGAGGGAGGCCTCCCACCTCGCAGGACAAGCTGCTGGAGAGCCTGAACCGCAAGGTGCTGGACGTGTACCAGCACTGTGTCAGCAGCCAGCAGGAGTCCAGCCTGGGCACCGTGAAGATGCTGGCCACCATCGAGCACCAGCTGAACGAGCTGCTCGAGAACCTGGAGCGGGTGCCCCAGGTGAGGGTCGAGCAGGCCGAGAAAGCCAAGGAGAAGGAGCGCCATTTGAGGTGAGGTGCCGCTGGTCGTGCAGCTGTCTCTCAGCGGGAGGGCCCGGGGGCGAGGGACCCTCACACCCCTGCCCCGGCTCTGGGCTGGCACTGAGGACAGAGGTCGGATGCGGCCCTGCCCGCGGAGCTCCCGAACCAGCGGCAGGACCTGGTGCTGCATGCTGAGGGAGGGGAGCCGGCATCTGCGGGCGTCTGGGGGCGTCTGGGGGTCCAGACGGGACGGCACACTCAGCCCGACGGAGAAAGTCCCTGTTTGGGAGTGGGGCGTGTGGTGGCGTCAGGGAGCCTGGAGCCAAAGTGAGGGTGCGGCCAGCCGGCCTCGCCTCCGGAGACAAGGGACGGTGGCAGGCACTGTGCTGGCTGGACTGGAGGGGGAGAGGAGCTGCACTGCCAGAGCCAGGGGTGGGGGGCGGTGGAGGGGGAAGGCGCCCGCTCGGGAGCAGCTGAAGGGAGCCTAGGTCAGCAGGGGACGCCCGGCTCCAAAGGGAGGCCCGTGGAGCTCCCCACGGGCGCAGTGGGGTGCAGGCCAGTCCCTGGCCACCTGGTTCATTCGGTCCTAGCAGAGCCCCGAGACACGGTCACCTGCAAGCAGCCGTGTCTCTGCCACATGCACAAGGGCTCTTCTTGTGTGTCCGTGGGCCCTGCTGGAGCGGGCACTGGACAGAGGTTTGACGGCCACAAGTACAGAGGACGACACGGGACCCTAGAGCTTGCTGGGGCCTGGGCCTTCAAGGGCGGCGATGGGGGAGTGGATCGGTGACCAGGGATGACGAGCTAGGAAGTCGGGTCTCCCGGGGGCATGAGCCCAGTGCCACGACCTGCACGGAGCAAGGGTCAGAAGCCAGGCCCTGCCCCCTGGCAGGGAGGTGGAGAGGAGTCGACAGTTTTCTCAGAAGATGGAGGGCTGTGGCCTGAGGGCCGTGTGGGAGGGAGCTGGTGACTCGGTGGCCTTCCTGGGCCTCTGGTCATGAACCCCTCTCTTCCTGCCCCCGAGACTCCGGGAAGAGAAGCTAATGCTGCAGAAGCAACTGCAGGAGGAACGTGTACAGCGGGCCCGGGCCCGGGCCCAGGCCGAGGTCAAGAAGAAGGTGGGCGAGCTGGCCCTGGGGAGGCGCCGGGGCCCGGGAGGGGTGATGGCCTGCAGCCCCCCCCGGCTCGCCCCCTTTTGCAGATGCTCTTGCTGAGGTCCTCGGGGGCAGATGGGCCAGCAGAGCGGGGTCAGGGTGGAGCAAGTTCTCCCGTTCCAGGCCCGCCGCCCCACCTGCCCCTCGGGACCTGCTTCCTCTGGGTGCCCTCCCAGCCCTGCCCGGCTGCGGGCCCTCCGCCCAGAGTGCTGGCGCCCACAGCTCAGCCCCCACCCCAGGGTCCCACCTATGTTTCAGCCAGACCACAGGCCAAGGTCATCATCCCTCAGTAAGGGCCCCCCAACAGCTGCGTCCTCCACCACAGCAAGTGGGCTGGAGTGGCCTCTGGCCTCCGGCCCCGGCGTCAGGATGCGTGGTCCCTAAAGCAGGCCTGAGCATCCACACGGCCCCAAGGACAAACGAGGACACTGCGGGGTCTCCCGTAATCCTCGCGGCAGGAGAGACGGGCCCTTCAGCCTGGCGTTTCCCCTGAGTTTCCAGGTTTCCCCCCTTCTCTCCTGACGCCTGGCTCATCCCGGGGGGCAGGTCCGGTCCAGGCTGGTTAGACTTCCTCCCCCGCAGCGCTCACAGTGGCCCCGGCCCGCCTGCTGACCACGAGTGACCAGAGAGGCTGGCATGGGCCCTGGGCTCCTGGTGCACTCGGGCCAGGTGTCCAGACCTCAGCGCTGGGGCTCTGCGGTCAGGGCGCAGGCTCACGGCGTGCCCGTCCCCACAGAGGGGCAGGAGGCTGGTGTGCCGCTCGCGGCCACCTGCCCTGCAGAGCAAGGAGGCGCCCAGGCACGAGCTGGTGGACAAGGACCAGGTGGAATGGCTGTTCTTCTTCACATAGCCCACGGGCCACCTGCTGCCTAAGGAGAAGCAGAGGCGGCGGGGCTGACGCCCCAGGACACGCCAGCACTGGCACCATGCCCCCCGCTCCCACGCTGTCCCTTCAGTCTCACGCGAAATAAAAGCTATGTCGCTCTGGTACCTCAAGGCCTGTTTCAGGAGGCAGACGCTCTAGCAAAATGTCAGTCTCCCCTCGTTCGTCATCTAAATCAGCAAATAATGCGAGAGGAGCCCATTTTGCATGTCCATTCAATTAGCTGCTGAGACAGAGAGTTCCTTCCTAAGGTGAGGGCTGGGATAAACCCCAGCTCCATCCTGAGACGAGGTGTAGGATCCAGCCCGGTTCCACCCTGAGGTGAGGTGTGGGATAAAACGCAGAACTACCTGAGACGAGATGTGAGACCGACCCCAGTTCCACCCTGAGGTGAGGTTTGGCATCAACCCTATCTCTACTCTGTTGTGAAATGTGGGATAAACCTTAGCTCCAACCTGAGGTGAGATGTGGGATCACCCCTAGTCCCCACGGAGCTGAGGTGTGAGAATAACCCGAGTTCTACGTGAGATGCGTATGGTGAGGTTAAACCCCGTCCTACCCGAGGTAAGGCGTGGAATCAACTAGGGTGAGGTGGGGGACCCCCTGCAGCTCCATCCTGAGGTGAGGTGTTGGGTCGCACACTGTGCCACCCTAACTGGAGGAGGTGTGGGATCGGCCCCAGCTTTTCACCATGGTGAGGTGTGGAAACAGCCCAGGTTGAACCTGAGTTGAGGTGTGGGATCCACACGAGCTCCACCCTGGACGGAGGTGTGGGATGAACCCCTGTTCTACTTGAGGTGAGAGGTGGGATAAACCCCAGTTCTACTTGAGGTGAGGTGTGGGATTAACCCCACTTCAACCCTGAGGTGCGGTGTGGGATCAACTACGATTCGATCCGGAGGTGACGTGTGGCGTCAAATCCAGTTCTAACCTGAGGTGAGATGTGGGATCAACTCCGTTTCCACCTTGAGGTGAGGTGTGGGATCAGTCCCCTCTCTCTGTGAGGTGAGGTCTGGGATCCACCCCGTTTCTCCCCTGATACGAGACGTAGGATCACCCCCAGCTGCACCCTGTTTGACGTGTGGAACCAACCCCAGTTCCACACTGATATGAGGTGTCAATCAACCCTAGCTCCCCACTGAATGAGGTGTTGAGTCAACCCAGATTCCACCCTGAGGGGAGCTGGATCCGCTGCAGCTCTGCCACGTGGTGCGCTGTGGGATTAACTCCAGCTCACTTGGAGGTGAGGTTTTGCATCAACCCCAGCACCATCTGGAGTTGAGGTGTGAAGTCAACCCCAGTTCCACCTGAGGTGAGATGTGAGGTCAACCAGGGTTCTCCGTGGGGTGAGATGAGTTAAACCTCAGTTCTACCTGAGGTGAGGTGTGGAATCAACTGCAGTTCCACCTTCACTTGAGGTGTGGGGTGGACCCCAGTTCTACCCTGGGGAGAGGTGTCACATCAGCTCCAGCTCCACCTGCAGGGGATACGTGGGACAAGCCCAGTTCCCCCTTGACGTGAGGTCTGTGGTCAGTCCAGTTTCACTCTGGGTGAGGTGTGGGATCACCCCAGGTCCATCTGTGTGTGAGACATGGTTGATTGGCCCAGAGTGATCGGGCAAGACCTGTCTGTTGGATGGAGTGGA
Organism: Delphinus delphis; assembly: GCF_949987515.2. NCBI lineage: Eukaryota > Metazoa > Chordata > Mammalia > Artiodactyla > Delphinidae > Delphinus > Delphinus delphis. The sequence goes on from NC_082692.2 coordinate 103,996,882, forward strand.
ATGCATATACATAGAGTATTTATTGCAGACATTGAGTGTGCCTGGATTGAATGTTGAATTAAAAAGTTTTCTTTCTAAAGAGTAAAAATTGGATTTTGCAGAATGAGTGTATCTGAGAAGTTGGTTATTTGCACACATCCTCTGTAAACAGCGGTTTTTAAATGCACACAGTGAGGGAGCAAGTAGGCATACCTGAATGGTATCGAGTGAGTCATAAGGCGTGAAGGCTGGCCTGCGCAGAGCATGGGTGCAAACAGTGGCTGTTGAATAAGTCCTGAGACTCCCTCTGGCAGCGTGTCCTCGTTGGGTGGGGATGGGTGGGGAACATGAAGACACGGGGTCGGGTCAGATCTTAGAGGAGCAGCCAAACAGCTCTGTCCCTGTCCCTTCCCTGTCCAGGAAAGGGAAACCCCAGAACACTGAGAGGAGAATCAGGAGGGAAGAGGGCTCTGGGTCACAAATGGGACGCTTGTATGTTGTTATTTTAGGGTCCATTTTGTGAATGTGTGTTTTCACTAAGAAATCACCAGTTTCCTCTAGATCTTTAGTCTGATGCAATATGTTTCTCTTATTCTACAGAATTGTCACATTTAGCGAACAAACACTGATACTTTATTATGAACGGAAATCCATATTTTATTCAGTTTCCCTTTATTCTACCTTTTCCGTTCCAGTATCCCATCCAGGGCACCATGTGACATGTAGTCGTCATGTCTGTTTAGCCTCTTCTGGGCTTTGACAGTTTCCCAGACTCACCTTGTTTCTGTGACCTTGACAGTGTGGAGGAAGACCGATCAGGTTGGTGTTTTTCTTGTGATCAGACTGGGGTTATGTGTCTTGAGGAGGCAGGTCACAGAGGTCAGGTGCTTTCTCATCACTTTATATGAAGGGAATAGGCCTCAAGGCAGCTTGTCACTGTTCGTCTTACTTGGACTCCTGGCTAAGTTATTATGCGTCAGCGTTTCCCACAGTGAAGTCACTTGCTTCCCTGTGTCCATACTGTGTGTCTTCTCTTGGGTGAACTTAGCTTGGGCAACTCACACTTCTGCAGAAGGGAGTGACCTTCACCTCCTTGGCGGATGGCTGAGTGTCTGCATCAAATACGTGGATTCTTCTGCGTAGGAGATTTTTATTCAATCTGATTTTAAAGAAGAAACCTATGCAATCACTTATTTCTCCCAGTGTGGACACCTGGGTAGGTGTTTTAAGCTCTTGGTTATAACCCAGCACTAGAGTTTTTGGTTGCTGTTTATTCCTGCTTTGGCCATTGATCCTTTCCCTTTGGGTCCTGTTTCATTTGACATCCTTCCATCTCCTTGCAGGAATGATAATTTTTTTTTTTTTTTTTTTTTTTTGCCTGCTTTGACTACTTCTTGGGCCCCATTTCTATGAGACCTCTGTGTGCAGGAATTAAATTTGTTTCTTTTTCTCCGGTTGATCTGTCTTGTGTGAATTTTGTTATTAGTCCAACCACAGGAACTCAGGAGGGAGAGAGGGAAAAAGGTCCCCCTCCCCAACAGTATTACCGTCAGCACAGTCATTCAAATTCTGTAGAGAGTTTCCTATTTGTCCTCATTTAAAAATGTTAAATATAAAAGTTGAGTTGAATGTTATCTGCCTTTTCTTAAATCTAAACTGAAGAAAACTTTAAGCAAGCATCTGATTACTTAGTGTAGTTGAAGCCAAACACTCACCTACTAAATTACGTATTATTTTATTTAAATGTATTTATCTTGAGTTCTCCTCTCTGTTGTAACTATAGCTGCATACATACACAATATACATAATTATACTTAAATTATATGTGTAGAGAGATTATGTTACCTCTGCATCTGATTTCAGAAGGTGAGGGGAGTGTCCCAAAGTACTTGATATAAAAGGGGTGAGGGTCTGACGGGCTGACAGAACCCTCATGACAGAGCATTTCATTCCCACTAAGGTGCTAGAATCGAAAAGACAGACGATAACAGGGGAGAAAGTGGAAGCTTCAGACAGCGCTGGGGGGAATGTGAAATGGTGCCACCAGGCTGGCAGTTCCTCAGCGTCAAACACGGAGTCACCGCGTGACCCAGCAATTCCACTCCTACGTATACACCCAAGAGAAAGGGGAACACGTCCACACGAACACCTGTGCACGCATCTTCATAGCAGCATGATTCACAACACCTAAAAGATGGAAACCACCCAAACGACCATCGACAGGTAACAGACCATCAACAGGAGAACAGATACACACGATGTGGTCCATCCACACAATGGAATATTACTCAGCCATGAAAAGGAGTTTCTACTACCATGCTGATGAGCCTTGAAAACGATGCTCAGGGAGAGAAGCCAGGCACAGAAGGACACTCTCTTAGTCTGCTCGGGCTGCCATAGCAAAATACCAGGCTGGGGGCTTCCACAACAGAAACGTATTTCCTACAGCTCTGGAGGACAGAAGTCTGAGATCAGGGTGTCGGGATGGCCAGGTTCTGGCGAAGCTCATTCTCGGCTGCAGACGGTGACTTCTCACTGTGTCTTCACGTGGAGGAAGGGCAGAGGGAGCTCTCTGGGGCCTCTTTTATAAGAACACTAATTCTGGACTTCCCTGGTGGCGCGGTGGTTAAGAATCCGCCTGCCAGTGCAGGGGACACGGGTTCGAGCCCTGGTCCGGGAAGATCCCACGTGCCGCGGAGCAACTAAGCCCGTGCGCCACAACTACTGAGCCTGCTCTCTAGAGCCCGTGAGCCACAACTACTGAAGCCCTCATGCCACGACTACTGAGCCCGTGCGCCTAGAGCCTGTTCTCCGCAACAAGAGAAGCCGCCGCGATGAGAAGCTCGCGCGCTGCAACAAAGAGTAGCCCCCGCTCACTGCACAGCAACGAAGACCCAGTGCAGCCAAAAATAAATAAAAAGTAAATAAATTTATTTTAAAAACCCCACTAATTCCATTCATGGGGTCTCCACTCTCATGACCTTATCACCTCCTCAAGGCACCATCTCCTGATACCATCACCTTGGGGGTTAGGATTTCAACATGTGAATTTTGGAGGGATGCAAACACGCAGCCTAGAACAACCACAAACTGTATGATTCCATTTATAGGAAACGCCCAGAACAGGCAAATCCACAGAGACAGAAAGTGGGCTAGTGGTGCCGGGTGCTGGGGGAGGGGAAGAGAAGTGGGAGGTGACTGCTCATGGGGAGGGGGAGGGGTTCTCCTTTGGGGGGCTGAGAAGGCTTCTTACCACAATTTAAAAAACCCCATCGTTCATCACATCGACAACTTGACGTCACAGGGGACTCGCATGTCTGCTGAAAGATCCCGCCTGCTTGCCCACGTGGTTCCCGGGTGACCATGTGGGGACCGTGGAGTGTAAAGGAGGGCGTGAACGACCCCACGCCGGGACGGTCCAGAGGCGGACCCAGGGCTCAGCCCACGTGTACATGCATCCCCGCAGCACAGGACAGAATCCTCTGGGAGGGCTGGCCGGCTTTATCATCAAGTGTAAACAGCCTCGTGAGGCCGGTGGCCATGCACTGGTGACTGACTGACCGCAGCCCTGGACGCCAGGGCCTGTGGCCTGACTCCTCTCAGCCCGAGGCTGGGGCCTACCAGGGACGGCGCTGCCGTCAGTCCGTGGTCACTGCTGGAACACGGGCGCGGCTGCAGAGGGAGACCGGAGCACCTCCAGTTCCTTGAGAACCTCATGGTAGAAACGTGAGTTTTACATAACGCACAGGAGCCGTGATAGGGTATTTTCTTAGGCGAGCTGATAACACTGCCCCATCCACGTGGGACACCCGCTGCCCTGCTCACTTTCCCCACGGTGGTTGGAGTTGAGCCCTTCCGTCCTCCCCCAACAGATTTGGCCTCCAAGGCCTCCTGAGGTTCCTCCCGAGCCCTGAGGATGTGTCCTGCCTGAGCCTCCTGACACAACGTGCTCCCGCTGAGGTCGGCCTGCGGAGGTCACACAGAGGTCATGCAGAGGTCACGCAGAGGTCATGCAGAAGTCTGAGCAGTCAGGTCCCGAAGCAGCCGCCTGCCTCGGTTTTCGGGCTTACGATGCCCTGTCAGTTCGGTGGGCACTCCTTGTTCCCTCCATCCTCTAACACCTCACCCGCTGCTGTGGGTTCAGTAGTGTCCCCCCCACCCAAACTCATATCCATTCTGACCCCAGAATCGGGCCTTGTTTCTGAAACAGGGTCTTTGCAGATGTGGTTAAGATGAGGTCATGCTGGATTAGGGAGAGCCCTAAATCCAGCAGGTGGTGTCCTTATAAGAAGAGGGAAATCTGGACACAGACACAGAGGAGAAGCCACGTGACGATGGAGGCAGAGATGGGGATGATGCAGGCCCAAGTCCAGGGGCGCCAAAGATTTCTGGAGACCAGAGAAGCCTGGAGAGGCCAGGGCAGATTCCCTGAATTTCCAGAAGGAACCAACCACACCTTCATTGTGTATTTCCAGCGTCCAGAGCTGCGAGAGAGAAATCTCTGCTGTTGTGACACCCCCGGCTTGTGGCATGTTGTCACGGTCACCCCAGGACCCCCACACCTGCCAGATGATGAGACACGAGGCATCGGAGGAAAGAGCCCCTCGGTATCTGCACGAGCATCTCTACACACGCGTCTGGGTGCTGAGATGGAGGACACGCAGCCGCCTCCCCACCCGAGCTGGGCGTCGGGCTGCCTTGCTGTCCTGCTCGCTCCTGTCGTATGTCCGGTGGATGACCCGCCTCTGTTGATGCAGGTGCCGCGTTTCACAGGGCAGGTCCTTGTGCCGAGTCCCTGGAGGGGGTGTCAAGCAGGAGTGAACAAGGCCTGGGAACATGTGGGCCAGAGAGGTCCTCCCCAGGAGCCCAGGCACGGTGAGCCCAGGGCGTGGGCATCCCTCCCCTCCTGTACCCCATGGAGTGAGGATAAAGCCCCAGTGACCCCCAAGAAGAGACAAGACACCCAGAGGACTAGACCATCCACAGACCGGGGACTGAGTGTCCACCTCATTTCCCCGGAGAGAACAATGTCTTCACCGGGACTGCAGACGGGCCCATGTGCCCACAGACACCCAGCTTCGGTGAGCCAGCCACACAGCCAACCCCCTTCCAGGGTCCCCTGTGTTAATAGACCCAGCCTGTGGGGGAGAGCGGCCGGCCCGAGGGAGGATGGACGTGCTGCAACAACGGACACTCACTGGTCCTCGACACATGCCTTGTCCTACATGGTCTGAGGTCCCACGTAGCCTGAGGTCCCACGTGGCTGTCCTTTCGCCCACCGTGTTGGGGGAAGATGAACCAGAATGTCCGGCCCTGTGTGTCTGACATGCCCCCGCTGGCCCCCCTGGATATGGGGCTCCTGGTGGGAGAAAGCACGGCCCCTCAAGTCCTTCTCTTTGGTCTCAGGTGCAGGGACCAGCCCTCTGCGGCCCGGATGCCTTGGTGAAAGCAGGCAGGGGCGCCCCCGCTGAAGCAGCAGAAGAGGAAGGTCGCCATCACCATGAAGTACTTGCCCAGGGGAAGTAGTCTGCGCAGGTGCAGCCACTGCGCAGTTGCGGACGTGGGAGCTGCTGGGGCACGTGGTGGGGGAGGGATGCTCCACGCCAGGCAGGGTCGGTGGCTCGAGCCCGCGGCAGCACTGCAGCCCTGTGGTGCCCTGCCCGCTGAGACGCCATGCGAACCTGATCACGTGAGTGTGCACCGCACCTGATCTCAGACACGTGTGCTCACTGCTGACCCATCACGTGTGCCTGATGTCACACACGCAGATGAGCTCACCTGCTCACTGCAGGCCCGTCACATACGCTTCATCACACGCCCACTCACTGCTGCCTGTCGCCCCCAGTCCATGTGGGTCGAGTCCTCGAAGGAGCTCGGGGTTGCCCTGCTGGACCTCATCAGCTGGTCCAGCGCTGCCGCTGCGAAGGGGAGCCTCACACGGGTGCTTCCTGGTGTCCTTCACACTCGGGTCCTGAGCCACACTCTCCTGCCCAGTCAGTTTCCAAGAGACCAGGCGGGCTCAGACCTCTTCGAGGCGCTGGCTTAGGTAAGGGGCTTGCTTGTTTCCTGGGCAACATTACTGTTGCCTCAGACTGAAGGGGGATTGTGTACCCCCCAGGGAAAGAGACGTCCATGCCCTGACCCCAGGGGCTCAGGCCAGGACCTCATTTGGAAGTAGGGCCTGGTCATGTAACTAGGTGAGACAGGGGCCTTAGGGTGGTCCCAATCCTGTGTAACTGCGTCCTTATAAGATGAGCGGAGACACAGACACAGAGGGGAAGCCCCATGAAGATGAAGGCGGAGATGGGAGGGATGCAGCCATAAGCCCAGGGAGGCCTGGAGCCCCAAGAAGCTGGAAGAAGCAGGAAGGACCCTCCCCTGGAGCCTCAGCACTTTCCAACTGGACAGGTAGTAGGAGTGGGTCTGAACTGAAGGCAGCACCGTGGTCCCTGACCAGTCTGTCTTGCCTGCTTGGCACGGTGGGCAGCAGCTCTCACGAGATGCTGACGAGTGAGTTGGTTTCCCATGAGACCGTAGGACGCTGGTCCTGTAAACAGGCAGGCCCATCTCACCCTTCCTCCTGGGCTCTGGTCACACACGGCGACGGTGCACCGTGTGGGGCTGGGCTGTCAGCCTCTGCACAAGATCCCTTGGTGTTGGTTCAAAGTTCAGCTTACAGCCCAAGAATGATGGAAGGTGAAATCCTCATCAGCCCTGTGTGGTGCAGGCAGGGCAACACAATTAATTATAGAGTTAAAAGCAGAGAGGCTAAGGGTGACTCAGCCACAGAAAAGCAGTGAAGCACTGACTCAGGCTATGATGAGGATGAACCTCGAAAACATGACGCTCAGTGAGAGAGGCCAGACAGAAAAAGACAATTAGGGATTCCACGTACATGAGACATCCAGCACAGGCAAGCCCACAGAGACAGAACGTGGACTGGGGATGCCGGGACTGTGGGAAATGAGGGGTGACCTCTGAAGAGTGGGGGTTTGGGGAGATGATGGAAATGTTGTCAAATGCATTGTGCTGGTGGCTGCACAGCCCTGTGAATATGCAAAGCACCACTGAGCTTAATACTTAAAGTGGGTGAACTAACTGTGTGGTAAAGAAATTCAGTCTCAATAAAGCTGTTACCAAAAGCGAAAACCCGGAGGCTTGCAGGCCCACCTCCAGAATGTGACCCCAGGGATGCTGGGTCGGACAGGACCTGCGTGTCTGAAAGCCCCGTGTGTCCAACCAGGTGGTCTGAGGGCACCTTGCGAAATTCTCCCTGTGGCATCAGAAGTGGGCGGCGCTAGTGTGGCCAGGCCTCAGGCAGAGAGGCTGGATTCCGTGGCCTTGCTGTCCTCTCTTAGGGACTGTGGCATCGTCTCCGTAGAAGGACGTGGGTCAGCTGGAAATCTGGTTCCCTCTTCTGCACGTTTCTTTTTCTCTCCCAGCGATGGTGCCGGCCGAGCTGTGCCAGAGCAACCAAGGCAAAAGGGTCGTGCACGGAATGACTGGGAACTCTGACCAGGTGCCGTGGGCTCCTCAGAGGCAGTGACCCAGCATTGAGGCCCCAGAGCCTCCTTCTGAGTGTCGTGGCCCCGGTGCCCCTCTCACGGGAGTTGCTGTCAGGCTTGATGGTTGAAGCAGCCATGGTATCGATACCTCACTGGTAGAAACTATTCCTTTTCTTCCCTGGGAGAAGCAGGTGTCCTTCTACTTTGTTGGGGAGACCCCTTTTTTAATAAACCAAAATGATAAGCTGTAAGTACATATTAAGGATTAGGTTATATACATGTAAAGAATAATCATAAACATCAAGAAACAGAACCTGATGAGTGGACAGCCAGGAGTGCCCTTCCCTCGTCCCAGCCTCCCCCCCGCCGTGAGGTAGCTGCTCTCCCGATGTAGTGTCAGTGACTTGTCCTCATAGCTTACGCCCAAGCACGCGTCCCTAAACAACGCAGCCCAGCTTTGCCTAGTTCCAAAGTCCGTAAGTGGGTGGACCGTGCTCGCTGCTCTATTGCTGTTCATGGCTCAGCATTGTGGCCATGAGATTCTTTCATCTTGTGAATATAGTTTTTTTAAAAATAACTTTTATAGTTTTACTACCTTTAAACACAACGTACTCCATTGCTGTGGAATATTCCTTCCTAGGAGCGTGCATGGCTCACTTCTGCATCCGCCTGTGATGGCCTCCAGCTGCTTTCAGGTTCGGCTCCTGTGGCTGCGGAGTCCATGTCCGTGTGTCCTGGTGCAGGGCTGGGGGTTTTGTGTTCAGCTGGGAGGAACACTGTGGGTCTGTGTGCATGGAGTGTGCTCTCTGAGGCCCGACTGTTTCAGAAGTGGTTGCACACCCCGCTGCGCACCAGGTTTTCCATTGCTCCACGTCCTGCTGAGATTTGATGCTGTGTCTTCATGTCTGCCATTCTGGTAGGTGTGTGCACAGTAGTTTTCTTATGGTTTTAATCCCTCGGTTGTTAGTGAAGTTGTGCATCTTGTGGTATTCATGGACTACTTCCTGTTGTTTTTAAAAAAAGTTAAAAAAATTGTGGTCAAATACACAAAGCATAAGCTTTCCTACCTTAGCCATGTTAAAGTGCACATTTCAGGGTCAAGAAGTAATTCGCACTGTTGTGCAAACCTGACCACCATCCTCCTCCAGAACTTTTTCATCTTGCAAAACTGAAACAGTCCCCGTTAAACACTCACTCCCCATGGTCCCTCCCTCAGCCCCTGGCACCCACCACCCTACTTTCTGTCTCTGTTTCCGACTGCTCTAGGGGTCTTGTATGAGTGGATCAAGCACTGTTTGTTTTTTTGTGTCTCGTTTACATCACTGAGCATAATGCCCTCAAGGTTCATCCCTGCTGCAGCCTGTGTCAGAATTGCCTTCCTCTTTAGGCTGAATAACATTCCCTTGTATTGATGGTCCATGTTTTGCTTCTCCATTCGTCCGTTAATGGACACGTGTAATATCTACATTCATTTCTCATGTCCTAATATTTGTGGAATAACGTCAGAAAGTCCTAGGAATCAAAAGTCATTTGCCATTAACTTTTTTCTTAAACTTTTTATTGTGAAAATCATCAAAGCTAAGAAAAAGGGAAGAATACATGTCAGCCTCACTTGTGTTCAGGAACTAGTGCTTTACGGTATTCACTTTATTCCCTGTGTGTGTGCTATGCGTGTTCACGTGTCTGTTTGAATACATGTGCTGTGCAAGTGCATAGGTACGTGCACTGGCACACATTAGTGTATGTACGGGCATATGCGTGCGTGTGTGTTCATATGCTAGCGTGTGAATATATTTGTGCTGTGCACCTGCACATGTTTGTGCTGTGCTTGCCTGTGCGCACACTGTGTGTTTGCTGGAACCACTTGCAAGCTGGTTGCAGCCTGAATTGTGCCCCAGATATGTCCGCACGCACCTGCTCTAACAATCCTGTGTGGCCACGCAAAGGTCACAGATCTCAGGGATTTAAATGGATGGAGCAGGACGTCCTGACACAGAGTCTGTCTTCCAGTGACTGTCACTGTCTCAGTAACATCCTTCACACCTTCTTTAAGCCCCATTCAGGGTGCAGTTTAGACCCCCATCACGTTCAGTCACCTGCCCCAGGTCCCCTCAAGCTACAATGTCACAGTTGGAGAGCCCGGCCAGGGCCTGGGGTGTCCCTCCTGTTGGCCTGGCCTCCAGGCCCTGCACTTGGCTCCTGTGTTCCCATCTCTCAGCCGGGCCCCGACTTGGTTGGGGCCGCCACCTCTTTCCTCACAGGGTCCCATCGCCCAGTCAAGGGGGTTCATTCTCGCCAACTCAGCATCAGGAGGGGGGTGACTGCCCCCACTGGGTCTCCTTCATGTGAGACCCTGTGCTTTTGAAAGAGCAGGTGCCCTGCGCTCGGGGGTGGGGGGCTGGGGGGTGACATGCGGCCCACGATGGGCAGACGGGTCCCCGGGTGGGGTGAGCCAGTGTGCAAGGAGTTCCGCGGTGGGTTCTCCTCTCCAACGGCTTCTGTGCCCCTACCTCTCCCCGTGCCTCCCCTCGAAGACAGCGCGGTGCCTGGGACGGGAGCCATGGGAGCCGTCAGCCACCGCCCCCTCTACACACACACATGCACACGCACACACGCACACGCACACACACACACACACGCACACGCACACGCACACGGTGCAGGGAAGCAGGACCTGAGTGCAGGGCTCTCAGCGGCCCTGAGCGCCCCGCCTGGAATCGGCCAGCAGAATGGACAGACCAGATCTCCCGGCCCGGACCATGCAGGACTGTCCTGCCTGGGCTTCCAGTGCGGCCGCCTCCTTCTGGAAGCCTGGGAGGCTGGAATCAGGCCCCTTCTTGTCTGTCCTGGCAGCAGACTGAGCTGCACTCCAAGAAGTTCGTGGCTCACCCGTGGATCCTGACCATCAGGTGGCCAGAGATATTGGTAACATTTCTGTTTTGCCTGTTGAAATGTTTAATGACAAAGATTTTGTTCAGTTTCCTGATGTGGGTGTCCAAAGATGAGAGACCCATGTGTGTGACCTGTACCTCCTATGAGATCAGCCCTAAGCTAGTTTAAACATGATCAAGTCCTGTCTACACGGTAGATTTAGACCTCTGCCTGTCCTGTCTACTGCTTATGTTTAGAGCTGACCATGTGTTGTCTATAATAAAAAGATTTAGACCTGACCATGTTCTGTGTACGCTAGGACTATGGGAACCTGGGTAGAGACCCGGCCTGGCCTCAGTACTGGGAAGCTCCGTGCCTGCATCTGAAGGTCAGTGCTTAGATGTCTGGGGTCTGGAGCTGAGGTGGGCTTGTCTAAGTAACAGCCTCTCTTCTGAGTGTGGTTACCTGGTCCTCCCAAGGGTCAGTGCTATGGTCGGGGCCTCAGTCTTAATCCCTGCAAGGTTCACCTTCCCTGGGGCTCATGGAGAATCCGCAGGGGGGCTACCTGGCAATCATTCCAATTCACCAGCACGTGCGTGGTGCGTAGGGAGGCAGGTTTAGCTGGTGAATTGATTGCAGGGCAGTTTGGGTAAAAGGCCGATGGGTAACAGCTGAGGCTGCTGCTGAGCTCTCCTTCCAGTCTCCCGTCCCTACTCAGCAGCGTCCAGAGCTGCCCCTCGGCTTTCAGCCCTGCTGTCCTGTGAGTTAACTCAACAAGTATGTGAGACAAGAAAGGACTGAGCCTGTGAGAACCAAGGAAGTGTGTTCAACTCTAGCATGAAAGCTTTAAACACAGGTAAAATCAACAGAACCAAAGGGAAAAGAGGAGGACTTCTCTGGGACAAGCGTGGGCAGAGGAGACCCACCTGCCACTTTTTCCCATCCCAGAAGGCCCCAGGAACCCAGCTTGTTTCCACAGTAGGGAACCACCAGCAGAGCCATGGTGTCCTGACCAAGGGGATGTGTGACCCCAGGTGCAGGGTCTGGGGAGGTGAGGTCACCCTGGAGACTGTGGACCTGTGACTCAGGTGGAGGGGTCTGGGTAGGAGGGGTCACCTGTTGAGAGAGAACGTGTGACTATAGGTGCAGGGTCTGGGGAGGTGGGGTTCGCCCTTGTGAGTGTGGATGTGCGACCCCAGGTGTAGGGTGCAGGTCTGTGTGGGTCTCACCACATCTGCATGGGTCAGGATCACATGTACAGGGAGACCACATATGTGGTTTGCCTGCAGTGTGTCCTGTCCCCTTTGAGATTTCCAACCTCTGCATTGAGGGTGTTGCCCTGATTAACCTGTGGTACCTTTTCTTCTCTTAATCTTCTCACATTCATATGAGGTCAGGCATGTTTGAGTGGGCTGCTGCCCTGTGTTCTGGTGAGTGACAACGCTTGGTGGTATCATATTAATATCATAGCATATCATATGTCTAATCTATGGGGGTCACCACTGCCTGGGTCCCCCTGGACAGAGGTCAGGTGAGCACAGACTAGCCCCCCCTAGGAATGGACCCCATGTGCCATGTGAGGGTACCATGGTGGTCCCTCAGGTGGGGGACTGTGTCTGGGCCTCCGACATTGGTGATGAAGGGGAGTCGAAATGGAATCTCAATTAACAAGACAGTATTTTAGGAATTTATTTTAAGTGAAATAAAACACACGGCACATCCCTTTACCATCGTCACCATGTTAAGTGCACGCTTCTGAGGCATCAGATCTGTTCACTTTCTCGTGGAGCCGTCACCACCATCCCTAGAACTTGTCATCTTGCAAAACCAAAATTCTACAACCATGAAAGTCTCACTCCCCGTTCCCTCCCACTGCCCCTGGCACCGACATCCATTTCAGTCCCTGAGTTGTTGACCTCAGGGCACCCACTGGAGTGGGATCCTGCAGTGTTTGCTGACGGTCACTTTGGAAGACTGACTTTCAGTCTGAAGCTCTGCCTGTTTGCATCTGAAGAATCTGCATTTAAGGAGAGGGTGTATGAGGAAGGGGATGTATGAGGGACAAAGGCGTCTGGGGTGCAGGTGAGCCAGGACCTGACCAGCTGCCTGTTGGGTCCTCTGGTCCCATCTCTTGTCCTGGGCCTCATCTGCATCATCACTGGCCCCGCTGGCACCCCTGGGGTGTTGTCTGAGTGAGATTCCCCTGGTGCCCCTGCTCTCCTCCCCCACTCCTGCTGGTTGGGGAGCGAGCTGCTTGCTGTGTGGTCTCTACTCCTGAGGCACGAAGGACCCTGCAGCATGGACCTGCAGAGTGTGGGTGTGGTCCCAAGAGCATGGGACCCACATAGGACACAGCATTGGGGCATGACAAGTGCTAGGGCTGCCTCATCAGTGACAGGGGATGTTGCCAAGATGCTGCTCGGGAGGGCGTGGTGGGTGGCCTGGGACCCCAGAGGCCCCATTCCTATCCTGGAGCTTGGACAGTGCATCCCCATGGGCTCCAGATTCACCCCATATCTCAGCCATATCTCTCTGTCCTGTCTTTGAACTCAGGAAAACGAGCTCTCTTGTGCACGACGTAGGCCTGGTCCTGTCGGAATTAGGATTCTTTAATTTAGGCGTCCTGGGATAGCAGCTCTTTTTCGGCCTGAGAAGGAACAGCTCAATGGTGTACAACAATTTCAGATGAAACTAACTAATATTCAGTGACTATCTCTATACTGCTGGGTTGTTGACTTCTATTAGTCATTATTCTCCTGGTTTTAGCTCTGATGTGCGGATTACAGAGGAGTCAACATTTAAATCTTCATAATCTGTGTATTTGCAGCTTCAGTATCATTACTGACCCATAGTTTGTATGGTTTGGGAAGAGTTATTGCTTTCATGTATCATGTAAAGGATTCCCAATGATGATAGAGCAGCTAAGATGACAATAATGGCTGGTAAATTGTTCACATTTTCTCTACCTGTGCATCTATTGTATGTATATGAGGTAGTTTAGCTGTCAATATTAGTGAAGTAATATAGAGGACTAGAGAACTTATTTTAAAAATAACTATTAATGTGTGATGATGAACATGTAAAAGTTCTTCCATAATGGGTGATGTTGCATCTTGGGAGCCTAGAAGAAATTGATATGCGTTTTGATACACAGGAATTTAGCCTAGGATTTAACTTTGACAAAGTTACAGCACTTTTAACTTTTATCTCATTTATTGAGAAAGACATAATTGTTATGGTGTTGGCTTGAAACTGGTTGAAAAGGACTTGAGTCCTTCCTTATTTTACATGTACATCGGTAGGATCTTCAAACATAGGATATGGTGGAGGGCATCCGTGTAACCATTCTAGGTTAGGAGTAGCAGTTTCCACTGCTGAGACTTCTTGTTTAGATGCAAATGCTTTTCAAAGTATGAAGATTATTAGCATTACTGCTGCTACTGAGACGAATGAGCCTAAAGACAAAATATTTCATGTTGTGTGTGCCTCAGGGTACTCAGACTAACGTAGTGACATCCCTGAGAGGCCAAGAAAGTGCTGCAGGAAGTCGTATTTACTACGACAAATATACCTGTGCCGTGACTGTTTGCTCACGCTGAGTTAAGTGTATAACCTGAGAATAGTGGGGATCAGTGTAGGAAGCCTCCTGTAATAGTGAAGGCTGCTCCCATGGACGCTACCTCATGGAAGTGTGCTACTACATAGTATGTATCCTGGGGGACAATGTCCGGGGATGAGTTGGCTGAGATGATTCCTGTCAAACCACCTACTGTAAAAAGGAAAACAAAGCCTAAAACTCATAATATAGTGGGAGGTCATATAATATTACCTCCGTGAAGAGCTGCTAATCAGGGACTTCCCTGGTGACGAAGTGGTTAAGAATAGGCCTGCCAATGCATGGGACACGGGTTCGATCCCCGGTCCGGGAAGATTCCACATGCCACGGAGCAAAAAGCCCGTGCGCCGCAACTACTGAGCCTGCGCTAGAGCCCGTGAGCCACAACTACTGAAGCCCACGCGCCTAGAGCCTGTGCTCTGCAGCAAGAGAAGCCACCGCCACGAGAAGCCCGTGCACAGCGACGGAGAGTAGCTCCCGCTCACCGCAACCAGAGAAAGCCGGCGTGCATTAACGAAGACCCAACGCAGCCAAAAAAAAAAAAAAAAAGGGGCTTCCCCGGTGGCGCAGTGGTTGAGAGTCCGCCTGCCGATGCGGGGGGCGTGGGTTCGTGCCCCGGTCCGGGGGGATCCCACATGCCGCGGAGCAGCTGGGCTCGTGGGCCGTGGCCGCTGGGCCTGCGCGTCCGGAGCCTGTGCTCTGCAACGGGAGGAGGCCACAACAGTGAGAGGCCCGTGTACTGCAAAAAAAAAAAAAAAAAAAAATTAAAAGAAGAGTTGCTAATCGGCTAGATACTTTTACTCCTGTAGGGATAGAAGTAATTACGGTAGCTGATGCACAGTGTGCTACTGAGTCGACAGCTGTCCCTATGGTAAATATAAGATGGGCCCACAGAGAAATCCTAAAAAGCCGGTGGACATGACTCATAACATTCCCAAATAGCTGAAAGGCACTTTTCGTCCTAAATAGTATGTAATGATATGTGAGTTTATAGCAAAGCCTGGTAGGCCATGAATACACACTTCAGGGTGACCAAAGAATCAGAATAGGTGTTGGTATAGGATTCGCTCTCCTCCTGCAGCGTCAAAGAAGGTAGTGTTGAGATTTCTGTCTCTTAACAGTATGGCAATTCTGGCTGCTCGGACTGAGAGTGGTAATTATAGTAATATGGCTATAGCTGGGGAAGATTAAACTAATAATGGTGTTTGGTATTGGGATATGACTGCTGGTTTTGTATGAAAGACTATAGTGATAAAAGTAATAGCACCAGGAATTGAAGAGACACCTGCTAAATGTAAGGAGGAAATGGTTAGGTCGACAGAGGCTCCTGTGTGGGCCAGATTGCAGGCCAGAGCTGAATACACGGTTCCACCTGCCAGAACCCGCTTCTATTGGTGATATGAGGAGGAGTAAGAATGATGGGGGAAGTAGTCAAACGTTTATATGCTTTATTTGGGGAAATGCTACCTCAGGTGCCCCAGTTATTAGTGGCCCAAGTCTGTTTTCAAGCCCTGCAATCATAATGGGTACAACTGTGGAGAATATTATTACAAGTGCAGGGACTGTTATGACTACGTTAAAGATTTGGGCATCTCCAAGTAGCGCTCCAGGTTAGCATAGCTCAGCCTGGATTAATATACTCAAGGTGCTGCCTGGTACTCCACTTCAAGCACCAAATAGTAAATATAAAACGCCAATATCTTTGTGATTTGTTGAAAATAATCAGCAGTGTATGAACAGAGGTACAATGACTTGAGCTAGCTTTAGACTGTAAACCTAGAGACAGAGACTGAGCCCTCTGCTCTTGTCCCGTTTAGCTGTGGACCTAGATGGGGTCAATGCAGGTTTCATCACAGCCCCTGAACGAATTTTGTAACAGTTTCTCCCTGTGGTTTGTTTTTTATTTTGTAATTTATTTTTATAACGAGGTGTACCTGATTTTCCATGCTGTCTTTCTTGCTGCTGCACATCCACTTGATTCACTTACAGAGAGACATCCATAAATTCTTTTTCACATTCTTACCAGTCGTACATATTCTTTTCTGGTGACTGGAGTGCGCCCAGTCCAGTTCCTTGAGCTCTAGAGGAGGTCTTGTCGATTACCTATTTGGTCTTTGGAACGGTATCTGTGCTAATTTCAACCCTCTGGTTTATGCCTCACCCCACCCCACCTTTCCCCTTTAGCAGCCATAAGTTTCTTTTCTGAATGTGTGACTCTGTTTTGTAATTTAGTTCATGTGCAGCCATTTTTAGATTCCACCTATAAGTGATCTCTTATGCTAAGTGTCTTTTTGTGCCTGACTTATGTCACTTAGAATGATCGTACCTAAGTCCACCTGAGTTGCTGCAACTGGCCTTATTTCATTGATTTCATGGCTGAGTAATATTCCATTGTACAGAAGTACCACATCTTCTTTATCCATTTTTTCCTTCCAAGGACATTTATATTGTCTCCAAGTCGAGGCTCCTGCAAAAGGGCTGCACTAATAGTTGAAGTTCCTGTGTCCTATGGATTTATGGTTATCCCGAGATATACACCCAGGACTGGAGGTGCCGTATGCTCTGTAGCTCTATTTTTTTTTAAATTAATTCATTTTTTTTTGCCTGTGTTGGGTCTTTGTTATTGCGTGCGGGCTTTCTCTAGTTGCAGCAAGTTGGGGATACTCTTCGTTGAAGTGCATGGGCTTCTCATTGCACTGGCTTCTCTTCTTGCAGAACACAGGCTCTAGGCGTTGGACTTCAGTACTTGTGGCACATGGGCTCAGTAGTTGTGGCTCATGGGCTCTAGAGCACAGGCTCAGTAGTCGTGGCGCACGGGCTTAGTTGCTCCGCGGCATGTGATATCTTTCCACACCAGGGCTCGAACCCGTGTCCTCTGCATTGGCAGTTGGATTCTTAACCACTGCGCCACCAGGGAAGTCCCTATAGCTCTGTGTTTTAGAATTTTTAGGAAACGTCGTACCCTTCTGCAGCGTGGCTGTTAGCAGTTGACATTCCCACCGTCAGCGCAGCAGCGTTCCCTTTGCTCCACGTCCTCGCCTCCATGTCTGGTTTTTACACACTGTGAGGGTGGCCCTTGTGACTGGGCAAAGCGACGCATCTCTGTAGTGTTGATTTGTTTTTCCCGCGTGTTTGGTTGGCACAAGGGCGTATGGATTTACACCTTTACGCCCTTTTTGGCCAACTGACCCGTAGGCAATGTTGAGCAGCTTTCATGTGCTTTAACGGCGAGTCCAGTCTACGTCATGCAAGCCGGTTCCTGCAATTCTGCCTGTTTTCAAGTCCTTTTCAGTTACTTACCCCAAGACATTTTTCCACCATAGTTGTCATTTACAGCCCTGCAGGCGTTGTGGATTGCAGTGCCCCTGAGCACCTGTCTTCAACATGTTTCTGGAACCGGCCACAAAGTGGCAGGATCGCTTTAAGCCCCATTCTGGTTACAGGGGCAGCCTGAGCCTTTGGGAAATTCCTCTTCCTGATTGGAAATTAGAGTGGCATGTGCTGTCCAAACACGTAGAGCTTGTTTCTCATTCTTCCCCTGCTTCCCCTTCATCCTCTGGACAAATTCCAAGCCGTGCACGACCGGCTGTTGAGTGTGCTGACTTCCCCAGGTGGGGAGACCCTAAGGAACGAGGCTGGAGCAGGGACCCCTCCCCCAGGACATGTGGAGATAAGGTGACTTTTCCAAACTCTTCCCGCCCATCCGGGCCCCCATCCTCTGGGGTTCTGTCTGGACACTGCGTGGTTTCCAGCGGTGCGGGGCTCTGGCGCTGCCCTGCAGGGAGCAGCCCTGCTACCCGCGCCTGCAGCGCCGCCTGCTGGTCTCTCCGTCCTGCCATCGGGCACAGTCTTCACCTTCCCCGCTGCCTCGGATGCTCTGTCTCCGCACTGTCCTGTGATCAGCCCCTCGTCCCCACCGCCGTCACCCCCAGCTCCACACCCCTCCTCCAGCCTCAGGGATGACCCAGGACCCTTCGTGGGCTCCCCGCCTGCCCACCCTTGGTCTCTGTCCTCAGTCCACCTGTGCAGACAGGTGAGGATCCCCTCCAGAGGCTCCCAAACGCTTCACCCCTACATCCTCCCCGGGGTCGGCCCGTGTCTTGTTGGGATGGTCCACCCTCAGCAAGCCCCCAAGTACATGGCAAGGGCAGGCATCAGGCCTGCTGCGTGCACTGCTGTACGTCCGTCTCTATACACAGGCATGACACTGCCCAGGGGGCAGGAAAGGCAGCCTTACCTCGGGACGTGGGGAGAGGGGCTGCCCACAGGGTGGACGTCAGCTCTCGGCTCACCAGGCAAGGGCAGCCGGGTTCTCGTTCCTTGGACCCTTTCTCACCCAGCCGGACCATGACCCGGCTTTGTTCCCACCCCTGTTGTCCCTCCATTGGCCTCACTCTTGTGAGCAGAGCAGGACAGTGTGGTCTGTGGTCACAATCTGAGACACACAGACACTGGCTGAGCCGCGTGCACCCAGCTGACCCCACGGAACGGGCACTGCACCAGGGCCTGTGCAGTGTGGGTTCACCTGCCCACAGAGAGGCCGGGTCTCTGTCCTGGCTCCAGAGGTCACCTTGAGTCTGACGGGAGTGTCCGTGCTCCGTGGGTCTCGCTCCAGGCTGGTCTATGCTGACGGCCTGATACACGGTGGGGCTTCCTGAGTCGCCCCCGGGGGCTGGAGGCCAAGGTCAGGCACACGGCGGTCCCCACATTGACGTGACAGACCCCAATAAACCCTGCACCTCAGGACTCAGGTGGGCTTCCCTGGGCTGCCACAGCCGAGGAGGCTGGACCCTGCTCGTCCCCCTGTCCTCGCTGATTTTAACTTGCATCCTTCACCATAATAAACGCTGAGTATAACAGCTTCAGGGAATTCTGGGAGCCTCCAAGGAAAAAGAAGCCGGGGAGGGGTCTCTGGGTCCCCAGCCCTGCAGTTGGGGGCAGAAGTCGGTGGGGAGGATCTTGGGGCCCTGGAATCTGAAGGGCCCCCCTACCAGGGGAGGGGTAGGAGACCCTGGGTGGCAGTTAAGCTGAGTCCAAGGCCCTCCTGCGTAGGAGGCATCCTAGCCCCGGGGATCCTGAAGCGGCCAGCTCCCTCCTCCCCTCTACCTCCAGGCCTGGTCCCTGCTCTTGAGAGATTCCCTAGGGTGGGGTCCTGGTGCTGGAGGTGCCCCGATGCTGTGGCCTCCTGAGTCTCCAGTGAGGATAACGGGAGTGGGGGAAGACCTGTTCACAGAAAGGGAGCTTCTGCCGGAACAGAGCCTGGGTCTGCTGCCCCCGACCCCAGGTGCACTGGGGCAGGAATGTGAGAGCGAGGCTCCCTCCCCTCCCAAGACACACAGGACACATGGGCGCCGGTGGCTGGACTCCCGCACAATATTAAAATCTCCCACGCAGGCCTCATGGATGAGAGACACTATTTAAAGATTATGAATGGGGCCAGGGGGGCCCAGGGAGTGAGGCTGATGTGGGGAGACTTGGAAAATCACCCAAGGATGCACTCTCCCTGCAGCGACCCCGCAGGTGAGCCCAGGTGGAGGTGGACCCATCAAGTCAGAGCCCACATCCTGGGTCTTTGGGGGACAAATAGCCAAGCACCCCCAGTCCTTGCCTCCACCTGCCCTGTCTTCTTCATGGCCAAGTTCTCACCCCTCCCAGAAGGCCTCTTGGAGGTTAATGCGACGGGGGTGTCCATGGCAGGACTGGAGGGTCTGTGGTGGGCTGGAGGCCACGTGGCAGGCAGGAGGGCTCCCACCGATCCTGCCGGTCCACACCTCCTGGTCATAGGCCCGCACAGAGTCCACCAGGCTGTGGATGTGGTAGAAGGTGCCAGGGACCAGTCTAGCCCATGCAGGTGTCTGACCACTGAGCGGTCAGTGTGGAGTATTCCCAGGGAGCCCTGGCCATGCTCGCACCCTCCCGGGAAGGACACGTCAGCGTGGTCCCTGGAATGACCGGGAGGTCAGCCAGAAGCGCCCCCCACCCGACCTCACTGTTACCACAAGAAACAGGAGACAACTCCGTGAGGAAACACAGAACATCACCAGCCTGATGCTGTCCTGAGGAAGGTCGGCTGGCATCTGGGAACTGGGTGCTATGGTGGGTTGAATGGGGGGGTCCCCAGAAGTTATGTCCACGTCATGGCTCCCAGAATCTGAGAAAAGAACCTTACTTGGAAGTAGGGTCTCTGCAGGTATAGTTAGTTACGGATCTGGAGATGAGGTCATCCTGGATCCGGGTGGCCCTGAATCAGTGACAGTGTCCTTCTAAGAGACTAGAGGAGAGACACAGACACACAGGAGACACCATGTGAAGTTGGAGGCAGAGACAGGAGGGATGAGGCCACAAGCCCAGGGACGCCTGGAGCCCCCAGAAGCTGGAAGAGGCAGGAAGGACCCTCCCCTGGAGCCTCCGGAGGGGACACGGACCTGGGACTCCTTGACCTCAGACGTCTGGTCTCCGGGACTGAGAGAGGACAGGTTTCTGTTGCTCTGAGCTTCCGTTTGTGGTCGTTTGTCACAGCTGCCCCGGGAAGCTAACGCAGCTGGTGAGCAGCTCCCTGGCCTGATCTAAACCCTCCCGCCTCCCGTTAGGGGCAGCCCGCTGCGCCTGTGCTGTTTGCACAAACCACGTGGCTCGTGCTGAACCCTGGCTCCCCTTCTGGGCACTGGCATTTTGGAGGGTGAGGGCAGAGCACACCACGTGACCAGCCCCCAGCCGGGTACCAAGCCTCTAATGAGCTTCCCTGGGGGGACGGGGGTGGGGGTAACTGTAATGGTTCTGCCCTTGTCGCTGGGGGAAGAGACACCCTAGAGACCCTCGAGGGAAGGAGGGGGCATGAAGGGTCACGACGTGACCGGAGCAGGGGCCCTCCCCCCCGGGCATCCCTACTGCGTGCTGTGACCCATCTCAGCTGTGAGGACACAAGTCACAAGCATGTGCCGGGTCCTGTGAGCCTCCCAGCCGGTACCTGAAGGTGAGGGCGGCCCTGCAGACCCCAGCCCTCTCCTGCACGTCTAGTAGGTGGAAGACCCACTTCTCCTTGCCATTCCAGAAGCGGTTCTGGAGCTGTCCTGGGAGGGCTTCTGGGGTTATGCAGGCTGAGCCCCTGTTGCTACGCCCCACTTCCCCACAAGAGCCTCCAGAGCAAGATATTTGCCCTGTTGCCTAAATGACTGCCCAGAAATTTTCTCAGGAAAGAATCGGGGGTTTCTGTAGCAGCATCTGCAGGCAGCTCTGCATCTGGGCCCACGTTCACATCTTCTGTGTAAACACCGAGAACCTTCCCTGACTCGTGCCCCCGGCTGACCCCTCCACATGCCGACCACAGGCCCCAGTGCGGGCGTCAGACTGACCGCCCGTCTCAGCCTCCTCTTGCTGTCAGAGCTGCTCCAGGCCCTGCTCAAGCCCCGTGCACCCACCTTTCACAGGGCTGTCCTGCACCCCCACCTTCAGCAGGAGTTCCCCTAAGTATTTAAGTGAAGGGGTCCAGAGATAAGAAAGGAAGCTACAAACAAACAAACAGATGGAACCAGCTGGGACCAAGATGACAACGAGTGTGACCTCCAACCGACCCTGAGTCTCATCACGTGTTGAATTTACTACATCAGCATATTAAGTGACACACCCACCGGCGGCCATGGCTGGACATGAAGGACCAGAAACGGGTAAAAGGAGGTGGTACCCCAGCCCCTTGGAAGAAGCCCCGCCCCTTTCCCGGAAGGCCTCTTCATCCCATCACTAGCCTCCCTCCTCCTCCCTTTGTCTTTACTCTTTAAAATTAAACCGCTCTCTCCAGGGGGGCGAGAAGGTGATCTGTGAACTCAGTTCCCGCTTCTCCACTCTTTGGTCACTGAATGGAGCCTGTGCTGTGTTGGTCTCGGCTTTGGTTCTGTTATTTGCCTACTTGAACCCACGTGGGAAAAGGAAACCTTCCCCGCTGGGGCAGAGCACCTCGCAGGCTGGGGCCCGAGCAGGGTGCACATGACTTCACTTGGTAACAGTCTGTAAGGGGACGGTGGTCTCTGCCCGCGTGGTGGGGAGGGAACACCTAGAGCCACAGCACCGGCTCCGTGGACGGCACGACCCCTCGTGGGCCGGGACCGTGTGCTCTCGTCCCCCCACGCCTGACAACCCTGACAGTCGTGACGTGGTGACACTGGCTGCTGGGCGTCCAGTCAGGTGGGACCAGAGGCAGCACCTGGTGCCAGGTGAGACGTGCCTTTTCACGGGCAGGGGACATAGGAGATATTAGGACTTTTTGTCTAGAAAACAAACCAAGCGGCCAGAAGGTGATCTGAGCTGTGGACTTGAAACCCACGTGCGAGGTGAGGGCTCCCACTGGACACTGGCTCGGGAGCTTCCGCACAGACGAGAACACACCCGTGCTTCCCGCCCGACCCCTCCAGGCCTCCCTGTGGGCACAGCTGGGCCTGCGCCCCTCAGGCTCCCCGACCCAGAACCTGGAGGGCTGATGCTGCCAGGGCCTGGGGACGCGAGGGGTCCCTCCACCAACGCTGCTCGGCCCCTCCTGCCCAGTGTCCAGGGGAGGGAAGCCCCGTGGAGTGTGAGGCCCGGCACAGGCGAAGCTTGCACCCCCTCCCAGGACCCCCGGCCCTGCCCTGCTTCCTCAGGCCCCCGCCTGCCCCTCCCGGTGCCCGCGTCCCACCGACCCACATTCCCGGTGTGGACGTCCACGTGCACAAGCCGCTCCGTGTCCTCTTCCCACATGGGACACCCCCATCCCTGCTTCTCCCTAATGACGGCCCGGATCCCGAATGTTCTGGGCAGGAAGAGGGCCGAGGAGGATGCCGGCCTGTCCCGCCTGCCTCCCGGGGGCCCAGACACAGGGCTCGGGGCTGCTGGGCCTTGAGGTCTGGATGCTCCCAGGTGTGGGGTGAAGCCGCCACTGCCCGCTGGAGCTGCTCCTTCCGAGACTCAGGAAACAGGGGCACCCACCAAACGGAGCCCGTCCCCAGGCTCTGCTGCCAGTCTGCTCGGCTTTGCTCTCCCCATCCTGAAGACAGACCTGCGGGAAACAGGGCCTGCGATTCCCACACTGACGGTGTTCTGTGGAATTTCCACTAGACCCCTTCCTACCCTGTTCTGAGCAAATCACTAGTCAGTCCATGCTACCATCACCCCACGAGCAGACCAGGAAGCTGAGGCTCCGAGAACCCAAGTAACCCAGCCAGAAGCACAGCTGTGGGACCACGGAGTGGGGTCTGCACCCGCCGCCCGCCCAGGGGGACTGCCCACTCCCCGCAGCTTCCACGCCTGTTCCCTTCACCCCCTCCCCGGGCCAGCTCACAGAGCCTCCTCCTGGGGGGACTCACTTACCTTCTTCTAACAGGATCCGTCTCACTGTCCTGTTCTGGGATCACCCGGAAGCTTGTCACCGAAGCACGATCAGCCTCATGTCACCAGGGCAGCTTTCCTGGATCACACTCACCACCTGCACGTCCACTCTCAGCTCAGACCCAGAAAGGCCCCCTCGGCCCCGAGCCCCATGGCTCTGCCTGGGCTCCCACCTCCTCCTGCCTGGTCCGTCCCTCTCATGTCCCCTGCAGCGTCACCAGGAGCTCCCACCTGCCCCAGACAGGCTGTCTGCTCTGTCCTGGGGAGGCCTCCGTGGTGTCAGGTGGAAGACACAAGAGGTACCCGTGGGGCCTCCCTCATGCAGCACAGTGGCCAGCACCTGCCTACTGACCTCATCACTCTAGACGGATGGCGGTTCAGGGGGCCCGTGGCATCTCCCGGTTCTCATTTCATCCCAGCACTGTCCACAGGGAAGTTGGTAAGCAACTCTGTGCCGGCTGCACAGAGAGGGCGCTCATACACACGCCCCCCCACCACAGCACACAGGGCCCTCGTGGTCAGGCCCCTCCCAGGATATGGAGCTCACCTGAGCAGGCACCCAGCAGCCCACGGGACTCTCGTGGTCAGGCCCCTCCCAGGATACAGAGCTCCCCTGGGCAGGTACCCCGGCAAGGCTGTGCACACAGGAACCGTGCACGTAGCCCTCATTTCAGAGCACCCCCAGCTCACCTGTTCATCAGAGCTGACACAGAGCACCTCAGAGCAGGACCTGAACTAACAAACAGCAGCTCCTGGACAGGTCTGTGACCCTGGGCATCACTCTGTGTGGCCTCCTTCCGCCTGGTCTTCCAGAGGCTTCCACTGCAGCCGGGGCACCAGGCCTCTGTCTCCACCCACCACCCCTCCTCTCCCTGACTCCTGGGTTCCTCTCATTAGGAGAGGGTCTTCTTGAAGTTGTCTCCCACTCACGGGCCAGATAGAATGATTAGAAAACAAGCCAGAGCTGCAGCCCCTTGTCTATCCTGACTCGCAGGAGCCCACACCTGTTCCTTGGACCTGGCTGGTTCAGCAAGGTCCATTTTCTGCAACTGTGAGCCCCTGAGGGGTGATGATTGGCTGACCTGGGCAGCCTTACCGTGCCGGCCAGCCCTCCCCAGGTGTGCCTGGGTTGAGGTCAATATAAACACCGCTCCAGGCAGCAAGGGCCCCTGTAGCTGTGCCTGACGCCATATTCTCTGCCCCGTCAGCAGTGTCGGGGCTGGGCTGGTGGGTGGGAGTGAGGGGCCACGGCTTTGTGGGTGGCCTGGTGTGAGTGGGGCTCTGCTGGACTTTCTGCAGCAGTTGCCAGGCTGCCACCTGCTAAAGAAGAGGATGTGTCACCCATACCTGCTGCTGGAATTTCTCCCTGGGCAGAGGTGAGGAAGGAAAAAAGCAGTGGGGGCAGGGACAGGACGGGTATCTCAGGCAGGGAAATGGAAAGCTTCCAGAAGAGAGCCCGGGGCCAGGACAATCCTGGCTGGCCTGCAGGCACCAAGTCGGCCTGCGTGCTGTGGCTGGGGTGACTCCAAGCCCTTTCCTGTAGGCTTTCAAGTCCTTGCACACATTCGGGTGTTTTACCTGGGAAGGGTGGGAACAGTTCAGCAGCAGCTGGCCTGGGGCTCAGCTCACGTTTACTCACAGACGCCTCGGCACGGTCCCCCAGGCTTGCAATGAGGACGCTCCTTGCGGGGGGGCTGCTGGCTGCATGCGAGACGATTCCCCGCCTCTGACCAACTTCAGAATTGTCTAACACTGGAGCAAGTGCCCTGATAGGGTTTTCATCTGTATAACTGGTGGGTTCTGTTTTTTTTTTTCTTTTTTGATTCAAGGTAGGTTTTATTCCTCTTTTTTTGTACTTATAAGCATGGAAATAATTCATTCATATAAATACATGTATGTGAAGGGAATAACTTTTTTCCGTTTTTTAAAAAATTTTATTTTTCATTTTATTTATTTTTTATACAGCAGGTTCTTATTGGTTATCTATTTTATACATATAAATGTATACATGTCAATCCCAATCTCCCAACTCCTCCCACCGCCACCCCCCACGGCTTTCCCCTCTTGGTGTCCATACATTTGTTCTCTACATCTGTGTCTCTATTTCTGCCCTTCAAACCGGTTCATCTGTACCATTTTCTAGGTTCCACATATATGCATTAATATACAATATTTGTTTTCCTCTTTCTGACTTCACTCTGTAGGATAGTCTCTAGATCCATCGACGTCTCTACAAATGACCCAATTTCATTCCTTTTTATGGCTGAGTAATATTCCATTTTATATATGTACCACATCTTTATCCATTCGTCTGTCTGTGGGCATTTAGGTTGCTTCCATTACCTGGCTATTGTAAATAGTGCTGCAATGAACATTGTGGTGAATGTGTCTTTTTGATTTATGGTTTTCTCTGGGTATACGCCCAGTAGTGGGTTGCTGGATCATATGGTAATTCTATTTTTAGTTTTTTAAGGAACCTCCATACTGTTCTCCATAGTGACTGTATCAATTTACATTCCCACCAATCGTGGAAGAGGGTTCCCTTTTCTCCACACCCTCTCCAGCATTTGTTGTTTGTAGATTTTCTGATGATGCCCATTCTAACAGGTGTGAGGCGATACCTCATTGTAGTTTTGATTTGCATTTCTCTAATAATTAGTGATGTAGAGAAGCTTTTCATGTGCTCCTTGGCCATCTCTATGTCTTCTTGGAAGAAATGTCTATTTAGATCTTCTGCCCATTTTTGTATTGGGTTGTTTGTTTTTTTAATATTGAGCTGCATGAGCTGTTTATATATATTGGAGATTAATCCTTTGTCCATTGATTCATTTGCAAATATATTCTCCCATTCTGAGGGTTGTCTTTTTGTCTTGTTTGTAGTTTCCATTGCTTTGCAAAAGCTTTTACGTTTCATTAGGTCCCATTTGTTTAGTTTTCTTTTTTATGGCACTACTCTAGGAGGTGGATCAAAAAAGATTTTGCTGTGATTTATGTTAGAGTATTCTTCCTATGTTTTCCTCTAAGAGTTTTATACTGTCCGGTCTTACATTAAGGTCTCTAATCCATTTTGAATTTATTTTTGTGTATGGTGTTAGGGGGTGTTCTAATTTCATTCTTTTACATGTAGCTGTCCATTTTTCCCAGCACCACTGATTGAAGACACTGTCTTTTCTCCATTGTATAGTCTTGCCTACTTTGTCATAGATTAGTTGACCATAGGTGTGTAGGTTTATCTCTGGGCTTTCTTTCTTTTTTTTTCTTTTTTCCTTTTACACCTTTATTGGAGTATAATTGCTTTACAATGGAGTGTTAGTTTCTGCTCTATAACAAAGTGAATCAATTATACATATACATACATCCCCATATCTCCTCCCTCTTGCGTCTCCCTCCCACCCTCCCTATCCCACCCCTTTAGGTGGTCGCAAAGCACCGAGCTGATCTCCCTGTGCTATGTGGCTGCTTCCCAGTAGCTATCGATGTTACATTTGGTAATGTATATATGTCCATGGCACTCTCTCACTTCGTCCCAGCTTACCCTTCCCCCTCCCCGTGTCCTCAAGTCCTTTCTCTATGTCTGTGTCCTTAATCCTGTCCTGCCCCTAGGTTCTTCATAAACTTTTTTTCTTTAGATTCCATATATCTCTGTTAGCACACGGTATTTATTTTTCTCTTTCTGACTTACTTCACTGTGTAGGACAGACTCTAAGTCCATCCCCCTCACTACAAATAACTCAGTTTTGTTTCTTTTTATGGCGAGTAATATTCCATTGTATATATGCACCACATCTTCTTTATCCATTCATCTGTCGATGGACACTTAGGTTGCTTCCATGTCCTGGCTATTGTAAGTAGAGCTGCAATGAACATTGTTGTATACGACTCTTTTTGAATTATGGTTTTCTCAGGGCAAATGCCCAGTAGTTGGATTGCTGGGTCGTATGGTACTTCTATTTTTAGTTTTTTCAGGAACCTCTATACTGTTATCCCTAGTGGCTACAGCAATTTACATTCCCAGCAACAGTGCCAGAGCGTTCCCTTTTCTCCAGTAAATGCCTCTCCAGCATGTATTGTTTGTAGATGTTGTGATGATGCCATTCTGACTGCTGGGAGGTGATACCTCACTGTAGTTTTGATTTGCATTTCTCTAATGATTAGTGATGTTCAGCATCCTTTCACGTGTTTGTTGGCAATCTGTATGTCTCCTTTGGAGAAATGTCTATTTAGGTCTTCTGCCCATTTTTGGATTGTGTTGTTTGTTTTTGTGATATTGAGCTACACGAGCTGCTTGTAAATTTTGGAGATTAATCTTTTGTCATTTGCTTCATTTGAAAACATTTTCTCCCATTCTGAGGGTTGTCTTTTCGTCTTGTTTATGTTTTCCTTTGCTGTGCAAAAGCTTTGAAGTTTCATTAGGTCCCATTTGTTTATTTTTGTTTTTATTTCCACTTCTCTAGGAGGTGGGTCAAAAGGATCTTGCTGTGATTTATGTCACAGAGTGTTCTGCCTGTTTTCCTCTAATAATTTTATAGTGTCTGGTCTAATATTTAGATCTCTAATCCATTTTGAGTTTATTTTTGTGTATGATGTTATGGAGTGTTCTAATTTCATTCTTTTACGTGTAGTTGTCCAGTTTTCCCAGCACCACTTACTGAAGAGACTGTCTTTTCTTCATTGTATATCTTTGCCTCCTTTGTCATAGATGAGTTAGCATAGGTACGTAGGTTTATCTCTGGGCTTTCTATCTTGTTCAATTGATCTATATTTCTGTTTTTGTGCCAGTACCATATAGTCTTGATTAATGTAGCTTTGTAGTATAGTCTGAAGTCAGGAAGTCTGATTCCTCCAGCTCTTTTAATTTCCCTCAAGACTGCTTTGGCTATTCGGGGTCTTTTGTGTCTCCATACAAATTTTAAGACTTTTTTGTTCTAGTTCTGTAGAAAATGCCAGTGGTAATTTGATAGGGATTGCATTGAATCTGTAGCTTGCTTTGGGTACTATAGTCATTTTCACAATATTGATTCTTCCAACCCAAGAACATGGTATATCTCTCCATCTGTTTATATCATCTTTGATTTCTTTCAGCAGTGTCTTATAGTTTTCTGAGTGCAGGTCTTTTACCTCCTTATGTAGGTTCATTCTTATGTATTTTATTCTTTTTGTTGCAATGGTGAATGAGATTGTTTCCTTATTTTCTCTTTCTGATCTTTCATTGTTAGTGTATAGGAATGCAAGAGATTTCTGTGCATTAGTTTTGTATCCTGCAACTTTATCAAATTCATTGATTAGCTCTAGTAGTTTTCTGGTGGCATCTTTAGGATTCACTATGTGTAGTATCGTGTCATTTGCAAACAGTGACAATTTTACTTCTTCTTTTCCAATTTGTATTCCTTTTATTTCTTTTTCTTCTCTGATTACTGTGTCTAGGACTTCCAAAACTATGTTGAGTAATAGTGGTGAGAGTGGACATCCTTGTCTTGTTCCTTATCTTAGAGGAAATGCTTTTAGTTTTTCACTATTGAGAATGATGTTTGCTGTGGGTTTGTCATATACTGCCTTTATTATGTTGAGGTAGATTCCCTCTATGCCCACTTTTTGGAGACTTTTAATCATAAATGGGTGTTGAATTTTGTCGAAAGCTTTTCCTGCATCTATTGGGATGATCATATTTTTATTCTACAATTTGTTAATATGGTGTATCACATTGATTGATTTGTGTATATTGAAGAATTCTTGCATCCCTGGGATAAACCCCACCTGATCATGGTGCATGATCCTTTTAATGTGTTGTTCAATTCTGTTTCCTAGTATTTTGTTGAGGATTTTTACATCTATATTAATCAGTGATATTGGTCTCTAGTTTTCTTTTTCTGTAGTATCTTTGTCTGGTTTTGGTATCAGGGTGATGGTGGCCTCATATAATGAGTTTGGGAGTGTTCCTTCCCCTGAAAAGTTCTGAAGAGTTTGAGTAGATTGGGTGTTAGCTCTTGTCTAAATGTTTGATAGAATTCACCTCTGATGCCATCTAGTTCTGGACTTTTGTTTGTTGGAAGATTTTTAATCACACTTTCAATTTCGTTACTTGTGATTGGTTTGTTCATATTTTCTATTTCTTCCCGGTTCAGTCTTGGAAGGTTATACCTTTCTAAGAATTTGTCCATTTCTTCCAGGTTGTCCATTTTATTGGCATAGAGTTGCTTGTAGAGGTCTCTTAGGATGCTTTGTATTTCTGTGGTGTCTGTTACAACTTCTCCTTTTTCATTTCTAATTTTATCGATTTGCGTCCTCTCCCTCTTTTACTTGAGTCTGGCTAAAGGTTTATCATTTTTGTTTATCTTCTCAAAGAACCAGCTTTTAGTTTTATTGATCTTTGCTGTTGTTTTTATTTCATTTATTTCTGCTCTGATCTTTATGATTTCTTTCCTTCTATTAACTTTGGGTTTTGTTCTCTGTTCTCTAGTTCCTTTAGGTGTAGGGTTAGATTGTTTATTTGAGATTTTTCTGGTTTCTTGAGGTAGGCTTTTATTGCTATAAACTTCCCTCTTAGAACTGTTTTTGCTGCATCCCATAGGTTTTGGATCATCGTGTTTTTGTTGTCATTTGTCTCTAGGTAGTTTTTGATTTCCTCTTTGATTTCTTCAGTGATCTCTTTGTTATTTAGAAACGTATTGTTTAGCCTCCATGTGTTTGTTTTTTACGTTATTTTCCCTGTAATTGATTTCTAATCTCATAGCATTGTGGTCGGAACAGCTGCTTGACATGATTTCAGTTTTCTTAAATTTACTGAGGCTTTATTTGTGACCCAAGATGTGATCTATCCCGGAGAATGTTCCGTGTGCCATTGAGAAGAACTTGTAGTCTGCTGTTTTTGGATGGAATGTCCTATAAATATCCATTAAATCTATCTGGTCTATTGTGTCATTTAAAGCTTGTGTTTCCTTATTAATTTTCTGTCTGGATGATCTCCATTGGTGTAAGTGAGGTGTTAAAGTCCCTTGCTATTATTGTGTTACTGTTGATTTCCTCTTTTATAGCTGTTAGCAGTTGCCTTATGTATTGAGGTGTTCCTGTGTTGGGTACATATATATTTATAATTGTTATATCTTGGATTGATCCCTTGATCATTATGTAGTGTCCTTCCTTGTCTCTTGTAACAGTCTTTATTTTAAAGTCTATTTTATCTGATATGAGTATTGCTACTCCAGCTTTCTTTTGATTTTCATTTGCATGGAATATATTTTTCCATCCCCTCACTTTCAGTCTGTATGTGTCCCTAGGTCTGAAATGGGTCTCTTGTAGACAGCATATATATGGGTCTTGTTTTTGTATCCATTCAGTGAGCCTGTGTCATTTGGTTGGAGCATTTAATCCATTCGCATTTAAGGTAATTATCAATATGTATGTTCCTATTATTATTTTCTTAATTGTTATGGGTTTGTCTTAGTGGGTCCTTTTCTTCTCTTGTGTTTCCCACTTAGAGAAGTTCCTTTAGCATTTGTTGTAGAGCTGGTTTCGTGGTGCTGAATTCTCTTAGCTTTTGCTTGTCTGTAAAGCTTTTGATTTCTCCATCAAATCTGAATGAGATACTTGCTGGGTGGAGTACTCTTGGTGGTAGGTTCTTCCCTTTCATCACGTTAAATTTATCATGCCACTCCCTTCTGGCTTGTAGATTTTCTGCTGAGAAATCAGCTGTTAACCTTATGGGAGTTCCGTTGTATGTTATTTGTCATTTTTCCCTTGTTGCTTTCAATAATTTTTCTTTGTCTTTAATTTTTTCAATTTGATTACTGTGTCTCAGCATTTTTCTCCTTTGGTTTATCCTGCCTGGGACTCTCTGCGCTTCGTGGACTTCGGTGGCTATTTCTTTTCCCATGCTAGGGAAGTTTTCAACTATAATCTCTTCAGATATTTTCTCGAGTCCTTTCTCTCTCTGTTCTCCATCTGGGACCCCTATAATGCGAATGTTGTTGCATTTAATGTTGTCCCAGAAGTCTCTTAGGTTGTCTTCATTTATTTTCATTCTTTTTCTTTATTCTGTTCCATGGCAGTGATTTCCACCTTTCTGTCTTCCAGGTCACTTATCCGTTCTTCTGTCACAGTTATTCTGCTACTGATTCCTTCTAGTGTATTTTTCATTTCAGTTATTGTATTGTTCATCTCTGTTTGTTTGTTCTTTAATTCTTCTAGGTGTTTGTTCCTTAATTCTTCTAGGTCTTTGTTAAGCATTTCTTGCATCTTCTCGATCTTTGCCTCCATTATTTTTCTAAGGTCTTGGATCATCTTCACTATCATTATTCTGAATTCTTTTACTGGAAGGTTACCTATCCCCACTTCATTTCGTTGTTTTTCTGAGGATTTATCTTGTTCCTTGATCTGGTATAAAGTCCTCTGCCTTTTCATTTTCTCTATCTTTCTGTGAATGTGGTTTTCCTTCCACAGGCTGCAGAATTGTAGTTCTTCTTGCTTCTGCTGTCTGCTCTCCAGTGATTGAGTCTATCTGAGAGGCTTGTGCAAGCTTCCTTATGCGAGGGACTGGTGGTGGGTAGAGCTGGGTGTTGTTCTGGTGGGCAGAGCTTTAATCTGCTTGTCTGTGGATTAAATAAAAGTTTAATAAAAAGTTTAATCCACTTGTCTGCTGATGCATGGGGCTGGGTTCCCTCCCTGTTGGTTGTTTGGACTGAGGCGACCCAGCACTGGAGCCTACCTTGCTCTTGGTGGGGCTAATGGTGGACTCTGGGAGAGTTCACGCCAAGGAGTATTTCCCAGAACTTCTGCTGTCAGTGTCGTTGTCCCCATGGTGAGCCGCAGCCACACCCCACCTCTGCAGGAGACCCTCTAAAACTAGCAGCTAGGTATGATCATTCACCTACGGGGTGACTGCTCCTTCCCCTGGGTCCTGATGTGCACACTACTTTGTGTGTGTCCTCCAAGAGTGGAGTCTCTGTTGAGACTCTGAGTCTCTGAATGCAGTTGAGACTCTGAGTGGAGTCGCACAGACTCTGGGTCCTGTGAATCTTCGATGTTTTGTGGTTCTAGAAATCCTATAGGAGACGGTCCACAGCAGGTGAAGCTAATGCTGTCATAGAGGTGGTGAAACCAAAGATCTGCAGTTCCGACTAGAGGTACTGATGTACAAACAGGACAAAATCATCTCATGTGAATGTAGTTCAGGCACGTTTAAAATGAATGCAGTCATGTTAATGCCTAACATCTTCTATCTTGTGCCTCTCCTCAAGGACCCCCTCCTCAGTTCCTGAGGCTCCTGTAAGTCATGTACAGGGGAATGGAGAGTGGGCTCTGTCCAGTCTGAGCCCTGAGTTACCCTGTGTGTATCTTAGGATACTTTGTATTTCTGTGGTGGCTCTTGTAACATCATCTCTTTCAGTTCTGATTTATTTGGGCCCTCTCTTTAAAAAAAAAATACATACTGCTGTTGTCTTTTATTCTTTACAGAAGTTTAATAAGTGTTTGATCTACTACCCTTACTCTATGTATACTTTTTGCCGTGAGAGTTTTACTTTTGTTTGTTTTCTTGTTACTGTCAATAATTAGTGAGAATTCTTTTAAGCTACCTTCAACATTGCTTATAAAGCTGCTTTATTAGTGATGACAGAGCTTTAATGGAAGTCGTGTTCTGGTTGTAAACTAGAATGCAATGTGCCAGCAAAAAGTCCCTTAAGTGTATGTCTCATTACTTCTCGTTCTTTTTTTTTCCTTTTTTCTCTCTTTTTTTTCTTGTTCTTTTTTTAATGTTTATTTTTTATCAGAGCAAATTTGATTAAAATGTTTTGTTTGTTCTAGGTGTGTAAGATGTGGTTCTTTTACACATATACATGTATCTATACTTCTTCAGATCGTTTTCTCATGTAGCTTGTGACACAATGTTGAGTAGTCTTCTCTTGGTATTCCGTAGGTCTTTGGTGATTATATATTTCACATGTGTTTCTATATCTATGTTAACCCCAATATCCTAATGTATCCAGTCCTCACACCTTTCCATTTGGTGAACCATAACTTTGTTTAATGAATCTGTGATTGCCTTTCTCTGTGGAAATATCTTCATTGGTAGCAATTTTTAGCTAACACCTATAAGTGATATTATAGGATATGTGTCTTTTGCTGTCTGACTTAGTACAATTTGCCTGATTACCTCTAGAATCATCTACGGTGCTGCAAATGGCATTGTTTCATTTTTTTCCCTAGCTAATATTCCATCTGTACATGTACCAGTTCTTCTTTGTCCACTCACCTCTTGATGGACTTTCTGGTTGCCTCCATGTCTTGGCTATTGTAATACTGCTGCAGTGCACATTTGCCTGCCTGTGTCTTTACAATTCTGTCTTCTTATGTTATAGGCCCAGGAGTGGGCCTCCTGTATCATATGGTATCTCGGGGTTTACCGTTTAAATGCACCACAATTCTGTGCTCATTAGTGGCTCTTTCCAGGTTACATCCCACTTAAAGTTGAGGGTATGCATTTCTCCACAACACCTTCAGCATTTATTTATTTATTTATTTTTAACATCTTTATTGAAGTATAATTGCTTTACAATGGTGTGCTAGCTTGTGCTTTACAACAAAATGAATCAGTTATACATATACATATGTTCTCATATCACTTCCCTCTTGCGTCTCCCTCCCTCCCACCCTCCCTCCTCTCCAGGCGGTCACAAAGCACCGAGCTGATCTCCCTGTGCCATGCTGCTGCTTCCCACTAGCTATCTACCTTACGTTTGGTAGTGTATATATGTCCATGCCTCTCTCTCCCTTTGTCACAGCTTACCCTTCCCCCTCCCCATATCCTCAAGTCCATTCTCTAGTAGGTCTCTGCCTTTATTCCTGTTTTACCCCTAGGTTCTTCATGACATTTTTTTCCCTTAAATTCCAGGTATATGTGTTAGCATACGGTATTTGTCTCTCTCTTTCTGACTTACTTCACTGTGTATGACAGACTCTAGGTCTATCCACCTCATTACAAATAGCTCAATTTCGTTTCTTTTTATGGCTTCAGCATTTATTGTTTGTAGTTTTCTTGCTGATGGATATTCTGACTGGTGTGAGCTGATACCTCTTTGTGGTTGAATTTGCATATGACTCATAATCCTTTGAAATTGAGCTTTAAGTCATGTCCTTTTTATTTTTCAAACTGTGATTACAGCTTAGCTCTTCAAAGTGTTTTCTAAAGTATGTGTTACATTTTGAAATTTATTGGCCATTACCTCCCTCAAAACATTTTGAGGGCAGGTTTCATTTACAGCCCTGCAGTACTTGTTCACATGAAGTGACCATTAGCACAGGCTTTAAAGCTGCTTTTGCAGGTAACGGCCAGATTGCGGCAGCCTTTCTTTGTTCCCCATGCTGGTACTAGGGAAACAGAGCTTCCGGCCGGTGGTCTTCCTCGGTTATAAATTAGAGTGGAATGTGCCCGGATAAACCCCCAAAGGCTGATGTCTCCTTACTTTTGTTTGTTTTTTTAATTTAATTTATATTTTTATCGGAATAATATTCCATTTTGTATATGGACCACTTCTTGGTGCATTGCTCTGTTGAGGGACATTTTCGTTGCTTCCAAGTGTTGGCTATATTAAATATTGCTGGAGTGCAAGATTGCCAGCTTGTGACTTTTTGATTCTCATTTTCTCAGGTGATAGTCCCAGCAGTGGGTATGACTGATTGACTAGTAGCTCAATGTTTACCTTTTCAAAGCACCTCCATTGTGTTTTCATTAGTGGCTCTTACCATGTCTCCCTTAGAGCCGAGGGTACGAACTTCTCCACAATCCCTTCAGCATTTATAGTTTGCAGCATTTTTGCTAATGGCCAATCTGACTGCTGTGACCTGATAGGTTTTTGTAATTTGGGTTTGCATGACTTTAAAAATTCCTAAAATTCATCATTTTCCACGCCTTTTTCCTTTCTGTTAAAAATCAAGTGTGAGGGCTTCCCTGGTGGCGCAGTGGTTGAGAATCTGCCTGCCAATGCAGGGGACACGGGTTCGAGCCCTGGTCTGGGAAGATCTCACATACCGTGGAGCAACTAGCCCCGTGAGCCATAATTACTGAGCCTGCGCGTCTGGAGCCTATGCTCCGCAACAAGAGAGGCCGCGATAGTGAGAGGCCCGCGCACCGCGATGAGGAGTGGCCCCCACTTGCTGCAACTGGAGAAAGCCTCGCACAGAAACGAAGAGCCAACAAAGCCATAAATAAATAAATAAATAAAATTAAAAAAAAAATCAAGTGTGAGTACAATCTATCTCTTGAAGCTGTCTTCTTGGAAGATTGCCCTCTTTTGAATTTTTGGTGGATATTCGACCCCAGGATTTTTTTGGAGGGCAGATGTCATTACAGAACTGCAAGTTTGGTGAATATTTAGTGTGACCATTAGCACTGGGTTTAAAGCTGCTGTTGTGGGAAACGGCCACAAGGAGGCAGCATTTGTCCTTTCCCAAATCTGGGTACTAGGGCAGCAGAGCCTTTCTGGAAGTCGTGGTCCTAGGTTTTAAGTTAGAATGGAATGTGCCAGGAGGAACGCCCATAAGTTTATGTCTCATTACATCTTGGTTTTTAAAATTTATTTAATCGGGGTAATGATTAGATATTGTTTGTCCAGATGTACACAATCTGGTTCATTTGTACAATATATATGTCTATTCATGTTCAGATCCTCTTCCCATGTAAAATATTACAGTGTTCCATAGACCTCCCTTGCTATATGGTCCGTCTTTTTGATATATGTTTATTATATGTATTTGTATACGTATGGTAACGTTAATCTTAATTTATCCATTCTGCCCACCTTTCCTTTTAGATAAGCATACTTAATTTCTAAGTCTGTGAGTGTCTTTCTCTGTGGAAATATGTTCATTTGTGTTAGTTATTAGATAACGCCTATAAGTGATATCATAGGATATAGGTCTTTTGCTTTCTGACTTACCTCATATTCTGTGATTATCTCCAAGCTCATCTATGGCACCTCAAATAGCAGTGTTTCATTGTTTTCCATGGCTAATATTCTATTGTGAACGTGGACCACTTCTTCTTCATCCATACATCTGTTGATGGACATTTTGGTGGCTTCACTGTCTTGGCTATTGTGAATAAGGCTGCAGTGCAGCTTTTGCAGCCCGCGTCTTCTCGATTCTGGTCTTCTCAGGTGAGAGGCCCAGTGGTGTGACTGCTGCATTGAATGGTACCTCAACTTTTACTTTTAATCGTAGCTCCTTTCTGTTCTCATTATTGGCTCTTACCACGTTACATCTCACCAGCAGCTAGAGGGTACACAGTTCTCTAAAACCCCTTCAGAATTTATTGTTTGTAGACCTTTTGCTGATGGTCAGTCGACTGGTGTGAGTTGAAACCTTTTTGTACATTAGATTTGCATGAGTCTAATAATTCCTGAGGTTGAGCTTTCACCCATTTTCCTTTTTTTAAACAAGAGAGTGAGTCAAACTTACCTCTTCATACTATCGTCTTGAAAAATTTGCCAGTTTTGAATTTTATTGTCCATTCCCTACCTCAGCACAGTTGTTTAGGGCAGGTGTCCTTTGCAGCCCTGAGTCCTTGTGAATGTTAAGAGAACATTAGCTGTGGGCTTAACGCCGCTCTTGCGGGAAACGGCCACAAGGCAGCAGAATTTCTACATTTCCAACTCTGGGTTTTTGGGCAGCAGAGCCTTCCTGGAAATCGTGTTAGTAGGCTGCAAATTAGAGTGGAATGTGCCAGAGCACATCCCCAAGAGCTTATATCTCCTTACTTCTTGTTTGTTTTATAAATTTAATTTTTATTAATTATCAGAGCAAACTTGATAAAAATATTTTGTTTCTCCTAGGTGTACAGAATCTCGTTCATTATATCAATGTATCTGTCATTTATCTTTGCATTCTTTACCTGTAGGTTATTACAGAGTGTTGCCTAGACCTCTCTTGGTATTCCATAGGTATTTTGTGATTATATATTTCATATGTATTAGTACATGTCTGTTAACCCTCATATCCTAATTCACACATTCCTTACACTTTTCCATTGGTTAAACATAATTTTTTTTTCTTAATCCATGCTTTTCCTTCTCTTGGAAATAAGTTCATGAGTATCAACTTTTAGGTAACACCTAGAAGTGATGTCATAGGATATCTGTCTTTCACTTTCTTTCTTTAATTTGAGTGATTATCTCTAGGTCCTTATATGGTGGTGCAAACGGCACTGTTTCATTGTTTTCCATGGCTTATATTCCATTGTTTACATGGACCACTTCCTCTTTGTGCATTTTTCTGTTGATGGACATTTTGGTTTCTTCCAAGTCTTGGCTATGTTAAATATTCCTGCAGTGCAGGATTGCCAGTCTGTGTCTTTTCCATTCTGCTCTGCTCAGGTGATAGGCACATCAAAGGACCTACCAGATCACATGGTAGCTCAATTTTTACCCTTAAACGCACCTCCATTATGTTCTCACTACTGGCTGTTACCAGTTTACATCCCCCCAGCAGCTGGAGGGTACACAGTTCTCTGAAACCCCTTCAGCATTTATTCTTTGTAGACTTTTTGCTGAAGAACATTCTGACGGCTGTGAGGTGAACATTTCTGTAATTGGATTTGCATGGCTTTATTCATTGCTGATGTTGCGCATTTTTCAATTCCCTTTTATTTTAAAGAGAAAAAAAAGAAAAGACAAAATGTGCGTAAAATATGCCTCTTGACATTGTCTTCTTGAAATGTTGACGTCTTTTGAATTTTCTGGTCGATTACGACCCCAGGACATTTTTGAGGCCCGGTGTCCTTTACAGTGCTGCACATATTTCGAATATTAAGTGACCATTACCTCTTGGTTTAAAGCTGCTGTTGTGTGAAACAGTCACAAGGTGGCAGCATTTCTCCTTTACCAAATCTGGTTACCAGGGCAACAGAGCCTTAATGGAAGTCCTGTTCTAGGTTGAAAATTAGAATGGGATGTGCCAGGAAAAATTCCTTTCAGTTTATGTCTCATTATTTCTTGTTCATATTTTTAATTTAATTTTTATTTTTTATCGCAGCAAATTTGATTACAATGTTTTTTTTTTTTTGTTCTAGGTGTGCAAGATGTGGTTCTTTCACACACATACATATATCTATTCTTCTTCGGAACCTTTTCCCAGGTAGGTTGTGACACAATGTTGAGTAGTCTTCTCTTGGTATTCCGTAGGTCTTTGGTGATTATATATTTCACATGTGTTTGTATATCTCTGTTAACCCTAATATCGTAATGTATCCAATCCTCACACCTTTCGATTTGGGGAACCATAAGTTTGTTTAATGAATCTGTGATTGCCTTTCTCTGTGGAAATATCTTCATTGTTATCAATTTTCAGGTAACACCTATAAGTGATATACGTTAGGTGTCTTTCGCTTTCTCACTTACTACAAGTTGCATGGTTACCTCTAGACTCATCTATGGTGCTGCAAATGGCATTGTTTCATTTTTTTCCCGAGCTAATATTCCATCTCTACATGTAACAGTTCCTCTTTGTCCACTCATCTGTTGATGGACTTTTGGTTGCTTCCATGTCTTGGCTATTGTAATACTGCTGCAGTGCAGATTTGCCTGCCTGTGTCTTTCCAATTCTGTCTTCTTATGTTATAGGCCCAGGAGTGGGCCTGCTGGATCATATAATAGCTCAATATTTACCTTTTAAAGGCACCTCCACCCTGTTCCCATTAGTGACTCTTACCAGGTTACGTCCCACTTCAAATTAAGGGTATGCATTTCTCCACAACCTCTTCAGCATTGATCGTTTGTAGTTTCTTTCCTGATGGTTATTCTGAATGGTGTGAGCTGATACCTCTGTGTGGTTGGATTTGCATGTGTCTCATAATCCTTTGAAATTGAGCTTTCAGGCATGTCCTTTTATTTTTCAAACGGTTATTACAGCTTAGTTCTTCAAATGGTTTTCTTGAAATATGTGCCACATTTTGAAATACTTTGGCCTTTACCTCCCGCAAGACATGATGAAGGCAGGTTTCCTTTACAGCCCTGCAGGACTTGTTCATATGAAGTGACAATTAGCATAGGTTTTAAAGCTGTTTCTTCAGGTAATGGCCAGAGTGTGGAGCATTTCATAATTCTATGAAACGTAACTGAACACACAATATATATTTTTTCTTTTAAATTTCCATTGTTACTTTTTTAAAGTACAATTATAATTGAAGTTCTTTGTAACAAGTGAAATTTAAAAAATTAAAGGAAAAGATAATATTTTACCACTTGCCATCCTTTCCCATTTACTGAACCGACCAGCATAATGTGTAGAGTTCTCATTTTATCCAGGTGTTCTATAATCTGGAATATCATGCTTCTCACTGTAGAAAAACAGATTTAGCTCTCACACTTTTTATAGGCTACATAACAGTCCACAGAACAGAAGTACCAACTATTTCAGACTTAGCTTTTTGAGGGACACTCAGGTTACTTTCTGTTTTATTTTGTTGTTCTTTTTTTTGGGGGGGGGTAGGAGTTTATTATTTATTTATTTATTTTTGTTGCGTTGGGTCTGAGTTTCCGTGTGAGGGCTTTCTCTAGTTGTGGCAAGTGGGGGGCCACTCTTGATCTCGGTGCGCGGGCCTCTCACTATTGCGGCCTCTCTTGTTGCAGAGCACAGGCTCCAGATGCGAGGGCTCACTGGTTGTGGCTTATGGGCCTAGTTGCTCCATGGCATGTGGGATCCTCCCAGACCAGGGCTCGAACCTGTGTCCCCTGCATTAGCAGGCAGATTCTAACCACCGCACCACCAGCGAAGCCCTCTATTTTGTTGTTCTGCTAGTTTGTTTTAACCCAAGAAAATATTTTTTTTAATACAAAAAAACAAAATTAAGCTAGGGGTAAGGATTAGGGTTTAGGGTAAGGTTTAGGGTTAGGGTACGGGTTAGGATTATTGTACGGCTTAGAGTATGGTTTAGGGTTATGGTTATGGTACGGGTTAGTGTTAGGGTACAGTTTAGGGTATGGCTATGGTTTAGTGTTAGGGTACGGGTTAAGGTATGGGTTAGTGTTAGGGGATGGGTTAGGATTCAGGGACGGTTTACGTTCAGGGTTATGGTTAGGTTTAGTGTATGGGTTAGTGTTAGGTATGGGTTAGGGTTAGGTTTAGTGTTAAGGAAGGGGTACAGTTTAGGGTACAGGATAGGGAACAACAAAGGGTTAGGGTTAGGGTACGTGTTAGGGTACAGTTTAGTGTTAGTGTACGGGTTAGGATTAGGGTACGGTTTAGGGTAAGGTTTAGGGTTAGGGTTAGGGGACGGGTATGGTTTGGGGTACAGTTTAGGGTATGACCACGGGTTAGGAGTAGGGTAAGTGTTAGGGTACGGTTTAGTGTTAGTGTACATGTTAGGATTATGGTACGGGATAGTGTAAGGGTTAGGGTTAGGGAATGGGTACAGATTAGGTTGCAGGTTAGGGTATGACAACGGGTTAAGGTTAGGGTACGTGTTAGTGTATGGGTTAGGATTAGGGTACGGGTTAGGTTATGGGTTAGTGTTAGGGGATGGGTTAGGATTAGGGTACGGGTTATGGTACGGTTTAGGGAAAGGGTTAGGATACGGGGTAGGGTTAGGATAAAGTTTAGTGTATGGCTATGTGTTACTGTTAGGGTACATGTTAGCGTACGGGTTAGTGTTCGTGTACAGCTTAGGGTAAGGGTTAGGGTTAGGGAACGGGTACGGTCTCAGGTACAGGTTAGGGTACGGTAGCGGGATAGGGTTAGGGTACGTGTTAGGATGAGACTTCTTTGTAGTGCAGATTTGAATTTCCCGCTTGCTTGGTTGGCCAAAAAGTGTGTATGCGTTTTATCCTGAATATACTCAGGAAAAAACGCATACGCCCTTTTTGGCCAAGTGCATCGCTGCCAAACGATGTGCCAAACAGGAGGTTACAAGCACTGACTCTCCAAGTGGGGAGATTGTTAGTAAAGCGTCTGGAATGGCGAACCCGAGTACCAGAGGACGAATAATGAGATGCGTTTTAGAAACCTTGCCCGATCACACTGTGGACCATCCTCTAGGTTTCCCACGCATGTTTTAGCTGTAGGAAGAATCCCTTAAACCTGGAGAGTTGGGACCCATGGAATGGGTAGCACGCAGTACTACTTCAAAGGGTCTGCATTTGCTCACCGAACCTCACCAATTCTCTCAGCCCCAAGTGTCCAGCCTTATGTCTCACCCAGCTGTGGGTGTAGATGTGGTAAATCCAGGTTTCATCACAAGCCTGAACGAATTATTTAAGAATTTCTCTCTCTTTCACTGTCTTTCTGTTTTGTTTTTGAAGTTTATTTTTATAATGGGGTTGAGCTAATTTTCACTGCTGTGTTTATGCGTCTGTACACACACTTGATTCTCTTACGGAGACATATAAATACATAGATTTTAAGATTCTTACTAGTCAGATATATTCCTCTGCGGTGAATAGGGGTTGTTGAGTCCACTTCGCTGAGCAAGGAGTAGGTCTTGTCTATTACATATTTGGCTTATGGAACGGTATCTGTGCTCATTTCAATCTCTGGATTTATGCAGCACCCCAACTCACCTTTCCCCTTAAGCAAACATGTTTGTTTTCTAAATGTGAGACTCTGTTCTGTTTTGTAATTCAGTTCATGTGTAGCCAAGTTTACATTCCCTCTATAAGTGATATCTTATGATAAGTTTCTTTATCTGTGTGACTTATTTCCTTAGAATCATCGTACCTAAATCCACTCATTATGCTCCTACGGGCCTGATGATATTGATTTCATTGCTGAGTGATATTCCATTGTACATAAGTACCACAACTTCTTTATCCCTTTTCCTCTTTCTGGGATATTTAAATTGTACCGTAGTCGAGGTTCTTGTAAACACAGCAGCCCTAAACTTTGGGGTGGCTGTGCCTTGTTGATTTTAATATTCCTAAGCTATAGGACCATAAGTGGAAGCAACCTAGACTCTGTAGCTTTGTTTTTTAGAGGTTTCAGGAAACACCATACACTTCTCCCGAGTGGCTGTTGGCAATTTACATCCCGCCCATCAGCATAACAAGGCTCCCAGTTCTCCATGGCCTGTCCTGCCTTTCTGGTTTTTACACTTTTTTCAGATGGCC
Organism: Delphinus delphis; assembly: GCF_949987515.2. NCBI lineage: Eukaryota > Metazoa > Chordata > Mammalia > Artiodactyla > Delphinidae > Delphinus > Delphinus delphis. The sequence continues at coordinate 104,039,295 of NC_082692.2, forward strand.
CTTTTGACCGGTGGGAAGTGAGACTTCATTGTAGTGCAGATCTCCGTTGCAGGCTTGCTTATTTGGACAAAAAGAGCATATGCGTTTTTTCCTGCATGTATTCAGGAAAAAAACGCATACGCCCTTTTTGGCCAAGTGCATCATTGTCAAAGTTCTGCCGCTTTTCATATGCTTTAAATGCAGTTTCCATCTACCTCCTGAAATATATTTCCTGCAATTGTGCCATGCTTTCAAGTCCTCTTCGCAGCCTTACCTCAATATATTTTTGGACGATAGCTGTCATTTATAACTCTGCAGGTTTATGAATTACAGTGGCCCTGAGGTCCTTTCTTCAACTCGCTTTCTTGTGCGCTGGCCGCAGAACTGCAGGATTGCTTCAGGCCCTAATCTTGTTTCATCACGGCACGCTGAGCCTTTTGTTAATTCCTCTTCCTGGTGGGAAATTATAGTGAAATGTGACCGTCCAAACACCTACAGCTAGTCTCTCATTGGTTCTCCCTATTCCCGTTCAACCTCCGCAGAAATTGCTAACTGTGCCAAACAGGAGTTTTAAGGCACTGACTCTCCACGTGGGGAGATGTTTAGTAAAGCGTCTGGAATGGCGAACCCGTGTACCAGGGGACAAAAAATGAGATGGGTTTTAGAAACGTTGCCCGATCACATGGTGTACAATCCTCTGGGTTTCCCATGCATGTTTTAGCTGTAGGAAGAATCCCTTAAACCAGGAGAGTTGGGACCCAGGGAATGGGTAGCATACAGTATTACTTCAAAGGGTCTGCATTTGCTCACCGAACCTCACCAATCCTCTCAGCCCCAAATGTCCTGCCTTATGTCTCACCCAGCTGTGGGTGTAGATGTGGTAAATCCAAGTTTCATCACAAGCCCTGAACGAATTATTTAAGAACTTTCTCTCCTTCACTGTCTTTGTTTTTGAAATTTATTTTAATAATGGGGTTTAGTTGATTTTCACGGCTGTGTATACTGCTCTACACACACTTGATTCTCTTACAGAGACATATAGATACATATGTTTTAATATTCTTATTGTCAGATATATTCCTCTGCGGTGAATAGGTGGTGTTGAGTCTAATTCGTTGAGCAAGGAGTATATCTTGTCTATTATATATTTGGCTTATGGAATAGTATCTGTGCTCATTTCAATCTCTGGTTTTACGCAGCACCCCAACTCACCATTCCCCTTAAGAAAGCATAAGTTTGTTTTCTAAATGTGAGACTCTGTTCTGTTTTGTAATTCAGTTCATGTGTAGCCAAGTTTACATTCCCTCTATAAGTGATATCGTATGATAAGTTTCTTTTTCTGTGTGACTTATTTCCTTTGAATCATCGTACCTAAATCCATTCATTATGCTTGTACGGGCCTGACGACATTGATTTCATTGTTGAGTGATATTCCATTGTACGTAAGTACGAAAACTTCTTTATCCATTTCTCTCTTTCAAGGATATTTAATTTGTACCGTAGTCGAGGCTCTTGTAAACAGAGCAGCCCTAAACTTTGCGGTGGTTGTTTCTTGTTATTTTAATTTTCCTGAGCTATAGTGCTATAAGTGGGTTTAGGGTTAGGGTTAAGGTTAGCATTAGGGAACGGGTATGGTTTAGTATGCGACAATGGTTTAGGGTGAGCGAAATTGTTAGGGTACAGGTCAGTGTTAGTGTACCGTTTAGGATAAGGGTAAGTGTTAGGGTAATGCTTCGGGTTAGGGTTACGGTTAGGGAACAGGGACGGTTTAGGGTACAGGTTAGGGTACGACAACGGTTTAGGGATAGCGTACATGTAAGGGTAAGATTTAGTGTTAGCGTACGGGTAAGGATTAGGGGACGGGTGAGGGTAAGGCTTCAGGTAAGGGTTAGAATTAGGGTTAGGGTTAGGGGAGAGGGACAGTTTAGGGTACAGGTTAGGGTGCGACAATGGTTTAGGATGAACGTACGTGTTAGGATACGGGTTAGTGTTAGCGTATCGGCTAGGATTAGGTGACGGGTTACAGTAAGGCTTCGGATAAGGGTTAGGGTTAAGGTTAAGGGACGGGGATGGTATAGGGTACAGGTTAGGGTACGACAAAGGTTTAGGGTGAGCATACGTGTGAGGGCACGGGTTAGTGTTAGCGTACAGGTTAGGATTAGGAGAGGGGTTAGGGTAAGGCTTCGGGTAAGGGTTAGGGTTAGGGTTAGGGGACGATTTAGGGTACAGGTTAGGGTACGACAATGGTATAGTGTGAGCGTAAGTGTGAGGGCACGGGTTAGTGTCAGCGTACGGGTTAGGATTAGGGGACGGGTTAGGGTAAGGCTTCAGGTAAGGGATAGGGTTAGGGTTAGGGTTAGGGGACAGGGACGGTTTAGGGTCCAGGTGAGGGTACGGCAACGCTTTAGGGGGAGCGTGCGTGTGAGGGCGCGGGTTAGTGTTAGCGTACGGGTTAGGATTAGGGGACGGGTGAGGGTCAGGCTTCGGGGAAGGGTTAGGGTTAGGGTTCGGGCTAGGGTTAGGGTTAGGGGACGGGGACGGTTTAGGGTCCAGGTGAGGGTACGGCAACGCTTTAGGGGGAGCGTGCGTGTGAGGGCGCGGGTTAGTGTTAGCGTACGGGTTAGGATTAGTGGACGGGTGAGGGTCAGGCTTCGGGGAAGGGTTAGGGTTAGGGTTCGGGCTAGGGTTAGGGTTAGGGGACGGGGACGGTTTAGGGTCCAGGTGAGGGTACGGCAACGCTTTAGGGGGAGCGTGCATGTGAGGGCGCGGGTTAGTGTTAGCGTACGTGTTAGGATTAGGGTACGGCTGAGGGTCAGGCTTCGGGGAAGTGTTAGGGTTGGGGTTCGGGCTAGGGTTAGGGTTAGGGAACGGGGACGGTTTAGGGTCCAGGTGAGGGTACGGCAATGCTTTAGGGGGAGCGTGCGTGTGAGGGCGCGGGTTAGTGTTAGCGTACGGGTTAGGATTAGGGGACGGGTGAGGGTCAGGCTTCGGGGAAGGGTTAGGGTTAGGGTTCGGGCTAGGGTTAGGGTTAGGGGACGGGGACGGTTTAGGGTCCAGGTGAGGGTACGGCAATGCTTTAGGGGGAACGTGCGTGTGAGGGCGCGTGATAGTGCTGGCGTACGGGTGAGGATTACGGGACGGGTGAGGGTCAGGCTTCGGGGAAGGGTTAGGGTTAGGGTTCGGGCTAGGGTTAGGGTTAGGGGACGGGGACGGTTTAGGGTCCAGGTGAGGGTACGGCAACGCTTTAGGGGGAGCGTGCGTGTGAGGGCGCGGGTTAGTGTTAGGGTATGGGTTAGGATTCGGGGACGGGTGAGGGTCAGGCTTCGGGGAAGGGTTAGGGTTAGGGTTCGGGCTAGGGTTAGGGTTAGGGGACGGGGACGGTTTAGGGTCCAGGTGAGGGTACGGCAACGCTTTAGGGGGAGCGTGCGTGTGAGGGCGCGGGTTAGTGTTAGCGTACGGGTTAGGATTAGGGGACGGGTGAGGGTCAGGCTTCGGGGAAGGGTTAGGGTTAGGGTTCGGGCTAGGGTTAGGGTTAGGGGACGGGGACGGTTTAGGGTCCAGGTGAGGGTACGGCAACGCGTTAGGGGGAGCGTGCGTGTGAGGGCGCGGGTTAGTGTTAGCGTACGGGTTAGGATTAGGGGACGGGTGAGGGTCAGGCTTCGGGGAAGGGTTAGGGTTAGGGTTCGGGCTAGGGTTAGGGTTAGGGGACGGGGACGGTTTAGGGTCCAGGTGAGGGTACGGCAACGCTTTAGGGGGAGCGTGCGTGTGAGGGCGCGGGTTAGTGTTAGCGTACGGGTTAGGATTAGGGGACGGGTGAGGGTCAGGCTTCGGGGAAGGGTTAGGGTTAGGGTTCGGGCTAGGGTTAGGGTTAGGGGACGGGGACGGTTTAGGGTCCAGGTGAGGGTACGGCAACGCTTTAGGGGGAGCGTGCATGTGAGGGCGCGGGTTAGTGTTAGGGTATGGGTTAGGATTAGGGGACGGGTGAGGGTCAGGCTTCGGGGAAGGGTTAGGGTTAGGGTTCGGGCTAGGATTAGGGTTAGGGGACGGGGACGGTTTAGGGTCCAGGTGAGGGTACGGCAACGCTTTAGGGGGAGCGTGCGTGTGAGGGCGCGGGTTAGTGTTAGCGTACGGGTTAGGATTAGGGGACGGGTGAGGGTCAGGCTTCGGGGAAGGTTTAGGGTTAGGGTTCGGGCTAGGGTTAGGGTTAGGGGACGGGGACGGTTTAGGGTCCAGGTGAGGGTACGGCAACGCTTTAGGGGGAGCGTGCGTGTGAGGGCGCGGGTTAGTGTTAGCGTACGGGTTAGGATTAGGGGACGGGTGAGGGTCAGGCTTCGGGGACGGGTTAGGGTTACGGTTCGGGCTAGGGTTATGGTTAGGGGACAGGGACGGTTTAGGGTCCAGGTGAGGGTATGGCAACGCTTTAGGGGGAGCGTGCGTGTGAGGGCGCGGGTTAGTGTTAGCGTATGGTTTAGGATTAGGGGACGGGTGAGGGTCAAGCTTCGGGGAAGGGTTAGGGTTAGGGTTCGGGCTAGGGTTAGGGTTAGGGGACGGGGACGGTTTCGGGTCCAGGTGAGGGTACGGCAACGCTTTAGGGGGAGCGTGCGTGTGAGGGCGCGGGTTAGTGTTAGCGTACGGGTTAGGATTACGGGACGGGTGAGGGTCAGGCTTCGGGGAAGGGTTAGGGTTAGGGTTCGGGCTAGGGTTAGGGTTAGGGGACGGGGATGGTTTAGGGTCCAGGTGAGGGTACGGCAACGCTTTATGGGGAGCGTGCGTGTGAGGGCGCGGGTTAGTGTTAGCGTACGGGTTAGGATTAGGGGCCGGGTGAGGGTCAGGCTTCGGGGTAGGGTTAGGGTTAGGGTTCGGGCTAGGGTTAGGGTTAAGGGGCGGGGACGGTTTAGGGTCCAGGTGAGGGTACGGCAACGCTTTAGGGGGAGCGTGCGTGTGAGGGCGCGGGTTAGTGTTAGTGTACCGGTTAGGATTAGTGGATGGGTGAGGGTCAGGCTTCGGGGAAGGGTTAGGGTTAGGGTTCGGGCTAGGGTTAGGGTTAGGGGACGGGGACGGTTTAGGGTCCAGGTGAGGGTACGGCAACGCTTTAGGTGGAGCATGCGTGTGAGGGCGCGGGTTAGTGTTATCGTACGGGTTAGGATTAGGGGACGGGTGAGGGTCAGGCTTCGGGGAAGGGTTAGGGTTAGGGTTCGGGCTAGGGTTAGGGTTAGGGGACGGGGACGGTTTAGGGTCCAGGTGAGTGTACCGCAACGCTTTAGGGGGAGCGTGCGTGTGAGGGCGTGGGTTAGTGTTAGTGTACGGGTTAGGATTAGTGGATGGGTGAGGGTCAGGCTTCGGGGAAGGGTTTGGGTTAGGGTTCGGGCTAGGGTTAGGGTTAGGGGACGTGGACGGTTTAGGGTCCAGGTGAGGGTACGGCAACGCTTTAGGGGGAGCTTGCGTGTGAGGGCGCGGGGTAGTGTTAGAGTACGGGTTAGGATTAGGGGACGGGTGAGGGTCAGGCTTCGGGGAAGGGTTAGGGTTAGGGTTCGGGTTAGGGTTAGGGGACGGGGACGGTTTAGGGTCCAGGTGAGGGTACGGCAACGCTTTAGGGGGAGCGTGCGTGTGAGGGCGCGGGTTAGTGTTAGGGTATGGGTTAGGATTAGGGGACGGGTGAGGGTCAGGCTTCGGGGAAGGGTTAGGGTTAGGGTTCGGGCTAGGGTTAGGGTTAGGGGACGGGGACGGTTTAGGGTCCAGGTGAGGGTACGGCAACGCTTTAGGGGGAGCGTGCGTGTGAGGGCGCGGGTTAGTGTTAGCGTACGGGTTAGGATTAGGGGACGGGTGAGGGTCAGGCTTCGGGGAAGGGTTAGGGTTAGGGTTCGGGCTAGGGTTAGGGTTAGGGGACGGGGACGGTTTAGGGTCCAGGTGAGGGTACGGCAACGCTTTAGGGGGAGCGTGCGTGTGAGGGCGCGGGTTAGTGTTAGCGTACGGGTTAGGATTAGGGGACGGGTGAGGGTCAGGCTTCGGGGAAGGGTTAGGGTTAGGGTTCGGGCTAGGGTTAGCGTTAGGGGACGGGGACGGTTTAGGGTCCAGGTGAGGGTACGGCAACGCTTTAGGGGGAGCGTGCGTGTGAGGGCGCGGGTTAGTGTTAGTGTACGGGTTAGGATTAGTGGATGGGTGAGGGTCAGGCTTCGGGGAAGGGTTTGGATAGGGTTCGGGCTAGGGTTAGGGTTAGGGGACGGGGACGGTTTAGGGTCCAGGTGAGGGTACGGCAACGCTTTAGGGGGAGCGTGCGTGTGAGGGCGCGGGGTAGTGTTAGCGTACGGGTTAGGATTAGGGGACGGGTGAGGGTCAGGCTTCGGGGAAGGGTTAGGGTTAGGGTTCGGGCTAGGGTTAGGGTTAGGGGACGGGGATGGTTTCGGGTCCAGGTGAGGGTACGGCAACGCTTTAGGGGGAGCGTGCGTGTGAGGGCGCGGGTTAATGTTAGCGTACGTGTGAGGATTACGGGACGGGTGAGGGTCAGGCTTCGGGGAAGTGTTAGTGTTAGGGTTCGGGCTAGGGTTAGGGTTAGGGGACGGGGACGGTTTAGGGTCCAGGTGAGGGTACGGCAACGCTTTAGGGGGAGCGTGCGTGTGAGGGCGCGGGTTAGTGTTAGCGTACGGGTTAGGATTAGGGGCCGGGTGAGGGTCAGGTTTCGGGGAAGGGTTAGGGTTAGGGTTCGGGCTAGGGTTAGGGTTAAGGGGCGGGGACGGTTTAGGGTCCAGGTGAGGGTACGGCAACGCTTTAGGGGGAGCGTGCGTGTGAGGGCGCGGGTTAGTGTTAGCGTACGGGTTAGGATTAGGGGACGGGTGAGGGTCAGGCTTCGGGGAAGGGTTAGGGTTAGGGTTCGGGCTAGGGTTAGGGTTAGGGGACGGGGACGGTTTAGGGTCCAGGTGAGGGTACGGCAATGCGTTAGGGGGAGCGTGCGTGTGAGGGCGCGGGTTAGTGTTAGCGTACGGGTTAGGATTAGGGGACGGGTGAGGGTCAGGCTTCGGGGAAGGGTTAGGGTTAGGGTTCGGGCTAGGGTTAGGGTTAGGGGACGGGGACGGTTTAGGGTCCAGGTGAGGGTACGGCAACGCTTTAGGGGGAGCGTGCGTGTGAGGGCGCGGGTTAGTGTTAGCGTACGGGTTAGGATTAGGGGACGAGTGAGGGTCAGGCTTCGGGGAAGGGTTAGGGTTAGGGTTCGGGCTAGGGTTAGGGTTAGGGGACGGGGACGGTTTAGGGTCCAGGTGAGGGTACGGCAACGCTTTAGGGGGAGCGTGCATGTGAGGGCGCGGGTTAGTGTTAGGGTATGGGTTAGGATTAGGGGACGGGTGAGGGTCAGGCTTCGGGGAAGGGTTAGGGTTAGGGTTCGGGCTAGGGTTAGGGTTAGGGGACGGGGACGGTTTAGGGTCCAGGTGAGGGTACGGCAACGCTTTAGGGGGAGCGTGCGTGTGAGGGCGCGGGTTAGTGTTAGCGTACGGGTTAGGATTAGGGGACGGGTGAGGGTCAGGCTTCGGGGAAGGGTTAGGGTTAGGGTTCGGGCTAGGGTTAGGGTTAGGGGACGGGGACGGTTTAGGGTCCAGGTGAGGGTACGGCAACGCTTTAGGGGGAGCGTGCGTGTGAGGGCGCGGGTTAGTGTTAGCGTATGGTTTAGGATTAGGGGACGGGTGAGGGTCAGGCTTCGGGGAAGGGTTAGGGTTAGGGTTCGGGCTAGGGTTAGGGTTAGGGGACGGGGACGGTTTAGGGTCAGGTGAGGGTATGGCAACGCTTTAGGGGGAGCGTGCGTGTGAGGGCGCGGGTTAGTGTTAGCGTATGGTTTAGGATTAGGGGACGGGTGAGGGTCAGGCTTCGGGGAAGGGTTAGGGTTAGGGTTCGGGCTAGGGTTAGGGTTAGGGGACGGGGACGGTTTAGGGTCCAGGTGAGGGTACGGCAACGCTTTAGGGGGAGCGTGCGTGTGAGGGCGCGGGTTAGTGTTAGCGTACGGGTTAGGATTAGGGGACGGGTGAGGGTCAGGCTTCGGGGAAGGGTTAGGGTTAGGGTTCGGGCTAGGGTTAGGGTTAGGGGACGGGGACGGTTTAGGGTCCAGGTGAGGGTACGGCAACGCTTTAGGGGGAACGTGCGTGTGAGGGCGCAGGTTAGTGTTAGCGTACGGGTTAGGATTAGGGGACGGGTGAGGGTCAGGCTTCGGGGAAGGGTTAGGGTTAGGGTTCGGGCTAGGGTTAGGGTTAGGGGACGGGGACGGTTTAGGGTCCAGGTGAGGGTACGGCAACGCTTTAGGGGGAGCGTGCGTGTGAGGGCGCAGGTTAATGTTAGCGTACGGGTGAGGATTACGGGACGGGTGAGGGTCAGGCTTCGGGGAAGGGTTAGTGTTAGGGTTCGGGCTAGGGTTAGGGTTAGGGGACGGGGACGGTTTAGGGTCCAGGTGAGGGTACGGCAACGCTTTAGGGGGAGCGTGCGTGTGAGGACGCGGGTTAGTGTTAGCGTACGGGTTAGGATTAGGGGCCGGGTGAGGGTCAGGTTTCGGGGAAGGGTTAGGGTTAGGGTTCGGGCTAGGGTTAGGGTTAAGGGGCGGGGACGGTTTAGGGTCCAGGTGAGGGTACGGCAACGCTTTAGGGGGAGCGTGCGTGTGAGGGCGCGGGTTAGTGTTAGTGTACGGGTTAGGATTAGTGGATGGGTGAGGGTCAGGCTTCGGGGAAGGGTTAGGGTTAGGGTTCGGGCTAGGGTTAGGGTTAGGGGACGTGGACGGTTTAGGGTCCAGGTGAGGGTACGGCAACGTTTTAGGTGGAGCGTGCGTGTGAGGGCGCGGGTTAGTGTTAGCGTACGGGTTAGGATTAGGGGACGGGTGAGGGTCACGCTTCGGGGAAGGGTTAGGGTTAGGGTTCGGGCTAGTGTTAGGGTTAGGGGATGGGGACGGTTTAGGGTCCAGGTGAGTGTACGGCAACGCTTTAGGGGGAGCGTGCGTGTGAGGGCGCGGGTTAGTGTTAGTGTACGGGTTAGGATTAGTGGATGGGTGAGGGTCAGGCTTCGGGGAAGGGTTTGGATAGGGTTCGGGCTAGGGTTAGGGTTAGGGGACGGGGACGGTTTAGGGTCCAGGTGAGGGTACGGCAACGCTTTAGGGGGAGCGTGCGTGTGAGGGCGCGGGGTAGTGTTAGCGTACGGGTTAGGATTAGGGGACGGGTGAAGGTCAGGCTTCGGGGAAGGGTTAGGGTTAGGGTTCGGGCTAGGGTTAGGGTTAGGTGACGGGGACGGTTTAGGGTCCAGGTGAGGGTACGGCAACGCTTTAGGGGGAGCGTGCGTGTGAGGGCGCGGGTTAGTGTTAGGGTATGGGTTAGGATTAGGGGACGGGTGAGGGTCAGGCTTCGGGGAAGGGTTAGGGTTAGGGTTCGGGCTAGGGTTAGGGTTAGGGGACGGGGACGGTTTAGGGTCCAGGTGAGGGTACGGCAACGCTTTAGGGGGAGCGTGCGTGTGAGGGCGCGGGTTAGTGTTAGCGTACGGGTTAGGATTACGGGACGGGTGAGGGTCAGGCTTCGGGGAAGGGTTAGGGTTAGGGTTCGGGCTAGGGTTAGGGTTAGGGGACGGGGATGGTTTAGGGTCCAGGTGAGGGTACGGCAACGCTTTAGGGGGAGCGTGCGTGTGAGGGCGCGGGTTAGTGTTAGCGTACGGGTTAAGATTATGGGCCGGGTGAGGGTCAGGCTTCGGGGAAGGGTTAGGGTTAGGGTTCGGGCTAGGGTTAGGGTTAAGGGGCGGGGACGGTTTAGGGTCCAGGTGAGGGTACGGCAACGCTTTAGGGGGAGCGTGCGTGTGAGGGCGCGGGTTAGTGTTAGTGTACGGGTTAGGATTAGTGGATGGGTGAGGGTCAGGCTTCGGGGAAGGGTTAGGGTTAGGGTTCGGGCTAGGGTTAGGGTTAGGGGACGTGGACGGTTTAGGGTCCAGGTGAGGGTACGGCAACGCTTTAGGGGGAGCGTGCGTGTGAGGGCGCGGGTTAGTGTTAGCGTACGGGTTAGGATTAGGGGACGGTTGAGGGTCAGGCTTCGGGGAAGGGTTAGGGTTAGGGTTCGGGCTAGGGTTAGGGTTAGGGGACGGGGACGGTTTAGGGTCGAGGTGAGGGTACGGCAACGCTTAAGGGGGAGCGTGCGTGTGAGGGCGCTGGTTAGTGTTAGCGTACGGGTTAGGATTAGGGGACGGGTGAGGGTCAGGCTTCGGGGAAGGGTTAGGGTTAGGGTTCGGGCTAGGGTTAGGGTTAGGGGACGGGGACGGTTTAGGGTCCAGGTGAGGGTACGGCAACGCTTTAGGGGGAGCGTGCGTGTGAGGGCACGGGTTAGTGTCAGCGTACGGTTTAGGATTAGGGGACGGGTGAGGGTCAGGCTTCGGGGAAGGGTTAGGGTTAGCGTTCGGGCTAGGGTTAGGGGACGGGGACGGGGACGGTTTAGGGTCCAGGTGAGGGTACGGCAACGCTTTAGGGGGAGCGTGCGTGTGAGGGCGCGGGTTAGTGTTAGCGTACGGGTTAGGATTAGGGGAGGGGTGAGGGTCAGGCTTCGGGGAAGGGTTAGGGTTAGGGTTCGGGCTAGGGTTAGGGTTAGGGGACGGGGACGGTTTAGGGTCCAGGTGAGGGTACGGCAACGCTTTAGGGGGAGCGTGCGTGTGAGGGTGCGGGTTAGTGTTAGGGTATGGGTTAGGATTAGGGGACGGGTGAGGGTCAGGCTTCGGGGAAGGGTTAGGGTTAGTGTTCGGGCTAGGGTTAGGGTTAGGGGACGGGGACGGTTTAGGGTCCAGGTGAGGGTACAGCAACGCTTTAGGGGGAGCGTGCGTGTGAGGACGCGGGTTAGTGTTAGCGTACGGGTTAGGATTAGGGGACGGGTGAGTGTCAGGCTTCGGGGAAGTGTTAGGGTTAGGGTTCGGGCTAGGGTTAGGGTTAGGGGACGGGGACGGTTTAGGGTCCAGGTGAGGGTACGGCAACGCTTTAGGGGGAGCGTGCGTGTGAGGGCGCGGGTTAGTGTTAGCGTATGGTTTAGGATTAGGGGACGGGTGAGGGTCAGGCTTCGGGGAAGGGTTAGGGTTAGGGTTCGGGCTAGGGTTAGGGTTAGGGGACGGGGACGGTTTAGGGTCCAGGTGAGGGTATGGCAACGCTTTAGGGGGAGCGTGCGTGTGAGGGCGCGCGTTAGTGTTAGCGTACGGCTTAGGATTAGGGGACGGGTGAGGGTCAGGCTTCGGGGAAGTGTTAGGGTTAGGGTTCGGGCTAGGGTTAGGGTTAGGGGACGGGGACGGTTTAGTGTCCAGGTGAGGGTACGGCAACGCTTTAGGGGGAGCGTGCGTGTGAGGGTGCGGGTTAGTGTTAGGGTATGGGTTAGGATTAGGGGACGGGTGAGGGTCAGGCTTCGGGGAAGGGTTAGGGTTAGGGTTCGGGCTAGGGTTAGGGTTAGGGGACGGGGACGGTTTAGGGTCCAGGTGAGGGTACGGCAACGCTTTAGGGGGAGCGTGCGTGTGAGGGCGCGGGTTAGTGTTACCGTACGGGTTAGGATTAGGGGACGGGTGAGGGTCAGGCTTCGGGGAAGGGTTAGGGTTAGGGTTCGGGCTAGGGTTAGGGTTAGGGGACGGGGACGGTTTAGGGTCCAGGTGAGGGTACGGCAACGTTTTAGGGGGAGCGTGCGTGTGAGGGCGCGGGTTAGTGTTAGCGTACGGGTTAGGATTAGGGGACGGGTGAGGGTCAGGCTTCGGGGAAGTGTTAGGGTTAGGGTTCGGGCTAGGGTTAGGGTTAGGGGACGATGACGGTTTAGGGTCCAGGTGAGGGTACGGCAACGCTTTAGGGGGAGCGTGCGTGTGAGGGCGCGGGGTAGTGTTAGCGTACGGGTTAGGATTAGGGGACGGGTGAGGGTCAGGCTTCGGGGAAGGGTTAGGGTTAGGGTTCGGGCTAGGGTTAGGGTTAGGGGACGGGGACGGTTTAGGGTCCAGGTGAGGGTACGGCAACGCTTTAGGGGGAGCGTGCGTGTGAGGGCGCGGGTTAGTGTTAGCGTACGGGTTAGGATTAGGGGACGGGTGAGGGTCAGGCTTCGGGGAAGTGTTAGGGTTAGGGTTCGGGCTAGGGTTAGGGTTAGGGGACGGGGACGGTTTAGGGTCCAGGTGAGGGTATGGCAACGCTTTAGGGGGAGCGTGCGTGTGAGGGCGCGCGTTAGTGTTAGCGTACGGCTTAGGATTAGGGGACGGGTGAGGGTCAGGCTTCGGGGAAGGGTTAGGGTTAGGGTTCGGGCTAGGGTTAGGGTTAGGGGACGGGGATGGTTTAGGGTCCAGTTGAGGGTACGGCAACGCTTTAGGGGGAGCGTGCGTGTGAGGGCGCGGGTTAGTGTTAGCGTACGGGTTAGGATTAGGGGACGGGTGTGGGTCAGGCTTCGGGGAAGGGTTAGGGTTAGTGTTAGGGCTAGGGTTAGGGTTAGGGGACGGGGACGCTTTAGGGTCCAGGTGAGGGTACGGCAACGCTTTAGGGGGAGCGTGCGTGTGAGGGCGCGGGTTAGTGTTAGCGTATGGGTTAGGATTAGGGGACGGGTGAGGGTCAGGCTTCGGGGAAGGGTTAGGGTTAGGGTTCGGGCTAGGGTTAGGGTTAGGGGACGGGGACGGTTTAGGGTCCAGGTGAGGGTACGGCAACGCTTTAGGGGGAGCGTGCATGTGAGGGCGCGGGTTAGTGTTAGCGTACGGGTTAGGATTAGGGGACGGGTTAGGGTCAGGCTTCGGGGAAGGGTTAGGGTTAGGGTTCGGGCTAGGGTTAGGGTTAGGGGACGGGGACGGTTTAGGGTCCAGGTGAGGGTACGGCAACGCTTTAGGGGGAGCGTGTGTGTGAGGGCGCGGGTTAGTGTTAGCGTACGGGTTGGGATTAGGGGACGGGTGAGGGTCACGTTTCGGGGAAGGGTTAGGGTTAGGGTTCGGGCTAGGGTTAGGGTTAGGGGACGGGGACGGTTTAGGGTCCAGGTGAGGGTACGGCAACGCTTTAGGGGGAGCCTGCGTGTGAGGGCGCGGGTTAGTGTTAGGGTATGGGTTAGGATTAGGGGACGGGTGAGGGTCAGGCTTCGGGGAAGGGTTAGGTCTAGGGTTCAGGCTAGGATTAGGGTTAGGGGACAGTGACGGTTTAGGGTCCAGGTGAGGGTACGGCAACGCTTTAGGGGGAGCGTGCGTGTGAGGGGGCGGGTTAGTGTTAGGGTATGGGTTAGGATTAGGGGACGGGTGAGGGTCAGGCTTCGGAGAAGGGTTAGGGTTAGGGTTCGGGCTAGGGTTAGGGTTAGGGGATAGGGACGGTTTAGGGTCCAGGTGAGGGTACGGCAACGCTTTAGGGGGAGCGTGCATGTGAGGGCGCTGGTTAGTGTTAGCGTACGGGTTAGGATTAGGGGACGGGTGAGGGTCAGGCTTCGGGGAAGGGTTAGGGTTAGGGTTCGGGCTAGGGTTAGGGTTAGGGGACGGGGACGGTTTAGGGTACAGATGAGGGTACGGCAACGCTTTAGGGGGAGCGTGCGTGTGAGGGCGCGGGTTAGTGTCAGCGTACGGGTTAGGATTAGGGGACGGGTGAGGGTCAGGCTTCGGGGAAGGGTTAGGGTTAGGGTTCGGGCTAGGGTTAGGGTTAGGGGACGGGGACAGTTTAGGGTCCAGGTGAGGGTATGGCAACGCTTTAGGGGGAGCGTGCGTGTGAGGGCGCGCGTTAGTGTTAGCGTACGGCTTAGGATTAGGGGACGGGTGAGGGTCAGGCTTCGGGGAAGGGTTAGGGTTAGGGTTCGGGCTAGGGTTAGGGTTAGGGGACGGGGAAGGTTTAGTGTCCAGGTGAGGGTACGGCAACGCTTTAGGGGGAGCGTGCGTGTGAGGGTGCGGGTTAGTGTTAGGGTATGGGTTAGGATTAGGGGACGGGTGAGGGTCAGGCTTCGGGGAAGGGTTAGGGTTAGGGTTCGGGCTAGGGTTAGGGTTAGGGGACGGGGACGGTTTCGGGTCCAGGTGAGGGTACGGCAACGCTTTAGGGGGAGCGTGCGTGTGAGGGCGCGGGGTAGTGTTAGCGTACGGGTTAGGATTAGGGGACGGGTGAGGGTCAGGCTTCGGGGAAGGGTTAGGGTTAGGGTTCGGGCTAGGGTTAGGGTTAGGGGACGGGGACGGTTTAGGGTCCAGGTGAGGGTACGGCAACGCTTTAGGGGGAGCGTGCGTGTGAGGGCGCGGGTTAGTGTTAGCGTACGGGTTAGGATTAGGGGACGGGTGAGGGTCAGGCTTCGGGGAAGTGTTAGGGTTAGGGTTCGGGCTAGGGTTAGGGTTAGGGGACGGGGACGGTTTAGGGTCCAGGTGAGGGTACGGCAACGCTTTAGGGGGAGCGTGCGTGTGAGGGCGCGGGTTAGTGTCAGCGTACGGGTTAGGATTAGGGGACGGGTGAGGGTCAGGCTTCGGGGAAGGGTTAGGGTTAGGTTTCGGGCTAGGGTTAGGGTTAGGGGACGGGGACGGTTTAGGGTCCAGGTGAGGGTATGGCAACGCTTTAGGGGGAGCGTGCGTGTGAGGGCGCGCGTTAGTGTTAGCGTACGGCTTAGGATTAGGGGACGGCTGAGGGTCAGGCTTCGGGGAAGGGTTAGGGTTAGGGTTCGGGCTAGGGTTAGGGTTAGGGGACGGGGACGGTTTAGGGTCCAGGTGAGGGTACGGCAACGCTTTAGGGGGTGCGTGCGTGTGAGGGCGCGGGTTAGTGTTAGCGTACGGGTTAGGATTAGGGGACGGGTGTGGGTCAGGCTTCGGGGAAGGGTTAGGGTTAGGGTTAGGGCTAGGGTTAGGGTTAGGGGACGGGGACGCTTTAGGGTCCAGGTGAGGGTACGGCAACGCTTTAGGGGGAGCGTGCGTGTGAGGGCGTGCGATAGTGTTAGCGTACGGCTTAGGATTAGGGGACGAGTGAGGGTCAGGCTTCGGGGAAGGGTTAGGGTTAGGGTTCGGGCTAGGGTTAGGGTTAGGGGACGGGGACGGTTTAGGGTCCAGGTGAGGGTACGGCAACGCTTTAGGGGGAGCGTGCGTGTGAGGGCGCGGGTTAGTGTTAAGGTATGGGTTAGGATTAGGGGACGGGTGAGGGTCAGGCTTCTGGGAAGGGTTAGGGTTAGGGTTCGGGCTAGGGTTAGGGTTAGGGGACGGGGACGGTTTAGGGTCCAGGTGAGGGTACGGCAACGCTTTAGGGGGAGCGTGCGTGTGAGGGCGTGGGTTAGTGTTAGCGTACGGGTTAGGATTAGGGGACGGGTGAGGGTCAGGCTTCGGGGAAGGGTTAGGGTTAGGGTTCGGGCTAGGGTTAGGGTTAGGGGACGGGGACGGTTTAGGGTCCAGGTGAGGGTACGGCAACGCTTTAGGGGGAGCGTGCGTGTGAGGGCGCGGGTTAGTGTTAGCGTACGGGTTAGGATTAGGGGACGGGTGAGGGTCAGGCTTTGGGGAAGTGTTAGGGTTAGGGTTCGGGCTAGGGTTAGGGTTAGGGGACGGGGACGGTTTAGGGTCCAGGTGAGGGTACGGCAACGCTTTAGGGGGAGCGTGCGTGTGAGGGCGCGCGATAGTGTTAGCGTACGGCTTAGGATTAGGGGACGGGTGAGGGTCAGGCTTCGGGGAAGGGTTAGGGTTAGGGTTCGGGCTAGGGTTAGGGTTAGGTGACGGGGACGGTTTAGGGTCCAGGTGAGGGTACGGCAACGCTTTAGGGGGAGCGTGCGTGTGAGGGCGCGGGTTAGTGTTAGGGTATGGGTTAGGATTAGGGGACGGGTGAGGGTCAGGCTTCGGGGAAGGGTTAGGGTTAGGGTTCGGGCTAGGGTTAGGGTTAGGGGACGGGGACGGTTTAGGGTCCAGGTGAGGGTACGGCAACGCTTTAGGGGGAGCGTGCGTGTGAGGGCGCGGGTTAGTGTCAGCGTACGGGTTAGGATTAGGGGACGGGAGAGGGTCAGGCTTCGGGGAAGGGTTAGGGTTACGGTTCGGGCTAGGGTTAGGGTTAGGGGACGGGGACGGTTTAGGGTCCAGGTGAGGGTACGGCAACGCTTTAGGGGGAGCGTGCGTGTGAGGGCGCGGGTTAGTGTTAGCGTATGGGTTAGGATTAGGGGACGGGTGAGGGTCAGGCTTCGAGGAAGGGTTAGGGTTAGGGTTCGGGCTAGGGTTAGGGTTAGGGGACGGGGACGGTTTCGGGTCCAGGTGAGGGTACGGCAACGCTTTAGGGGGAGCGTGCGTGTGAGGGCGCGGGTTAGTGTTAGCGTACGGGTTAGGATTACGGGACGGGTGAGGGTCAGGCTTCGGGGAAGGGTTAGGGTTAGGGTTCGGGCTAGGGTTAGGGTTAGGGGACGGGGATGGTTTAGGGTCCAGGTGAGGGTACGGCAACGCTTTAGGGGGAGCGTGCGTGTGAGGGCGCGGGTTAGTGTTAGCGTACGGGTTAGGATTAGGGGCCGGGTGAGGGTCAGGCTTCGGGGAAGGGTTAGGGTTAGGGTTCGGGCTAGGGTTAGGGTTAAGGGGCGGGGACGGTTTAGGGTCCAGGTGAGGGTACGGCAACGCTTTAGGGGGAGCGTGCGTGTGAGGGCGCGGGTTAGTGTTAGTGTACGGGTTAGGATTAGTGGATGGGTGAGAGTCAGGCTTCGGGGAAGGGTTAGGGTTAGGGTTCGGGCTAGGGTTAGGGTTAGGGGACGGGGACGGTTTAGGGTCCAGGTGAGGGGACGGCAACGCTTTAGGTGGAGCATGCGTGTGAGGGCGCGGGTTAGTGTTAGCGTACGGGTTAGGATTAGGGGACGGTTGAGGGTCAGGCTTCAGGGAAGGGTTAGGGTTAGGGTTCGGGCTAGGGTTAGGGTTAGGGGACGGGGACGGTTTAGGGTCGAGGTGAGGGTACGGCAACGCTTTAGGGGGAGCGTGCGTGTGAGGGCGCGGGTTAGTGTTAGCGTACGGGTTAGGATTAGGGGACGGGTGAGGGTCAGGCTTCGGGGAAGTGTTAGGGTTAGGGTTCGGGCTAGGGTTAGGGTTAGGGGACGGGGACGGTTTAGGGTCCAGGTGAGGGTACGGCAACGCTTTAGGGGGAGCGTGCGTGTGAGGGCGCGGGTTAGTGTTAGGGTACAGGTTAGGATTAGGGGACGGGTGAGGGTCAGGCTTCGGGGAAGGGTTAGGGTTAGGGTTCGGGCTAGGGTTAGGGTTAGGGGACGGGGACGGTTTAGGGTCCAGGTGAGGGTACGGCAACGCTTTAGGGGGAGCGTGCGTGTGAGGGCGCGGGTTAGTGTTAGCGTACGGGTTAGGATTAGGGGCCGGGTGAGGGTCAGGCTTCGGGGAAGGGTTAGGGTTAGGGTTCGGGCTAGGGTTAGGGTTAGGGGACGGGGACGGTTTAGGGTCCAGGTGAGGGTATGGCAACGCTTTAGGGGGAGCGTGCGTGTGAGGGCGCGGGTTAGTGTTAGCGTACGGCTTAGGATTAGGGGACGGGTGAGGGTCAGGCTTCGGGGAAGGGTTAGGGTTAGGGTTCGGGCTAGGGTTAGGGTTAGGGGACGGGGACGGTTTAGGGTCCAGGTGAGGGTACAGCAACGCTTTAGGGGGAGCGTGCGTGTGAGGGCGCGGGTTAGTGTTAGCGTACGGGTTAGGATTAGGGGACGGGTGAGTGTCAGGCTTCGGGGAAGGGTTAGGGTTAGGGTTCGGGCTAGGGTTAGGGTTAGGGGACGGGGACGGTTTAGGGTCCAGGTGAGGGTACGGCAACGCTTTAGGGGGAGCGTGCGTGTGAGGGCACGGGTTAGTGTTAGCGAACGGGTTAGGATTAGGGGACGGGTGAGGGTCAGGCTTCGGGTAAGGGTTAGGGTTAGGGTTCGGGCTAGGGTTAGGGTTAGGGGACGGGGACGGTTTAGGGTCCAGGTGAGGGTACGGCAACGCTTTAGGGGGAGCGTGCGTGTGAGGGCGCGGGTTAGTGTTAGCGTACGGGTTAGGATTAGGGGAGGGGTGAGGGTCAGGCTTCGGGGAAGTGTTAGGGTTAGGGTTCGGGCTAGGGTTAGGGTTAGGGGACGGGGACGGTTTAGGGTCCAGGTGAGGGTACGGCAACGCTTTAGGGGGAGCGTGCGTGTGAGGGCGCGGGGTAGTGTTAGCGTACGTGTTAGGATTAGGGGACGGGTGAGGGTCAGGCTTCGGGGAAGGGTTAGGGTTAGGGTTCGGGCTAGAGTTAGGGTTAGGGGACGGGGACGGTTTAGGGTCCAGGTGAGGGTACGGCAACGCTTTAGGGGGAGCGTGCGTGTGAGGGCGCGGGTTAGTGTTAGCGTACGGGTTAGGATTAGGGGAGGGGTGAGGGTCAGGCTTCGGGGAAGGGTTAGGGTTAGGGTTCGGGCTAGGGTTAGGGTTAGGGGACGGGGACGGTTTAGGGTCCAGGTGAGGGTACGGCAACGCTTTAGGGGGAGCGTGCGTGTGAGGGCGCGGGGTAGTGTTAGCGTACGGGTTAGGATTAGGGGACGGGTGAGGGTCAGGCTTCGGGGAAGGGTTAGGGTTAGGGTTCGGGCTAGAGTTAGGGTTAGGGGACGGGGACGGTTTAGGGTCCAGGTGAGGGTACGGCAACGCTTTAGGGGGAGCGTGCATGTGAGGGCGCGGGTTAGTGTTAGCGTACGGGTTAGGATTACGGGACGGGTGAGGGTCAGGCTTCAGGGAAGGGTTAGGGTTAGGGTTCGGGCTAGGGTTAGGGTTAGGGGACGGGGACGGTTTAGGGTCCAGGTGAGGGTACGGCAACACTTTAGGGGGAGCGTGC
The DNA here is from genome assembly GCF_949987515.2 of Delphinus delphis. Classification (NCBI taxonomy): domain Eukaryota; kingdom Metazoa; phylum Chordata; class Mammalia; order Artiodactyla; family Delphinidae; genus Delphinus; species Delphinus delphis. The sequence continues at coordinate 104,057,980 of NC_082692.2, forward strand.
GTGTGAGGGCGCGGGTTAGTGTCAGCGTACAGGTTAGGATTAGGGGACGGGTGAGGGTCAGGCTTCGGGGAAGGGTTAGGGTTAGGTTTCGGGCTAGGGTTAGGGTTAGGGGACGGGGACGGTTTAGGGTCCTGGTGAGGGTATGGCAACGCTTTAGGGGGAGCGTGCGTGTGAGGGCGCGGGTTAGTGTTAACGTACAGCTTAGGATTAGGCGACGGCTGAGGGTCAGGCTTCGGGGAAGGGTTAGGGTTAGGGATCGGGCTAGGGTTAGGGTTAGGGGACGGGGACGTTTTAGGGTCCAGGTGAGGGTACGGCAACGCTTTAGGGGGAGCGTGCGTGTGAGGGCGCGGGTTAGTGTTAGCGTACGGGTTAGGATTAGGGGACGGGTGAGGGTCAGGCTTCGGGGAAGGGTTAGGGTTAGGGTTAGGGCTAGGGTTAGGGTTAGGGGACGGGGACGCTTTAGGGTCGAGGTGAGGGTACGGCAACGCTTTAGGGGGAGCGTGCGTGTGAGGGCGTGCGATAGTGTTATCGTACGGCTTAGGATTAGGGGACGGGTGAGGGTCAGGCTTCGGGGAAGGGTTAGGGTTAGGGTTTGGGCTAGGGTTAGGGTTAGGGGACGGGGACGGTTTAGGGTCCAGGTGAGGGTACGGCAACGCTTTAGGGGGAGCGTGCGTGTGAGGGCGCGGGTTAGTGTTAGGGTATGGGTTAGGATTACGGGACGGCTGAGGGTCAGGCTTCTGGGAAGGGTTAGGGTTAGGGTTCGGGCTAGGGTTAGGGTTAGGGGACGGGGACGGTTTAGGGTCCAGGTGAGGGTACGGCAACGCTTTAGGGGGAGCGTGCGTGTGAGGGCGCGGGTTAGTGTTAGCGTACGGGTTAGGATTAGGGGACGGGTGAGGGTCAGGCTTCGGGGAAGTGTTAGGGTTAGGGTTCGGGCTAGGGTTAGGGTTAGGGGACGGGGACGGTTTAGGGTCCAGGTGAGGGTACGGCAACGCTTTAGGGGGAGCGTGCGTGTGAGGGCGCGGGTTAGTGTTAGCGTACGGGTTAGGATTACGGGACGGGTGAGGGTCAGGCTTCGGGGAAGGGTTAGGGTTAGGGTTCGGGCTAGGGTTAGGGTTAGGGGACGGGGACGGTTTAGGGTCCAGGTGAGGGTACGGCAAAGCTTTAGGGGGAGCGTGCGTGTGAGGGCGCGGGTTAGTGTTAGCGTACGGGTTGGGATTAGGGGACGGGTGAGGGTCACCTTTCGGGGAAGGGTTAGGGTTAGGGTTCGGGCTAGGGTTAGGGTTAGGGGACGGGGACGGTTTAGGGTCCAGGTGAGGGTACGGCAACGCTTTAGGGGGAGCGTGCGTGTGAGGGCGCGGGTTAGTGTTAGGGTATGGGTTAGGATTAGGGGACGGGTGAGGGTCAGGCTTCGGGGAAGGGTTAGGGTTAGGGTTCGGGCTCGGATTAGGGTTAGGGGACGGGGACGGTTTAGGGTCCAGGTGAGGGTACGGCAACGCTTTAGGGGGAGCGTGCGTGTGAGGGCGCGGGTTAGTGTTAGGGTATGGGTTAGGATTAGGGGACGGGTGAGGGTCAGGCTTCGGAGAAGGGTTAGGGTTAGGGTTCGGGCTAGGGTTAGGGTTAGGGGATAGGGACGGTTTAGGGTCCAGGTGAGGGTACGGCAACGCTTTAGGGGGAGCGTGCGTGTGAGGGCGCTGGTTAGTGTTAGCGTACGGGTTAGGATTAGGGGACGGGTGAGGGTCAGGCTTCGGGGAAGGGTTAGGGTTAGGGTTCGGGCTAGGGTTAGGGTTAGGGGACGGGGACGGTTTAGGGTACAGATGAGGGTACGGCAACGCTTTAGGGGGAGCGTGCGTGTGAGGGCGCGGGTTAGTGTCAGCGTACGGGTTAGGATTAGGGGACGGGTGAGGGTCAGGCTTCTGGGAAGGGTTAGGGTTAGGGTTCGGGCTAGGGTTAGGGTTAGGGGACGGGGACGGTTTAGGGTCCAGGTGAGGGTATGGCAACGCTTTAGGGGGAGCGTGCGTGTGAGGGCGCGCGTTAGTGTTAGCGTACGGCTTAGGATTAGGGGACGGGTGAGGGTCAGGCTTCGGGGAAGGGTTAGGGTTAGGGTTCGGGCTAGGGTTAGGGTTAGGTGACGGGGACGGTTTAGAGTCCAGGTGAGGGTACGGCAACGCTTTAGGGGGAGCGTGCGTGTGAGGGTGCGGGTTAGTGTTAGGGTATGGGTTAGGATTAGGGGACGGGTGAGGGTCAGGCTTCGGGGAAGGGTTAGGGTTAGGGTTCGGGCTAGGGTTAGGGTTAGGGGACAGGGACGGTTTAGGGTCCAGGTGAGGGTACGGCAACGCTTTAGGGGGAGCGTGCGTGTGAGGGCGCGGGTTAGTGTTACCGTACGGGTTAGGATTAGGGGACGGGTGAGGGTCAGGCTTCGGGGAAGGGTTAGGGTTAGGGTTCGGGCTAGGGTTAGGGTTAGGGGACGGGGACGGTTTAGGGTCCAGGTGAGGGTACGGCAACGCTTTAGGGGGAGCGTGCGTGTGAGGGCGCGGGTTAGTGTTAGGGTACGGGTTAGGATTAGGGGACGGGTGAGGGTCAGGCTTCGGGGAAGTGTTAGGGTTAGGGTTCGGGCTAGGGTTAAGGTTAGGGGACGATGACGGTTTAGGGTCCAGGTGAGGGTACGGCAACGCTTTACGGGGAGCGTGCGTGTGAGGGCGCGGGGTAGTGTTAGCGTACGGGTTAGGATTAGGGGACGGGTGAGGGTCAGGCTTCGGGGAAGGGTTAGGGTTAGGGTTCGGGCTAGGGTTAGGGTTAGGGGACGGGGACGGTTTAGGGTCCAGGTGAGGGTACGGCAACGCTTTAGGGGGAGCGTGCGTGTGAGGGCGCGGGTTAGTGTTAGCGTACGGGTTAGGATTAGGGGACGAGTGAGGGTCAGGCTTCGGGGAAGGGTTAGGGTTAGGGTTCGGGCTAGGGTTAGGGTTAGGGGACGGGGACGGTTTAGGGTCCAGGTGAGGGTACGGCAACGCTTTAGGGGGAGCGTGCGTGTGAGGGCGCGGGTTAGTGTTAGCGTACGGGTTAGGATTAGGGGACGGGTGAGGGTCAGGCTTCTGGGAAGGGTTAGGGTTAGGGTTCGGGCTAGGGTTAGGGTTAGGGGACGGGGACGGTTTAGGGTCCAGGTGAGGGTACGGCAACGCTTTAGGGGGAGCGTGCGTGTGAGGGCGCGGGTTAGTGTTAGCGTACGGGTTAGGATTACGGGACGGGTGAGGGTCAGGCTTCGGGGAAGGGTTAGGGTTAGGGTTCGGGCTAGGGTTAGGGTTAGGGGACGGGGACGGTTTAGGGTCCAGGTGAGGGTACGGCAACGCTTTAGGGGGAGCGTGCGTGTGAGGGCGCGGGTTAGTGTTAGCGTACAGGTTAGGATTAGGGAACGGGTGAGGGTCACGCTTCGGGGAAGGGTTAGGGTTAGGGTTCGGGCTAGGGTTAGGGTTAGGGGACGGGGACGGTTTAGGGTCCAGGTGAGGGTACGGCAACGCTTTAGGGGGAGCGTGCGTGTGAGGGCGCGGGTTAGTGTTAGGGTATGGGTTAGGATTAGGGGACGGGTGAGGGTCAGGCTTCGGGGAAGGGTTAGGGTTAGGGTTCGGGCTAGGGTTAGGGTTAGGGGACGGGGACGGTTAGGGTCCAGGTGAGGGTACGGCAACGCTTTAGGGGGAGCGTGCGTGTGAGGGCGCGGGTTAGTGTTAGGGTATGGGTTAGGATTAGGGGACGGGTGAGGGTCAGGCTTCGGGGAAGGGTTAGGGTTAGGGTTCGGGCTCGGATTAGGGTTAGGGGACGGGGACGGTTTAGGGTCCAGGTGAGGGTACGGCAACGCTTTAGGGGGAGCGTGCGTGTGAGGGCGCGGGTTAGTGTTAGGGTATGGGTTAGGATTAGGGGACGGGTGAGGGTCAGGCTTCGGAGAAGGGTTAGGGTTAGGGTTCGGGCTAGGGTTAGGGTTAGGGGATAGGGACGGTTTAGGGTCCAGGTGAGGGTACGGCAACGCTTTAGGGGGAGCGTGCGTGTGAGGGCGCTGGTTAGTGTTAGCGTACGGGTTAGGATTAGGGGACGGGTGAGGGTCAGGCTTCGGGGAAGGGTTAGGGTTAGGGTTCGGGCTAGGGTTAGGGTTAGGGGACGGGGACGGTTTAGGGTCCAGGTGAGGGTACGGCAACGCTTTAGGGGGAGCGTGCGTGTGAGGGCGCGGGTTACTGTTAAGGTACGGGTTAGGATTAGGGGACGGGTGAGGGTCAGGCTTCTGGGAAGGGTTAGGGTTAGGGTTCGGGCTAGGGTTAGGGTTAGGGGACGGGGACGGTTTAGGGTCCAGGTGAGGGTACGGCAACGCTTTAGGGGGAGCGTGCGTGTGAGGGCCCCGGTTAGTGTTAGCGTACGGGTTAGGATTAGGGGACGGGTGAGGGTCAGGCTTCGGGGAAGGGTTAGGGTTAGGGTTCGGGCTAGGGTTAGGGGACGGGGACGGTTTAGGGTCCAGGTGAGGGTACGGCAACGCTTTAGGGGGAGCGTGCGTGTGAGGGCGCGGGTTAGTGTTAGCGTACGGGTTAGGATTACGGGACGGGTGAGGGTCAGGCTTCGGGGAAGGGTTAGGGTTAGGGTTCGGGCTAGGGTTAGGGTTAGGGGACGGGGACGGTTTAGGGTCCAGGTGAGGGTACGGCAACGCTTTAGGGGGAGCGTGCGTGTGAGGGCGCGGGTTAGTGTTAGCGTACAGGTTAGGATTAGGGAACGGGTGAGGGTCACGCTTCGGGGAAGGGTTAGGGTTAGGGTTCGGGCTAGGGTTAGGGTTAGGGGACGGGGACGGTTTAGGGTCCAGGTGAGGGTACGGCAACGCTTTAGGGGGAGCGAGCGTGTGAGGGCGCGGGTTAGTGTTAGGGTATGGGTTAGGATTAGGGGACGGGTGAGGGTCAGGCTTCGGGGAAGGGTTAGGGTTAGGGTTCGGGCTAGGGTTAGGGTTAGGGGACGGGGACGGTTTAGGGTCCAGGTGAGGGTACGGCAACGCTTTAGGGGGAGCGTGCGTGTGAGGGCGCGGGTTAGTGTTAGGGTATGGGTTAGGATTAGGGGACGGGTGAGGGTCAGGCTTCGGGGAAGGGTTAGGGTTAGGGTTCGGGCTCGGATTAGGGTTAGGGGACGGGGACGGTTTAGGGTCCAGGTGAGGGTACGGCAACGCTTTAGGGGGAGCGTGCGTGTGAGGGCGCGGGTTAGTGTTAGGGTATGGGTTAGGATTAGGGGACGGGTGAGGGTCAGGCTTCGGAGAAGGGTTAGGGTTAGGGTTCGGGCTAGGGTTAGGGTTAGGGGATAGGGACGGTTTAGGGTCCAGGTGAGGGTACGGCAACGCTTTAGGGGGAGCGTGCGTGTGAGGGCGCTGGTTAGTGTTAGCGTACGGGTTAGGATTAGGGGACGGGTGAGGGTCAGGCTTCGGGGAAGGGTTAGGGTTAGGGTTCGGGCTAGGGTTAGGGTTAGGGGACGGGGACGGTTTAGGGTACAGATGAGGGTACGGCAACGCTTTAGGGGGAGCGTGCGTGTGAGGGCGCGGGTTAGTGTCAGCGTACGGGTTAGGATTATGGGACGGGTGAGGGTCAGGCTTCTGGGAAGGGTTAGGGTTAGGGTTCGGGCTAGGGTTAGGGTTAGGGGACGGGGACGGTTTAGGGTCCAGGTGAGGGTATGGCAACGCTTTAGGGGGAGCGTGCGTGTGAGGGCGCGCGTTAGTGTTAGCGTACGGCTTAGGATTAGGGGACGGGTGAGGGTCAGGCTTCGGGGAAGGGTTAGGGTTAGGGTTCGGGCTAGGGTTAGGGTTAGGGGACGGGGACGGTTTAGTGTCCAGGTGAGGGTACGGCAACGCTTTAGGGGGAGCGTGCGTGTGAGGGTGCGGGTTAGTGTTAGGGTATGGGTTAGGATTAGGGGACGGGTGAGGGTCAGGCTTCGGGGAAGGGTTAGGGTTAGGGTTCGGGCTAGGGTTAGGGTTAGGGGACAGGGACGGTTTAGGGTCCAGGTGAGGGTACGGCAACGCTTTAGGGGGAGCGTGCGTGTGAGGGCGCGGGTTAGTGTTACCGTACGGGTTAGGATTAGGGGACGGGTGAGGGTCAGGCTTCGGGGAAGGGTTAGGGTTAGGGTTCGGGCTAGGGTTAGGGTTAGGGGACGGGGACGGTTTAGGGTCCAGGTGAGGGTACGGCAACGCTTTAGGGGGAGCGTGCGTGTGAGGGCGCGGGTTAGTGTTAGGGTACGGGTTAGGATTAGGGGACGGGTGAGGGTCAGGCTTCGGGGAAGTGTTAGGGTTAGGGTTCGGGCTAGGGTTAAGGTTAGGGGACGATGACGGTTTAGGGTCCAGGTGAGGGTACGGCAACGCTTTAGGGGGAGCGTGCGTGTGAGGGCGCGGGGTAGTGTTAGCGTACGGGTTAGGATTAGGGGACGGGTGAGGGTCAGGCTTCGGGGAAGGGTTAGGGTTACGGTTCGGGCTAGGGTTAGGGTTAGGGGACGGGGACGGTTTAGGGTCCAGGTGAGGGTACGGCAACGCTTTAGGGGGAGTGTGCGTGTGAGGGCGCAGGTTAGTGTTAGCGTACGCGTTAGGATTAGGGGACGGGTGAGGGTCAGGCTTCGGGGAAGGGTTAGGGTTAGGGTTCGGGCTAGGGTTAGGGTTAGGGGACGAGGACGGTTTAGGGTCCAGGTGAGGGTACGGCAACGCTTTAGGGGGAGCATGCGTGTGAGGGCGCGGGTTAGTGTTAGCGTACGGGTTAGGATTAGGGGACGGGTGAGGGTCAGGCTTCGGGGAAGGGTTAGGGTTAGGGTTCGGGCTAGGGTTAGGGTTAGGGGACGGGGACGGTTTAGGGTCCAGGTGAGTGTACGGCAACGCTTTAGGGGGAGCGTGCGTGTGAGGGCGCGGGTTAGTGTTAGGGTATGGGTTAGGATTAGGGGACGGGTGAGGGTCAGGCTTCGGGGAAGGGTTAGGGTTAGGGTTCGGGCTAGGGTTAGGGTTAGGGGACGGGGACGGTTTAGGGTCCAGGTGAGGGTACGGCAATGCTTTAGGGGGAGCGTGCGTGTGAGGGCGCGCGATAGTGTTAGCGTACGGCTTAGGATTAAGGGACGGGTGAGGGTCAGGCTTCGGGGAAGGGTTAGGGTTAGGGTTCGGGCTAGGGTTAGGTTAGGGGACGGGGACGGTTTAGGGTCCAAGTGAGGGTACGGCAACGCTTTAGGGGGAGCGTGCGTGTGAGGGCGCGGGTTAGTGTTAGGGTATGGTTTAGGATTAGGGGACGGGTGAGGGTCAGGCTTCGGGAAAGGGTTAGGGTTAGGGTTCGGGCTAGGGTTAGGGTTAGGGGACGGGGACGGTTTAGGGTCCAGGTGAGGGTTCGGCAACACTTTAGGGGGAGCGTGCGTGTGAGGGCGCGGGTTAGTGTTAGCGTACGGGTTAGGATTAGGGGACGGGTGAGGGTCAGGCTTCGGGGAAGGGTTAGGGTTAGGGTTCGGGCTAGGGTTAGGGTTAGGGGACGGGGATGGTTTAGGGTCCAGGTGAGGGTACGGCAACGCTTTAGGGGGAGCGTGCGTGTGAGGGCGCGGGTTAGTGTTAGCGTACGGGTTAGGATTAGGGGACGGGTGAGGGTCAGGTTTCGGGGAAGGGTTAGGGTTAGGGTTCGGGCTAGGGTTAGGGTTAGGGGACGGGGACGGTTTAGGGTCCAGGTGAGGGTACGGCAACGCTTTAGGGGGAGCGTGCGTGTGAGGGCGCGGGTTAGTGTTAGCGTACGGGTTAGGATTAGGGGACGGGTGAGGGTCAGGCTTCGGGGAAGGGTTAGGGTTACGGTTCGGGCTAGGGTTATGGTTAGGGGACGGGGACGGTTTAGGGTCCAGGTGAGGGTACGGCAACGCTTTAGGGGGAGCGTGCGTGTGAGGGCGCGGGTTAGTGTTAGCGTATGGTTTAGGATTAGGGGACGGGTGAGGGTCAGGCTTCGGGGAAGGGTTAGGGTTAGGGTTCGGGCTAGGGTTAGGGTTAGGGGACGGGGACGGTTTAGGGTCCAGGTGAGGGTACGGCAACGCTTTAGGGGGAGCGTGCGTGTGAGGGCGCGGGTTAATGTTAGCGTACGGGTGAGGATTACGGGACGGATGAGGGTCAGGCTTCGGGGAAGGGTTAGTGTCAGGGTTCGGGCTAGGTTTAGGGTTAGGGGACGGGGACGGTTTAGGGTCCAGGTGAGGGTACGGCAACGCTTTAGGGGGAGCGTGCGTGTGAGGGCGCGGGTTAGTGTTAGCGTACGGGTTAGGATTACGGGACGGGTGAGGGTCCGGCTTCGGGGAAGTGTTAGGGTTAGGGTTCGGGCTAGGGTTAGGGTTAGGGGACGGGGATGGTTTAGGGTCCAGGTGAGGGTACAGCAACGCTTTAGGGGGAGCGTGCGTGTGAGGGCGCGGGTTAGTGTTAGCGTACGGGTTAGGATTAGGGGACGGGTGAGGGTCAGGCTTCGGGGAAGGGTTAGGGTTACGGTCGGGCTAGGGTTAGGGTTAGGGGACGGGGACGGTTTAGGGTCCAGGTGAGGGTACGGCAACGCTTTAGGGGGAGCGTGCGTGTGAGGGCGCGGGTTAGTGTTAGCGTACGCGTTAGGATTAGGGGACGGGTGAGGGTCAGGCTTCGGGGAAGGGTTAGGGTTAGGGTTCGGGCTAGGGTTAGGGTTAGGGGACGAGGACGGTTTAGGGTCCAGGTGAGGGTTCGGCAACGCTTTAGGAGGAGCGTGCGTGTGAGGGCGCGGGTTAGTGTTAGCGTACGCGTTAGGATTAGGGGACGGGTGAGGGTCAGGCTTCGGGGAAGGGTTAGGGTTAGGGTTCGGGCTAGGGTTAGGGTTAGGGGACGGGGACGGTTTAGGGTCCAGGTGAGGGTACGGCAACGCTTTAGGGGGAGCGTGCGTGTGAGGGCGCGGTTTAGTGTTAGGGTATTGGTTAGGATTAGGGGACGGGTGAGGGTCAGGCTTCGGGGAAGGGTTAGGGTTAGGGTTCGGGCTAGGGTTAGGGTTAGGGGACGGGGACGGTTTAGGGTCCAGGTGAGGGTACGGCAACGCTTTAGGGGGAGCGTGCGTGTGAGGGCGCGGGTTAGTGTTAGCGTACGGGTTAGGATTAGGGGACGGGTGAGGGTCAGGCTTCGGGGAAGTGTTAGGGTTAGGGTTCGGGCTCGGGTTAGGGTTAGGGGACGGGGACGGTTTAGGGTCCAGGTGAGGGTACGGCAACGCTTTAGGGGGAGCGTGCGTGTGAGGGCGCGGGTTAGTGTTAGCGTACGGGTTAGGATTAGGGGACGGGTGAGGGTCAGGCTTCGGGGAAGGGTTAGGGTTAGGGTTCGGGTTCGGGCTAGGGTAAGGTTAGGGGACGGGGACGGTTTAGGGTCCAGGTGAGGGTACGGCAACGCTTTAGGGAGAGCGTGCGTGTGAGGGCGCGCGATAGTGTTAGCGTACGGCTTAGGATTAAGGGACGGGTGAGGGTCAGGCTTCGGGGAAGGGTTAGGGTTACGGTTCGGGCTAGGGTTATGGTTAGGGGACGGGGACGGTTTAGGGTCCAGGTGAGGGTACGGCAACGCTTTAGGGGGAGCGTGCGTGTGAGGGCGCGGGTTAGTGTTAGCGTATGGTTTAGGATTAGGGGACGGGTGAGGGTCAGGCTTCGGGGAAGGGTTAGGGTTAGGGTTCGGGCTAGGGTTAGGGTTAGGGGACGGGGACGGTTTAGGGTCCAGGTGAGGGTACGGCAACGCTTTAGGGGGAGCGTGCGTGTGAGGGCGCGGGTTAATGTTAGCGTACGGGTGAGGATTACGGGACGGATGAGGGTCAGGCTTCGGGGAAGGGTTAGTGTCAGGGTTCGGGCTAGGTTTAGGGTTAGGGGACGGGGACGGTTTAGGGTCCAGGTGAGGGTACGGCAACGCTTTAGGGGGAGCGTGCGTGTGAGGGCGCGGGTTAGTGTTAGCGTACGGGTTAGGATTACGGGACGGGTGAGGGTCCGGCTTCGGGGAAGGGTTAGGGTTAGGGTTCGGGCTAGGGTTAGGGTTAGGGGACGGGGATGGTTTAGGGTCCAGGTGAGGGTACAGCAACGCTTTAGGGGGAGCGTGCGTGTGAGGGCGCGGGTTAGTGTTAGCGTACGGGTTAGGATTAGGGGACGGGTGAGGGTCAGGCTTCGGGGAAGGGTTAGGGTTACGGTCGGGCTAGGGTTAGGGTTAGGGGACGGGGACGGTTTAGGGTCCAGGTGAGGGTACGGCAACGCTTTAGGGGGAGCGTGCGTGTGAGGGCGCGGGTTAGTGTTAGCGTACGCGTTAGGATTAGGGGACGGGTGAGGGTCAGGCTTCGGGGAAGGGTTAGGGTTAGGGTTCGGGCTAGGGTTAGGGTTAGGGGACGAGGACGGTTTAGGGTCCAGGTGAGGGTACGGCAACGCTTTAGGAGGAGCGTGCGTGTGAGGGCGCGGGTTAGTGTTAGCGTACGCGTTAGGATTAGGGGACGGGTGAGGGTCAGGCTTCGGGGAAGGGTTAGGGTTAGGGTTCGGGCTAGGGTTAGGGTTAGGGGACGGGGACGGTTTAGGGTCCAGGTGAGGGTACGGCAACGCTTTAGGGGGAGCGTGCGTGTGAGGGCGCGGGTTAGTGTTAGGGTATTGGTTAGGATTAGGGGACGGGTGAGGGTCAGGCTTCGGGGAAGGGTTAGGGTTAGGGTTCGGGCTAGGGTTAGGGTTAGGGGACGGGGACGGTTTAGGGTCCAGGTGAGGGTACGGCAACGCTTTAGGGGGAGCGTGCGTGTGAGGGCGCGGGTTAGTGTTAGCGTACGGGTTAGGATTAGGGGACGGGTGAGGGTCAGGCTTCGGGGAAGTGTTAGGGTTAGGGTTCGGGCTCGGGTTAGGGTTAGGGGACGGGGACGGTTTAGGGTCCAGGTGAGGGTACGGCAACGCTTTAGGGGGAGCGTGCGTGTGAGGGCGCGGGTTAGTGTTAGCGTACGGGTTAGGATTAGGGGACGGGTGAGGGTCAGGCTTCGGGGAAGGGTTAGGGTTCGGGTTCGGGCTAGGGTTAGGGTTAGGGGACGGGGACGGTTTAGGGTCCAGGTGAGGGTACGGCAACGCTTTAGGGAGAGCGTGCGTGTGAGGGCGCGCGATAGTGTTAGCGTACGGCTTAGGATTAAGGGACGGGTGAGGGTCAGGCTTCGGGGAAGGGTTAGGGTTAGGTTTCGGGCTAGGGTTAGGGGACGGGGACGGTTTAGGGTCCAGGTGAGGGTACGGCAACGCTTTAGGGGGAGCGTGCGTGTGAGGGCGCGGGTTAGTGTTAGGGTATGGGTTAGGATTAGGGGACGGGTGAGGGTCAGGCTTCGGGGAAGGGTTAGGGTTAGGGTTCGGGCTAGGGTTAGGGTTAGGGGACGGGGACGGTTTAGGGTCCAGGTGAGGGTACGGCAACGCTTTAGGGGGAGCGTGCGTGTGAGGGCGCGTGTTAGTGTTAGCGTACGGGTTAGGTTTAGGGGACGGGTGAGGGTCAGGCTTCGGGGAAGGGTTAGGGTTAGGGTTCGGGCTAGGGTTAGGGTTAGGGGACGGGGACGGTTTAGGATCCAGGTGAGGGTACGGCAACGCTTTAGGGGGAGCGTGCGTGTGAGGACGCGGGTTAGTGTTAGCGTACGGGTTAGGATTAGGGGACGGGTGAGGGTCAGGCTTCGGGGAAGGGTTAGGGTTAGGGTTCGGGCTAGGGTTAGGGTTAGGGGACGGGGACGGTTTAGGGTCCAGGTGAGGGTACGGCAACGCTTTAGGGGGAGCGTGCGTGTGAGGGCGCGGGTTAGTGTTAGCGTACGGGTTAGGATTAGGGGACGGGTGAGGGTCAGGCTTCGGGGAAGGGTTAGGGTTAGGGTTAGGGCTAGGGTTAGGGTTAGGGGACGGGGACGGTTTAGGGTCCAGGTGAGGGTACGGCAACGCTTTAGGGGGAGCGTGCGTGTGAGGGCGCGGGTTAGTGTTAGCGTACGGGTTAGGATTAGGGGACGGGTGAGGGTCAGGCTTCGGGGAAGTTTTAGGGTTAGGGTTCGGGCTAGGGTTAGGGTTAGGGGACGGGGACGGTTTAGGGTCCAGGTGAGGGTACGGCAACACTTTAGGGGGAGCGTCCGTGTGAGGGCGCGGGTTAGTGTTTGCGTTCGGGTTAGGATTAGGGGACGGGTGAGGGTCAGGCTTCGGGGAAGGGTTAGGGTTAGGGTTCGGGCTAGGGTTAGGGTTAGGGGATGGGGACGCTTTAGGGTCCAGGTGAGGGTATGGCAACGCTTTAGGGGGAGCGTGCGTGTGAGGGTGTGGGTTAGTGTCAGGGTATGGGTTAGGATTAGGGGACGGGTGAGGGTCAGGCTTCGGGGAAGGGTTAGGGTTAGGGTTCGGGCTAGGGTTAGTGTTAGGGGACGGGGACGGTTTAGGGTCCAGGTGAGGGTACGGCAACGCTTTAGGGGGAGCGTGCGTGTGAGGGCGCGGGTTAGTGTTAGGGTATGGGTTAGGATTAGGGGACGGGTGAGGGTAGGCTTCGGGGAAGGGTTAGGGTTAGGGTTCGGGCTAGGGTTAGGGTTAGGGGACGGGGACGGTTTAGGGTCCAGGTGAGGGTACGGGAACGCTTTAGGGGGAGCGTGCGTGTGAGGGCGCGGGTTAGTGTTAGCGTATGGTTTAGGATTAGCGGACGGGTGAGGGTCAGGCTTCGGGGAAGGGTTAGGGTTAGGGTTCGGGCTAGGGTTAGGGTTCGGGGACGGGGACGGTTTAGGGTCCAGGTGAGGGTACGGCAACGCTTTAGGGGGAGCGTGCGTGTGAGGGCGCGGGTTAATGTTAGCGTACGGGTGAGGATTACGGGACGGATGAGGGTCAGGCTTCGGGGAAGGGTTAGTGTCAGGGTTCGGGCTAGGTTTAGGGTTAGGGGACGGGGACGGTTTAGGGTCCAGGTGAGGGTACGGCAACGCTTTAGGGGGAGCGTGCGTGTTAGGGCGCGGGTTAGTGTTAGCGTACGGGTTAGGATTACGGGAAGGGTGAGGGTCCGGCTTCGGGGAAGGGTTAGGGTTAGGGTTCGGGCTAGGGTTAGGGTTAGGGGACGGGGATGGTTTAGGGTCCAGGTGAGGGTACGGCAACGCTTTAGGGGGAGCGTGCGTGTGAGGGCGCGGGTTAGTGTTAGCGTACGGGTTAGGATTAGGGGACGGGTGAGGGTCAGGCTTCGGGGAAGGGTTAGGGTTACGGTTCGGGCTAGGGTTAGGGTTAGGGGACGGGGACGGTTTAGGGTCCAGGTGAGGGTACGGCAACGCTTTAGGGGGAGCGTGCGTGTGAGGGCGCGGGTTAGTGTTAGCGTACGCGTTAGGATTAGGGGACGGGTGAGGGTCAGGCTTCGGGGAAGGGTTAGGGTTAGGGTTCGGGCTAGGGTTAGGGTTAGGGGACGAGGACGGTTTAGGGTCCAGGTGAGGGTACGGCAACGCTTTAGGGGGAGCGTGCGTGTGAGGGCGCGGGTTAGTGTTAGCGTACGCGTTAGGATTAGGGGACGGGTGAGGGTCAGGCTTCGGGGAAGGGTTAGGGTTAGGGTTCGGGCTAGGGTTAGGGTTAGGGGACGGGGACGGTTTAGGGTCCAGGTGAGGGTACGGCAACCCTTTAGGGGGAGCGTGCGTGTGAGGGCACGGGTTAGTGTTAGGGTATTGGTTAGGATTAGGGGACGGGTGAGGGTCAGGCTTCGGGGAAGGGTTAGGGTTAGGGTTCGGGCTAGGGTTAGGGTTAGGGGACGGGGACGGTTTAGGACCAGGTGAGGGTACGGCAACGCTTTAGGGGGAGCGTGCGTGTGAGGGCGCAGGTTAGTGTTAGCGTACGGGTTAGGATTAGGGGACGGGTGAGGGTCAGGCTTCGGGGAAGTGTTAGGGTTAGGGTTCGGGCTAGGGTTAGGGTTAGGGGACGGGGACGGTTTAGGGTCCAGGTGAGGGTACGGCAACGCTTTAGGGGGAGCGTGCGTGTGAGGGCGCGGGTTAGTGTTAGCGTACGGGTTAGGATTAGGGGACGGGTGAGGGTCAGGCTTCGGGGAAGGGTTAGGGTTAGGGTTCGGGCTAGGGTTAGGGGACGGGGACGGGGACGGTTTAGGGTCCAGGTGAGTGTACGGCAACACTTTAGGGAGAGCGTGCGTGTGAGGGCGCGCGATAGTGTTAGCGTACGGCTTAGGATTAAGGGACGGGTGAGGGTCAGGCTTCGGGGAAGGGTTAGGGTTAGGGTTCGGGCTAGGGTTAGGGTTAAGGGACGGGGACGGTTTAGGGTCCAGGTGAGGGTACGGCAACGCTTTAGGGGGAGCGTGCGTGTGAGGGCGCGGGTTAGTGTTAGCGTACGGGTTAGGATTAGGGGACGGGTGAGGGTCAGGCTTCGGGGAAGGGTTAGGGTTAGGGTTCGGGCTAGGGTTAGGGTTAAGGGACGGGGACGGTTTAGGGTCCAGGTGAGGGTACGGCAACGCTTTAGGGGGAGCGTGCGTGTGAGGGCGCGGGTTAGTGTTAGCGTACGGGTTAGGATTAGGGGACGGGTGAGGGTCAGGCTTCGGGGAAGGGTTAGGGTTAGGGTTAGGGCTAGGGTTAGGGTTAGGGGACGGGGACGGTTTAGGGTCCAGGTGAGGGTACGGCAACGCTTTAGGGGGAGCGTGCGTGTGAGGGCGCGGGTTAGTGTTAGCGTACGGGTTAGGATTAGGGGACGGGTGAGGGTCAGGCTTCGGGGAAGGGTTAGGGTTAGGGTTCGGGCTAGGGTCAGGGTTAGGGGACGGGGACGGTTTAGGGTCCAGGTGAGGGTACGGCAACGCTTTAGGGGGAGCGTGCGTGTGATGGCGCGGGTTAGTGTTAGCGTACGGGTTAGGATTAGGGGACGGGTGAGGGTCAGGCTTCGGGGAAGGGTTAGGGTTAGGGTTAGGGCTAGGGTTAGGGTTAGGGGACGGGGACGGTTTAGGGTCCAGGTGAGGGTACGGCAACGCTTTAGGGGGAGCGTGCGTGTGAGGACGCGGGTTAGTGTTAGCGTACGGGTTAGGATTAGGGGACGGGTGAGGGTCAGGCTTCGGGGAAGGGTTAGGGTTAGGGTTCGGGCTAGGGTTAGGGTTAGGGGACGGGGACGGTTTAGGGTCCAGGTGAGGGTACGGCAACGCTTTAGGGGGAGCGTGCGTGTGAGGGCGCGGGTTAGTGTTTGCGTACGGGTTAGGTTTAGGGGACGGGTGAGGGTCAGGCTTCGGGGAAGGGTTAGGGTTAGGGTTCGGGCTAGGGTTAGGGTTAGGGGATGGGGACGGTTTAGGGTCCAGGTGAGGGTATGGCAACGCTTTAGGGGGCGCGTGCGTGTGAGGGCGCGGGTTAGTGTTAGGGTATGGGTTAGGATTAGGGGACGGGTGAGGGTCAGGCTTCGGGGAAGGGTTAGGGTTAGGGTTCGGGCTAGGGTTAGTGTTAGGGGACGGGGACGGTTTAGGGTCCAGGTGAGGGTACGGCAACGCTTTAGGGGGAGCGTGCGTGTGAGGGCGCGGGTTAGTGTTAGCGTACGGGTTAGGTTTAGGGGACGGGTGAGGGTCAGGCTTCGGGGAAGGGTTAGGGTTAGGGTTCGGGCTAGGGTTAGGGTTAGGGGACGGGGACGGTTTAGGGTCCAGGTGAGGGTACGGCAACGCTTTAGGGGGAGCGTGCGTGTGAGGACGCGGGTTAGTGTTAGCGTACGGGTTAGGATTAGGGGACGGGTGAGGGTCAGGCTTCGGGGAAGGGTTAGGGTTAGGGTTCGGGCTAGGGTTAGGGTTAGGGGACGGGGACGGTTTAGGGTCCAGGTGAGGGTACGGCAACGCTTTAGGGGGAGCGTGCGTGTGAGGACGCGGGTTAGTGTTAGCGTACGGGTTAGGATTAGGGGACGGGTGAGGGTCAGGCTTCGGGGAAGGGTTAGGGTTAGGGTTAGGGCTAGGGTTAGGGTTAGGGTACGGGGACGGTTTAGGGTCCAGGTGAGGGTACGGCAACGCTTTAGGGGGAGCGTGCGTGTGAGGGCGCGGGTTAGTGTTAGCGTACGGGTTAGGATTAGGGGACGGGTGAGGGTCAGGCTTCGGGGAAGTGTTAGGGTTAGGTTTCGGGCTAGGGTTAGGGTTAGGGGACGAGGACGGTTTAGGGTCCAGGTGAGGGTACGGCAACGCTTTAGGGGGAGCGTGCGTGTGAGGGCGCGGGTTAGTGTTAGGGTATGAGTTAGGATTAGGGGACGGGTGAGGGTCAGGCTTCGGGGAAGGGGTAGGGTTAGGGTTCGGGCTAGGGTTAGGGTTAGGGGACGGGGACGGTTTAGGGTCCAGGTGAGGGTACGGGAACGCTTTAGGGGGAGCGTGCATGTGAGGGCGCGGGTTAGTGTTTGCGTACGGGTTAGGTTTAGGGGACGGGTGAGGGTCAGGCTTCGGGGAAGGGTTAGGGTTAGGGTTCGGGCTAGGGTTAGGGTTAGGGGACGGGGACGGTTTAGGGTCCAGGTGAGGGTATGGCAACGCTTTAGGCGGAGCGTGCGTGTGAGGGCGCGGGTTAGTGTTAGGGTATGGGTTAGGATTAGGGGACGGGTGAGGGTCAGGCTTCGGGGAAGGGTTAGGGTTAGGGTTCGGGCTAGGGTTAGTGTTAGGGGACGGGGACGGTTTAGGGTCCAGGTGAGGGTACGGCAATGCTTTAGGGGGAGCGTGCGTGTGAGGGCGCGGGTTAGTGTTAGCGTACGGGTTAGGTTTAGGGGACGGGTGAGGGTCAGGCTTCGGGGAAGGGTTAGGGTTAGGGTTCGGGCTAGGGTTAGGGTTAGGGGACGGGGACGGTTTAGGGTCCAGGTGAGGGTACGGCAACGCTTTAGGGGGAGCGTGCATGTGAGGACGCGGGTTAGTGTTAGCGTACGGGTTAGGATTAGGGGACGGGTGAGGGTCAGGCTTCGGGGAAGTGTTAGGGTTAGGGTTCGGGCTAGGGTTAGGGTTAGGGGACGGGGACGGTTTAGGGTCCAGGTGAGGGTACGGCAACGCTTTAGGGGGAGCGTGCGTGTGAGGGCGCGGGTTAGTGTTAGCGTACGGGTTAGGATTAGGGGACGGGTGAGGGTCAGGCTTCGGGGAAGGGTTAGGGTTAGGGTTAGGGCTAGGGTTAGGGTTAGGGGACGGGGACGGTTTAGGGTCCAGGTGAGGGTACGGCAACGCTTTAGGGGGAGCGTGCGTGTGAGGGCGCGGGTTAGTGTTAGCGTACGGGTTAGGATTAGGGGACGGGTGAGGGTCAGGCTTCGGGGAAGTGTTAGGGTTACGGTTCGGGCTAGGGTTAGGATTAGGGGACGGGGACGGTTTAGGGTCCAGGTGAGGGTACGGCAACGCTTTAGGGGGAGCGTGCGTGTGAGGGCGCGAGTTACTGTTAGGGTATGGGTTAGGATTAGGGGACGGGTGAGGGTCAGGCTTCGGGGAAGGGTTAGGTTTAGGGTTCGGGCTAGGGTTAGGGTTAGGGGACGGGGACGGTTTAGGGTCCAGGTGAGGGTACGGCAACGCTTTAGGGGGAGCGTGTGTGTGAGGGCGCGGGTTAGTGTTAGCGTACAGGTTAGGATTAGGGGACGGGTGAGGGTCAGGCTTCGGGGAAGGGTTAGGGTTAGGGTTCGGGCTAGGGTTAGGGTTAGGGGACGGGGACGGTTTAGGGTCCAGGTGAGGGTACGGCAACGCTTTAGGGGGAGCGTGCGTGTGAGGGCGCGGGTTAGTGTTAGCGTACGGGTTAGGATTAGGGGACGGGTGAGGGTCAGGCTTCGGGGAAGGGTTAGGGTTAGGGTTCGGGCTAGGGTTAGGGTTAGGGGACGGGGACGGTTAAGGGTCCAGGTGAGGGTACGGCAACGCTTTAGGGGGAGCGTGCGTGTGAGGGCGCGCAAAAGTGTTAGCGTACGGCTTAGGATTAAGGGACGGGTGAGGGTCAGGCTTCGGGGAAGGGTTAGGGTTAGGGTTCGGGCTAGGGTTAGGGTTAGGGGACGGGGACTGTTTAGGGTCCAGGTGAGGGTACGGCAACGCTTTAGGGGGAGCGTGCGTGTGAGGGCGCGGGTTAGTGTTAGCGTACGGGTTAGGATTAGGGGACGGGTGAGGGTCAGGCTTTGGGGAAGGGTTAGGGTTACGGTTCGGGCTAGGGTTAGGGTTAGGGGACGGGGACGGTTTAGGGTCCAGGTGAGGGTACGGCAACGCTTTAGGGGGAGCGTGCGTGTGAGGGCGCGGGTTAGTGTTAGCGTACGGGTGAGGATTACGGGACGGGTGAGGGTCAGGCTTCGGGGAAGGGTTAGGGTTAGGGTTCGGGCTAGGGTTAGGGTTAGGGGACGGGGACGGTTTAGGGTCCAGGTGAGGGTATGGCAACGCTTTAGGCGGAGCGTGCGTGTGAGGGCGCGGGTTAGTGTTAGGGTATGGGTTAGGATTAGGGGACGGGTGAGGGTCAGGCTTCGGGGAAGGGTTAGGGTTAGGGTTCGGGCTAGGGTTAGTGTTAGGGGACGGGGACGGTTTAGGGTCCAGGTGAGGGTACGGCAATGCTTTAGGGGGAGCGTGCGTGTGAGGGCGCGGGTTAGTGTTAGCGTACGGGTTAGGTTTAGGGGACGGGTGAGGGTCAGGCTTCGGGGAAGGGTTAGGGTTAGGGTTCGGGCTAGGGTTAGGGTTAGGGGACGGGGACGGTTTAGGGTCCAGGTGAGGGTACGGCAACGCTTTAGGGGGAGCGTGCATGTGAGGACGCGGGTTAGTGTTAGCGTACGGGTTAGGATTAGGGGACGGGTGAGGGTCAGGCTTCGGGGAAGTGTTAGGGTTAGGGTTCGGGCTAGGGTTAGGGTTAGGGGACGGGGACGGTTTAGGGTCCAGGTGAGGGTACGGCAACGCTTTAGGGGGAGCGTGCGTGTGAGGGCGCGGGTTAGTGTTAGCGTACGGGTTAGGATTAGGGGACGGGTGAGGGTCAGGCTTCGGGGAAGGGTTAGGGTTAGGGTTAGGGCTAGGGTTAGGGTTAGGGGACGGGGACGGTTTAGGGTCCAGGTGAGGGTACGGCAACGCTTTAGGGGGAGCGTGCGTGTGAGGGCGCGGGTTAGTGTTAGCGTACGGGTTAGGATTAGGGGACGGGTGAGGGTCAGGCTTCGGGGAAGGGTTAGGGTTAGGGTTCGGGCTAGGGTTAGGGTTAGGGGACGGGGACGGTTTAGGGTCCAGGTGAGGGTACGGCAACGCTTTAGGGGGAGCGTGCGTGTGAGGGCGCGGGTTAGTGTTAGCGTACGGGTTAGGATTAGGGGACGGGTGAGGGTCAGGCTTCGGGGAAGGGTTAGGGTTAGGGTTCGGGCTAGGGTTAGGGTTAGGGGACGGGGACGGTTAAGGGTCCAGGTGAGGGTACGGCAACGCTTTAGGGGGAGCGTGCGTGTGAGGGCGCGCAAAAGTGTTAGCGTACGGCTTAGGATTAAGGGACGGGTGAGGGTCAGGCTTCGGGGAAGGGTTAGGGTTAGGGTTCGGGCTAGGGTTAGGGTTAGGGGACGGGGACTGTTTAGGGTCCAGGTGAGGGTACGGCAACGCTTTAGGGGGAGCGTGCGTGTGAGGGCGCGGGTTAGTGTTAGCGTACGGGTTAGGATTAGGGGACGGGTGAGGGTCAGGCTTTGGGGAAGGGTTAGGGTTACGGTTCGGGCTAGGGTTAGGGTTAGGGGACGGGGACGGTTTAGGGTCCAGGTGAGGGTACGGCAACGCTTTAGGGGGAGCGTGCGTGTGAGGGCGCGGGTTAGTGTTAGCGTACGGGTGAGGATTACGGGACGGGTGAGGGTCAGGCTTCGGGGAAGGGTTAGGGTTAGGGTTCGGGCTAGGGTTAGGGTTAGGGGACGGGGACGGTTTAGGGTCCAGGTGAGGGTACGGCAACGCTTTAGGGGGAGCGTGTGTGTGAGGGCGCGGGTTAGTGTTAGCGTACGGGTTAGGTTTAGGGGACGGGTGAGGGTCAGGCTTCGGGGAAGGGTTAGGGTTAGGGTTCGGGCTAGGGTTAGGGTTAGGGGACGGGGACGGTTTAGGGTCCAGGTGAGGGTACGGCAACGCTTTAGGGGGAGCGTGCGTGTGAGGGCGCGGGTTAGTGTTAGCGTACGGGTTAGGATTAGGGGACGGGTGAGGGTCAGGCTTCGGGGAAGGGTTAGGGTTAGGGTTCGGGCTAGGGTCAGGGTTAGGGGACGGGGACGGTTTAGGGTCCAGGTGAGGGTACGGCAACGCTTTAGGGGGAGCGTGCGTGTGAGGGCGCGGGTTAGTGTTAGCGTACGGGTTAGGATTAGGGGACGGGTGAGGGTCAGGCTTCGGGGAAGGGTTAGGGTTAGGGTTAGGGCTAGGGTTAGGGTTAGGGGACGGGGACGGTTTAGGGTTCAGGTGAGGGTACGGCAACGCTTTAGGGGGAGCGTGCGTGTGAGGGCGCGGGTTAGTGTTAGCGTATGGGTTAGGATTAGGGGACGGGTGAGGGTCAGGCTTTGGGGAAGTGTTAGGGTTAGGGTTCGGGCTAGGGTTAGGGTTAGGGGACGGGGACGGTTTAGGGTCCAGGTGAGGGTACGGCAACACTTTAGGGGGAGCGTGCGTGTGAGGGCGCGGGTTAGTGTTAGGGTATGGGTTAGGATTAGGGGACGGGTGAGGGTCAGGCTTCGGGGAAGGGTTAGGGTTAGGGTTCGGGCTAGGGTTAGGGTTAGGGGACGGGGACGGTTTAGGGTCCAGGTGAGGGTACGGCAACGCTTTAGGGGGAGCGTGCGTGTGAGGGCGCGGGTTAGTGTTAGCGTACGGGTTAGGATTAGGGGACGGGTGAGGGTCAGGCTTCGGGGAAGTGTTAGGGTTACGGTTCGGGCTAGGGTTAGGATTAGGGGACGGGGACGGTTTAGGGTCCAGGTGAGGGTACGAAACGCTTTAGGGGGAGCGTGCGTGTGAGGGCGCGAGTTACTGTTAGGGTATGGGTTAGGATTAGGGGACGGGTGAGGGTCAGGCTTCGGGGAAGGGTTAGGTTTAGGGTTCGGGCTAGGGTTAGGGTTAGGGGACGGGGACGGTTTAGGGTCCAGGTGAGGGTACGGCAACGCTTTAGGGGGAGCGTGTGTGTGAGGGCGCGGGTTAGTGTTAGCGTACAGGTTAGGATTAGGGGACGGGTGAGGGTCAGGCTTCGGGGAAGGGTTAGGGTTAGGGTTCGGGCTAGGGTTAGGGTTAGGGGACGGGGACGGTTTAGGGTCCAGGTGAGGGTACGGCAACGCTTTAGGGGGAGCGTGCGTGTGAGGGCGCGGGTTAGTGTTAGCGTACGGGTTAGGATTAGGGGACGGGTGAGGGTCAGGCTTCGGGGAAGGGTTAGGGTTAGGGTTCGGGCTAGGGTTAGGGTTAGGGGACGGGGACGGTTGAGGGTCCAGGTGAGGGTACGGCAACGCTTTAGGGGGAGCGTGCGTGTGAGGGCGCGCAAAAGTGTTAGCGTACGGCTTAGGATTAAGGGACGGGTGAGGGTCAGGCTTCGGGGAAGGGTTAGGGTTAGGGTTCGGGCTAGGGTTAGGGTTAGGGGACGGGGACTGTTTAGGGTCCAGGTGAGGGTACGGCAACGCTTTAGGGGGAGCGTGCGTGTGAGGGCGCGGGTTAGTGTTAGCGTACGGGTTAGGATTAGGGGACGGGTGAGGGTCAGGCTTTGGGGAAGGGTTAGGGTTACGGTTCGGGCTAGGGTTAGGGTTAGGGGACGGGGACGGTTTAGGGTCCAGGTGAGGGTACGGCAACGCTTTAGGGGGAGCATGCGTGTGAGGGCGCGGGTTAGTGTTAGCGTACGGGTGAGGATTACGGGACGGGTGAGGGTCAGGCTTCGGGGAAGGGTTAGGGTTAGGGTTCGGGCTAGGGTTAGGGTTAGGGGACGGGGACGGTTTAGGGTCCAGGTGAGGGTACGGCAACGCTTTAGGGGGAGCGTGTGTGTGAGGGCGCGGGTTAGTGTTAGCGTACGGGTTAGGTTTAGGGGACGGGTGAGGGTCAGGCTTCGGGGAAGGGTTAGGGTTAGGGTTCGGGCTAGGGTTAGGGTTAGGGGACGGGGACGGTTTAGGGTCCAGGTGAGGGTACGGCAACGCTTTAGGGGGAGCGTGCGTGTGAGGGCGCGGGTTAGTGTTAGCGTACGGGTTAGGATTAGGGGACGGGTGAGGGTCAGGCTTCGGGGAAGGGTTAGGGTTAGGGATCGGGCTAGGGTCAGGGTTAGGGGACGGGGACGGTTTAGGGTCCAGGTGAGGGTACGGCAACGCTTTAGGGGGAGCGTGCGTGTGAGGGCGCGGGTTAGTGTTAGCGTACGGGTTAGGATTAGGGGACGGGTGAGGGTCAGGCTTCGGGGAAGGGTTAGGGTTAGGGCTAGGGTTAGGGTTAGGGGACGGGGACGGTTTAGGGTCCAGGTGAGGGTACGGCAACGCTTTAGGGGGAGCGTGCGTGTGAGGGCGCGGGTTAGTGTTAGCGTATGGGTTAGGATTAGGGGACGGGTGAGGGTCAGGCTTTGGGGAAGTGTTAGGGTTAGGGTTCGGGCTAGGGTTAGGGTTAGGGGACGGGGACGGTTTAGGGTCCAGGTGAGGGTACGGCAACACTTTAGGGGGAGCGTGCATGTGAGGGCGCGGGTTAGTGTTAGGGTATGGGTTAGGATTAGGGGACGGGTGAGGGTCAGGCTTCGGGGAAGGGTTAGGGTTAGGGTTCGGGCTAGGGTTAGGGTTAGGGGACGGGGACGGTTTAGGGTCCAGGTGAGGGTACGGCAACGCTTTAGGGGGAGCGTGCGTGTGAGGGCGCGGGTTAGTGTTTGCGTACGGGTTAGGTTTAGGGGACGGGTGAGGGTCAGGCTTCGGGGAAGGGTTAGGGTTAGGGTTCGGGCTAGGGTTAGGGTTAGGGGATGGGGACGGTTTAGGGTCCAGGTGAGGGTACGGCAACGCTTTAGGGGGAGCGTGCGTGTGAGGGCGCGGGTTAGTGTTAGGGTATGGGTTAGGATTAGGGGACGGGTGAGGGTCAGGCTTCGGGGAAGGGTTAGGGTTAGGGTTCGGGCTAGGGTTATTGTTAGGGGACGGGGACGGTTTAGGGTCCAGGTGAGGGTACGGCAACGCTTTAGGGGGAGCGTGCGTGTGAGGGCGCGGGTTAGTGTTAGCGTACGGGTTAGGTTTAGGGGACGGGTGAGGGTCAGGCTTCGGGGAAGGGTTAGGGTTAGGGTTCGGGCTAGGGTTAGGGTTAGGGGACGGGGACGGTTTAGGGTCCAGGTGAGGGTACGGCAACGCTTTAGGGGGAGCGTGCGTGTGAGGACGCGGGTTAGTGTTAGCGTACGGGTTAGGATTAGGGGACGGGTGAGGGTCAGGCTTCGGGGAAGGGTTAGGGTTAGGGTTCGGGCTAGGGTTAGGGTTAGGGGACGGGGACGGTTTAGGGTCCAGGTGAGGGTACGGCAACGCTTTAGGGGGAGCGTGCGTGTGAGGACGCGGGTTAGTGTTAGCGTACGGGTTAGGATTAGGGGACGGGTGAGGGTCAGGCTTCGGGGAAGGGTTAGGGTTAGGGTTAGGGCTAGGGTTAGGGTTAGGGTACGGGGACGGTTTAGGGTCCAGGTGAGGGTACGGCAACGCTTTAGGGGGAGCGTGCGTGTGAGGGCGCGGGTTAGTGTTAGCGTACGGGTTAGGATTAGGGGACGGGTGAGGGTCAGGCTTCGGGGAAGTGTTAGGGTTAGGGTTCGGGCTAGGGTTAGGGTTAGGGGACGGGGACGGTTTAGGGTCCAGGTGAGGGTACGGCAACGCTTTAGGGGGAGCGTGCGTGTGAGGGCGCGGGTTAGTGTTATGGTATGAGTTAGGATTAGGGGACGGGTGAGGGTCAGGCTTCGGGGAAGGGTTAGGGTTAGGGTTCGGGCTAGGGTTAGGGTTAGGGGACGGGGACGGTTTAGGGTCCAGGTGAGGGTACGGGAACGCTTTAGGGGGAGCGTGCATGTGAGGGCGCGGGTTAGTGTTTCCGTACGGGTTAGGTTTAGGGGACGGGTGAGGGTCAGGCTTCGGGGAAGGGTTAGGGTTAGGGTTCGGGCTAGGGTTAGGGTTAGGGGACGGGGACGGTTTAGGGTCCAGGTGAGGGTATGGCAACGCTTTAGGCGGAGCGTGCGTGTGAGGGCGCGGGTTAGTGTTAGGGTATGGGTTAGGATTAGGGGACGGGTGAGGGTCAGGCTTCGGGGAAGGGTTAGGGTTAGGGTTCGGGCTAGGGTTAGTGTTAGGGGACGGGGACGGTTTAGGGTCCAGGTGAGGGTACGGCAATGCTTTAGGGGGAGCGTGCGTGTGAGGGCGCGGGTTAGTGTTAGCGTACGGGTTAGGTTTAGGGGACGGGTGAGGGTCAGGCTTCGGGGAAGGGTTAGGGTTAGGGTTCGGGCTAGGGTTAGGGTTAGGGGACGGGGACGGTTTAGGGTCCAGGTGAGGGTACGGCAACGCTTTAGGGGGAGCGTGCATGTGAGGACGCGGGTTAGTGTTAGCGTACGGGTTAGGATTAGGGGACGGGTGAGGGTCAGGCTTCGGGGAAGGGTTAGGGTTAGGGTTCGGGCTAGGGTTAGGGTTAGGGGACGGGGACGGTTTAGGGTCCAGGTGAGGGTACGGCAACGCTTTAGGGGGAGCGTGCGTGTGAGGGCGCGGGTTAGTGTTAGCGTACGGGTTAGGATTAGGGGACGGGTGAGGGTCAGGCTTCGGGGAAGGTTTAGGGTTAGGGTTAGGGCTAGGGTTAGGGTTAGGGGACGGGGACGGTTTAGGGTCCAGGTGAGGGTACGGCAACGCTTTAGGGGGAGCGTGCGTGTGAGGGCGCGGGTTAGTGTTAGCGTACGGGTTAGGATTAGGGGACGGGTGAGGGTCAGGCTTCGGGGAAGTGTTAGGGTTACGGTTCGGGATAGGGTTAGGATTAGGGGACGGGGACGGTTTAGGGTCCAGGTGAGGGTACGGCAACGCTTTATGGGGAGCGTGCGTGTGAGGGCGCGAGTTACTGTTAGGGTATGGGTTAGGATTAGGGGACGGGTGAGGGTCAGGCTTCGGGGAAGGGTTAGGTTTAGTGTTCGGGCTAGGGTTAGGGTTAGGGGACGGGGACGGTTTAGGGTCCAGGTGAGGGTACGGCAACGCTTTAGGGGGAGCGTGTGTGTGAGGGCGCGGGTTAGTGTTAGCGTACAGGTTAGGATTAGGGGACGGGTGAGGGTCAGGCTTCGGGGAAGGGTTAGGGTTAGGGTTCGGGCTAGGGTTAGGGTTAGGGGACGGGGACGGTTTAGGGTCCAGGTGAGGGTACGGCAACGCTTTAGGGGGAGCGTGCGTGTGAGGGCGCGGGTTAGTGTTAGCGTACGGGTTAGGATTAGGGGACGGGTGAGGGTCAGGCTTCGGGGAAGGGTTAGGGTTAGGGTTCGGGCTAGGGTTAGGGTTAGGGGACGGGGACGGTTGAGGGTCCAGGTGAGGGTACGGCAACGCTTTAGGGGGAGCGTGCGTGTGAGGGCGCGCAAAAGTGTTAGCGTACGGCTTAGGATTAAGGGACGGGTGAGGGTCAGGCTTCGGGGAAGGGTTAGGGTTAGGGTTCGGGATAGGGTTAGGGTTAGGGGACGGGGACTGTTTAGGGTCCAGGTGAGGGTACGGCAACGCTTTAGGGGGAGCGTGCGTGTGAGGGCGCGGGTTAGTGTTAGCGTACGGGTTAGGATTAGGGGACGGGTGAGGGTCAGGCTTTGGGGAAGGGTTAGGGTTAGGGTTCGGGCTAGGGTTAGGGTTAGGGGACGGGGACGGTTTAGGGTCCAGGTGAGGGTACGGCAACGCTTTAGGGGGAGCGTGCGTGTGAGGGCGCGGGTTAGTGTTAGCGTACGGGTGAGGATTACGGGACGGGTGAGGGTCAGGCTTCGGGGAAGGGTTAGGGTTAGGGTTCGAGCTAGGGTTAGGGTTAGGGGACGGGGACGGTTTAGGGTCCAGGTGAGGGTACGGCAACGCTTTAGGGGGAGCGTGCGTGTGAGGGCGCGGGTTAGTGTTAGCGTACAGGTTAGGATTAGGGGACGGGTGAGGGTCAGGCTTCGGGGAAGGGTTAGGGTTAGGGTTCGGGCTAGGGTTAGGGTTAGGGGACAGGGACGGTTTAGGGTCCAGGTGAGGGTACGGCAACGCTTTAGGGGGAGCGTGCGTGTGAGGGCGCGGGTTAGTGTTAGCGTACGGGTTAGGATTAGGGGACGGGTGAGGGTCAGGCTTCGGGGAAGGGTTAGGGTTAGGGTTCGGGCTAGGGTTAGGGTTAGGGGACGGGGACGGTTTAGGGTCCAGGTGAGGGTACGGCAACGCTTTAGGGGGAGCGTGCGTGTGAGGGCGCGGGTTAGTGTTAGCGTACGGGTTAGGATTAGGGGACGGGTGAGGGTCAGGCTTCGGGGAAGGGTTAGGGTTAGGGTTCGGGCTAGGGTTAGGGTTAGGGGACGGGGACGGTTTAGGGACCAGGTGAGGGTACGGCAACGCTTTAGGGGGAGCGTGCGTGTGAGGGCGCGGGTTAGTGTTAGCGTACGGGTTAGGATTAGGGGACGGGTGAGGGTCAGGCTTCGGGGAAGGTTTAGGGTTAGGGTTCGGGCTAGGGTTAGGGTTATTGGACGGGAACGGTTTAGGGTCCAGGTGAGGGTATGGCAACGCTTTATGTGGAGCGTGCGTGTGAGGGCGCGGGTTAGTGTTAGCGTACGGGTTAGGATTAGGGGACGGGTGAGGGTCAGGCTTCGGGGAAGGGTTATGGTTAGGGTTCGGGTAGGGTTAGGGTTAGGGGACGGGGACGGTTTAGGGTCCAGGTGAGGGTACGGCAACGCTTTAGGGGGAGCGTGCGTGTGAGGGCGCGGGTTAGTGTTAGCGTACGGGTTAGGATTAGGGGACGGGTGAGGGTCAGGCTTCGTGGAAGGGTTAGGGTTAGGGTTCGGGCTAGGGTTAGGGTTAGGGGATGGGGACGGTTTAGGGTCCAGGTGAGGGTACGGCAACGCTTTAGGGGGAGCGTGCGTGTGAGGGCGCGGGTTAGTGTTAGCGTACGGGTTAGGATTAGGGGACGGGTGAGGGTCAGGCTTCGGGGAAGGGTTAGGGTTAAGGTTCGGGCTAGGTTTAGGGTTAGGGTATGGGGACGGTTTAGGGTCCAGGTGAGGGTACGGCAACGCTTTAGGGGGAGCGTGCGTGTGAGGGCGCGGGTTAGTGTTAGCGTACGGGTTAGGTTTAGGGGACGGGTGAGGGTCAGGCTTCGGGGAAGGGTTAGGGTTAGGGTTCGGGCTAGGGTTAGGGTTAGGGGACGGGGACGGTTTAGGGTCCAGGTGAGGGTACGGCAACGCTTTAGGGGGAGCGTGCGTGTGAGGGCGCGGGTTAGTGTTAGCGTACGGGTTAGGATTAGGGGACGGGTGAGGGTCAGGCTTCGGGGAAGGGTTAGGGTTAGGGTTCGGGCTAGGGTTAGGGTTAAGGCACGAGGACGGTTTAGGGTCCAGGTGAGGGTACGGCAACGCTTTAGGGGGAGTGTGCGTGTGAGGGCGCGCAATAGTGTTAGCGTACGGGTTAGGATTAGGGGACGGGTGAGGGTCAGGCTTCGCGAAAGGGTTAGGGTTAGGGTTCGGGCTAGGGTTAGGGTTAGGGGACGGGGACGGTTTAGGGTCCAGGTGAGGGTACGGCAACGCTTTAGGGGGAGCGTGCGTGTGAGGGCGCGGGTTAGTGTTAGCGTACGGGTTAGGATTAGGGGACGGGTGAGGGTCAGGCTTCGGGGAAGGGTTAGGGTTAGGGTTCGGGCTAGGGTTAGGGTTAGGGGACGGGGACGGTTTAGGGTCCAGGTGAGGGTACGGCAACGCTTTAGGGGGAGCGTGCGTGTGAGGGCGCGGGTTAGTGTTAGCGTACGGGTTAGGATTAGGGGACGGGTGAGGGTCAGGCTTCGGGGAAGGGTTAGGGTTAGGGTTCGGGCTAGGGTTAGGGTTAGGGGACGGGGACGGTTTAGGGTCCAGGTGAGGGTACGTCAACGCTTTAGGGAGAGCGTGCGTGTGAGGGCGCGCGATAGTGTTAGCGTACGGCTTAGGATTAAGGGACGGGTGAGGGTCAGGCTTCGGGGAAGGTTTAGGGTTAGGGTTCAGGCTAGGGTTAGGGTTAGGGGACGGGGACGGTTTAGGGTCCAGGTGAGGGTACGGCAACGCTTTAGGGGGAGCGTGCGTGTGAGGGCGCGGGTTAGTGTTAGGGTATGGGTTAGGATTAGGGGACGGGTGAGGGTCAGGCTTCGGGGAAGCGTTAGGGTTAGGGTTCGGGCTAGGGTTAGGGTTAGGGGACGGGGACGGTTTAGGGTCCAGGTGAGGGTACGGCAACGCTTTAGGGGGAGCGTGCGTGTGAGGGCGCGGGTTAGTGTTAGCGTACGGGTTAGGTTTAGGGGACGGGTGAGGGTCAGGCTTCGGGGAAGGGTTAGGGTTAGTGTTCGGGCTAGGGTTAGGGTTAGGGGACGGGGACGGTTTAGGGTCCAGGTGAGGGTACGGCAACGCTTTAGGGGGAGCGTGCATGTGAGGGCGCGGGGTAGTGTTAGCGTACGGGTTAGGATTAGGGGACGGGTGAGGGTCAGGCTTCGGGGAAGGGTTAGGGTTAGGGTTCGGGCTAGGGTTAGGGTTAGGGGACGGGGACGGTTTAGGGTCCAGGTGAGGCTACGGCAACGCTTTAGGGGGAGCGTGCGTGTGAGGGCGCGGGTTAGTGTTAGCGTACGTTTTAGGATTAGGGGACGGCTGAGGGTCAGGCTTCGGGTAAGGGTTAGGGTTAGGGTTCGGGCTAGGGTTAGGGTTAGGGGACGGGGACGGTTTAGGGTCCAGGTGAGGGTACGGCAACGCTTTAGGGGGAGCGTGCGTGTGAGGGCGCGGGTTAGTGTTAGCGTACGGGTTAGGATTAGGGGACGGGTGAGGGTCAGGCTTCGGGGAAGAGTTAGGGTTAGGGTTCGGGCTAGGGTTAGGGTTAGGGGACGGGGACGGTTTAGGGTCCAAGTGAGGGTACAGCAACGCTTTAGGGGGAGCGTGCGTGTGAGGGCGCGGGTTAGTGTTAGCGTACGGGTTAGGATTAGGGGACGGGTGAGGGTCAGGCTTCGGGGAAGGGTTAGGGTTAGGGTTCGGGCTAGGGTTAGGGTTAGGGGACGGGGACGGTTTAGGGTCCAGGTGAGGGTACGGCAACGCTTTAGGGGGAGCGTGCGTGTGAGGGCGCGGGATAGTGTTAGCGTACGGGTTAGGATTAGGGGACGGGTGAGGGTCAGGCTTCGGGGAAGGGTTAGGGTTAGGGTTCGGGCTAGGGTTAGGGTTAGGGGACGGGGACGGTTTAGGGTCCAGGTGAGGGTACGGCAACGCTTTAGGGAGAGCGTGCGTGTGAGGGCGCGCGATAGTGTTAGCGTACGGCTTAGGATTAAAGGACGGGTGAGGGTCAGGCTTCGGGGAAGGGTTAGGGTTAGGGTTCGGGCTAGGGTTAGGGTTAGCGGACGGGGACGGTTTAGGGTCCAGGTGAGGGTACGGCAACGCTTTAGGGGGAGCGTGCGTGTGAGGGCGCGGGTTAGTGTTAGGGTATGGGTTAGGATTAGGGGACGGGTGAGGGTCAGGCTTCGGGGAAGGGTTAGGGTTAGGGTTCGGGCTAGGGTTAGGGTTATGGGACGGGGACGGTTTAGGGTCCAGGTGAGGGTACGGCAACGCTTTAGGGGGAGCGTGCGTGTGAGGGCGCGGGTTAGTGTTAGCGTACGGGTTAGGTTTAGGGGACGGGTGAGGGTCAGGCTTCGGGGAAGGGTTAGGGTTAGGGTTCGGGCTAGGGTTAGGGTTAGGGGACGGGGACGGTTTAGGGTCCAGGTGAGGGTACGGCAACGCTTTAGGGGGAGCGTGCGTGTGAGGGCGCGGGTTAGTGTTAGCGTACGGGTTAGGATTAGGGGACGGGTGAGGGTCAGGCTTCGGGGAAGTGTTAGGGTTAGGGTTCGGGCTAGGGTTAGGGTTAGGGGACGGGGACGGTTTAGGGTCCAGGTGAGGGTACGGCAACGCTTTAGGGGGAGCGTGCGTGTGAGGGCGCGGGTTAGTGTTAGCGTACGGGTTAGGATTAGGGGACGGGTGAGGGTCAGGCTTCGGGGAAGGGTTAGGGTTAGGGTTCGGGCTAGGGTTAGGGTTAGGAGACGGGTAAGGTTTAGGGTCCAGGTGAGGGTACGGCAACGTTTTAGGGGGAGCGTGTGTGTGAGGGCGCGGGTTAGTGTTAGCGTACGGGTTAGGATTAGGGGACGGGTGAGGGTCAGGCTTCGGGGAAGGGCTGGGTTACGGTTCGGGCTAGGGTTAGGGTTAGGGGACGGGGACGGTTTAGGGTCCAGGTGAGGGTACGGCAACGCTTTAGGGGGAGCGTGCGTGTGAGGGCGCGGGTTAGTGTTAGCGTACGGGTTAGGATTAGGGGACGGGTGAGGGTCAGGCTTCGGGGAAGGGTTAGGGTTAGGGCTAGGGTTAGGGTTAGGGGACGGGGACGGTTGAGGGTCCAGGTGAGGGTACGGCAACGCTTTAGGGGGAGCGTGCGTGTGAGGGCGCGGGTTAGTGTTAGCGTACTGGTTAGGATTAGGGGACGGGTGAGGGTCAGGCTTCGGGGAAGTGTTAGGGTTAGGGTTCGGGTTAGGGTTAGAGTTAGGGGACGGGGACGGTTTAGGGTCCAGGTGAGGGTACGGCAACGCTTTAGGGGGAGCGTGCGTGTGAGGGCGCGGGTTAGTGTTAGGGTATGGGTTAGGATTAGGGGACGGGTGAGGGTCAGGCTTCGGGGAAGGGTTAGGTTTAGGGTTTGGGCTAGGGTTAGGGTTAGGGGACGGGGACGGTTTAGTGTCCAGGTGAGGGTACGGCAACGCTTTAGGGGGAGCGTGCGTGTGAGGGCGCGGGTTAGTGTTAGCGTACGGGTTAGGATTAGGGGACGGGTGAGGGTCAGGCTTCGGGGAAGTGTTAGGGTTAGGGTTCGGGCTAGGGTTAGGGTTAGGGGATGGGAACGGTTTAGGGTCCAGGTGAGGGTATGGCAACGCTTTATGTGGAGCGTGCGTGTGAGGGCGCGGGTTAGTGTTAGCGTACGGGTTAGGATTAGGGGACGGGTGAGGGTCAGGCTTCGGGGAAGGGTTAGGGTTAGGGTTCGGGCTAGGGTTAGGGTTAGGGGACGGGGACGGTTTAGGGTCCAGGTGAGGGTACGGCAACGCTTTAGGGGGAGCGTGCGTGTGAGGGCGCGGGTTACTGTTAGCGTACGGGTTAGGATTAGGGGACGGGTGAGGGTCAGGCTTCGGGTAAGGGTTAGGGTTAGGGTTCGGACTAGGGTTAGGGTTAGGGGACGGGGACGGTTTAGGGTCCAGGTGAGGGTACGGCAACGCTTTAGGGGGAGCGTGCGTGTGAGGGCGCGGGTTAGTGTTAGAGTACGGGTTAGGATTAGGGGAAGGGTGAGGGTCAGGCTTCGGGGAAGTGTTAGGGTTAGGGTTCGGGCTAGGGTTAGGGTTAGGTGACGGGGACGGTTTAGGGTCCAGGTGAGGGTATGGCAACGCTTTAGGGGGAGCGTGCGTGTGAGGGGGCGGGTTAGTGTTAGCGTACGGGTTAGGATTAGGGGACGGGTGAGGGTCAGGCTTCGGGGAAGGGTTAGGGTTAGGGTTCGGGCTAGGGTTAGGGTTAGGGGACGGGGACGGTTTAGGGTCCAGGTGAGGGTACGGCAACGCTTTAGGGGGAGCGTGCGTGTGAGGGCGCGGTTTAGTGTTAGCGTACGGGTTAGGAATAGGGGACGGGTGAGGGTCAGGCTTCGGGGAAGGGTTAGGGTTAGGGTTCGGGCTAGGGTTAGGGTTAGGGGACGGGGACGGTTTAGGGTGCAGGTGAGGGTACGGCAACGCTTTAGGGGGAGCGTGCGTGTGAGGGCGCGGGGTAGTGTTAGCGTACGGGTTAGGATTAGGGGACGGGTGAGGGTCAGGCTTCGGGGAAGGGTTAGGGTTAGGGTTCGGGCTAGGGTTAGGGTTAGGGGACGGGGACGGTTTAGGGTCCAGGTGAGGCTACGGCAACGCTTTAGGGGGAGCGTGCGTGTGAGGGCGCGGGTTAGTGTTAGCGTACGTTTTAGGATTAGGGGACGGGTGAGGGTCAGGCTTCGGGGAAGGGTTAGGTTTAGGGTTCGGGCTAGGGTTAGGGTTAGGGGACGGGGACGGTTTAGGGTCCAGGTGAGGGTACGGCAACACTTTAGGGGGAGCGTGCGTGTGAGGGCGCGGGTTAGTGTTAGCGTACGGGTTAGGATTAGGGGACGGGTGAGCGTTAGGCTTCGGGGAAGTGTTAGGTTTAGGGTTCGGGCTAGGGTTAGGGTTTGGGGACGGGGACGGTTTAGGGTCCAGGTGAGGGTACGGCAACGCTTTAGGGGGAGCGTGCGTGTGAGGGCGCGGGTTAGTGTTAGCGTACGGGTTAGGATTAGGGGACGGGTGAGGGTCAGGCTTCGGGGAAGGGTTAGGGTTAGGGTTAGAGCTAGGGTTAGGGTTAGGGGACGGGGACGGTTTAGGGTCCAGGTGAGGGTACGGCAACGCTTTAGGGGGAGCGTGCGTGTGAGGGCGCGGGTTAGTGTTAGCGTACGGGTTAGGATTAGGGGACGGGTGAGGGTCAGGCTTCGGGGAAGTGTTAGGGTTAGGGTTCGGGCTAGGGTTAGAGTTAGGGGACGGGGACGGTTTAGGGTCCAGGTGAGGGTACGGCAACGCTTTAGGGGGAGCGTGCGTGTGAGGGCTCGGGTTAGTGTTAGGGTATGGGTTAGGATTAGGGGACGGGTGAGGGTCAGGCTTCGGGGAAGGGGTAGGGTTAGGGTTCGGTCTAGGGTTAGGGTTAGGGGACGGGGACGGTTTAGGGTCCAGGTGAGGGTACGGCAACGCTTTAGGGGGAGCGTGCGTGTGAGGGCGCGGGTTAGTGTTAGCGTACGGGTTAGGATTAGGGGACGGGTGAGGGTCAGGCTTCGGGGAAGGGTTAGGGTTAGGGTTCGGGCTAGGGTTAGGGTTAGGGGACGGGGATGGTTTAAGGTCCAGGTGAGGGTACGGCAACGCTTTAGGGGGAGCGTGCGTGTGAGGGCGCGGGTTAGTGTTAGCGTACGGGTTAGGATTAGGGGACGGGTGAGGGTCAGGCTTCGGGGAAGGGTTAGGGTTAGGGTTCGGGCTAGGGTTAGGGTTAGGGGACGGGGACGGTTTAGGGTCCAGGTGAGGGTACGGCAACGCTTTAGGGGGAGCGTGCGTGTGAGGGCGCGGGTTAGTGTTAGCGTACGGGTTAGGATTAGGGGACGGGTGAGGGTCAGGCTTCGGGGAAGGGTTAGGGTTAGGGTTCGGGCTAGGGTTAGGGTTAGGGGACGGGGACGGTTTAGGGTCCAGGTGAGGGTACGGCAACGCTTTAGGGGGAGCGTGCGTGTGAGGGCGCGGGTTAGTGTTAGCGTACGGGTTAGGATTAGGGGACGGGTGAGGGTCAGGCTTCGGGGAAGGGTTAGGGTTAGGGTTCGGGCTAGGGTTAGGGTTAGGGGACGGGGACGGTTTAGGGACCAGGTGAGGGTACGGCAACGCTTTAGGGGGAGCGTGCGTGTGAGGGCGCGGATCAGTGTTAGCCTACGGGTTAGGATTAGGGGACGGTTGAGGGTCAGGCTTCGGGGAAGGGTTAGGGTTAGGGTTCGGGCTAGGGTTAGGGTTAGGGGACGGGAACGGTTTAGGGTCCAGGTGAGGGTATGGCAACGCTTTATGTGGAGCGTGCGTGTGAGGGCGCGGGTTAGTGTTAGGGTATGGGTTAGGATTAGGGGACGGGTGAGGGTCAGGCTTCGGGGAAGGGTTAGGGTTAGGGTTCGGGCTAGGGTTAGGGTTAGGGGACGGGGACGGTTTAGGGTCCAGGTGAGGGTACGGCAACGCTTTAGGGGGAGCGTGCGTGTGAGGTCGCGGGTTAGTGTTAGCGTACGGGTTAGGATTAGGGGACGGGTGAGGGTCAGGCTTCGGGGAAGGGTTACGGTTAGGGTTCGGGCTAGGGTTAGGGTTAGGGGACGGGGACGGGGACGGGGACGGTTTAGGGTCCAGGTAAGGGTACGGCAACGCTTTAGGGGGAGCGTGCATGTGAGGGTGCGGGTTAGTGTTAGGGTACGGGTTAGGATTAAGGGACGGTTGAGGGTCATGCTTCGGGGAAGGGTCAGGGTTAGGGTTCGGGCTAGGGTTAGGGTTAGGTGACGGGGACGGTTTAGGGTCCAGGTGAGGGTACGGCAACGCTTTAGGGGGAGCGTGCGTGTGAGGGCGCGGGTTAGTGTTAGCGTACGGGTTAGGATTAGCGGACGGGTGAGGGTCAGGCTTCGGGGAAGGGTTAGGGTTAGGGTTAGGGCTAGGGTTAGGGTTAGGGGACGGGGACGGTTTAGGGTCCAGGTGAGGGTACGGCAACGCTTTAGGGGGAGCGTGCGTGTGAGGGCGCGGGTTAGTGTTAGCGTACGGGTTAGGATTAGGGGACGGGTGAGGGTCAGGCTTCGGGGAAGTGTTAGGGTTAGGGTTCGGGCTAGGGTTAGAGTTAGGGGACGGGGACGGTTTAGGGTCCAGGTGAGGGTACGGCAACGCTTTAGGGGGAGCGTGTGTGTGAGGGCGCGGGTTAGTGTTAGGGTATGGGTTAGGATTAGGGGACGGGTGAGGGTCAGGCTTCGGGGAAGGGTTAGGTTTAGGGTTCGGGCTAGGGTTAGGGTTAGGGTTCGGGCTAGGGTTAGGGTTAGGGGACGGGGATGGTTTAGGGTCCAGGTGAGGGTACGGCAACGCTTTAGGGGGAGCGTGCGTGTGAGGGCGCGGGTTAGTGTTAGCGTACGGGTTAGGATTAGGGGACGGGTGAGGGTCAGGCTTCGGGGAAGGGTTAGGGTTATTGTTCGGGCTAGGGTTAGGGTTAGGGGACGGGGACGGTTTAGGGTCCAGGTGAGGGTACGGCAACGCTTTAGGGGGAGCGTGCGTGTGAGGGCGCGGGTTAGGGTTAGCGTACGGGTTAGGATTAGGGGACGGGTGAGGGTCAGGCTTCGGGGAAGGGTTAGGGTTAGGGTTCGGGCTAGGGTTAGGGTTAGGGGACGGGGACGGTTTAGGGTCCAGGTGAGGGTACGGCAACGCTTTAGGGGGAGCGTGCGTGTGAGGGCGCGGGTTAGTGGTAACGTACGGGTTAGGATTAGGGGACGGGTGAGGGTCAGGCTTCGGGGAAGTGTTAGGGTTAGGGTTCGGGCTAGGGTTAGGGTTAGGTGACGGGGACGGTTTAGGGTCCAGGTGAGGGTACGGCAACGCTTTAGGGGGAGCGTGCGTGTGAGGGCGCGGGTTAGTGTTAGCGTACGGGTTAGGATTAGGGGACGGGTGAGGGTCAGGCTTCGGGGAAGGGTTAGGGTTAGGGTTCGGGCTAGGGTTAGGGTTAGGGGACGGGGACGGTTTAGGGTCCAGGTGAGGGTACGGCAACGCTTTAGGGGGAGCGTGCGTGTGAGGGCGCGGGTTAGTGTTAGCGTACGGGTTAGGATTAAGGGACGGGTGAGTGTCAGGCTTCGGGGAAGGGTTAGGGTTAGGGTTCGGGCTAGGGTTAGGGTTAGGGGACGGGGACGGTTTAGGGTCCAGGTGAGGGTACGGCAACGCTTTAGGGGGAGCGTGCGTGTGAGGGCGCGGGTTAGTGTTAGCGTACGGGTTAGGATTAGGGGACGGGTGAGGGTCAGGCTTCGGGTAAGTGTTAGGGTTAGGGTTCGGGCTAGGGTTAGGGTTAGGGGACGAGGACGGTTTAGGGTCCAGGTGAGGGTACGGCAACGCTTTAGGGGGAGCGTGCGTGTGAGGGCGCGGGTTAGTGTTAGCGTACGGGTTAGGATTAGGGGACGGGTGAGGGTCAGGCTTCGGGGAAGGGTTAGGGTTAGGGTTCGGGCTAGGGTTAGGGTTAGGGGACAGGGACGGTTTAGGGTCCAGGTGAGGGTACGGCAACGTTTTAGGGGAGCGTGCGTGTGAGGGCGCGGGTTAGTGTTAGCGTACGGGTTAGGATTAGGGGACGGGTGAGGGTCAGGCTTCGTGGAAGGGTTAGGGTTAGGGTTCGGGCTAGGGTTAGGGTTAGGGGATGGGGACGGTTTAGGGTCCAGGTGAGGGTACGGCAACGCTTTAGGGGGAGCGTGCGTGTGAGGGCGCGGGTTAGTGTTAGCGTACGGGTTAGGATTGGGGACGGTTGAGGGTCAGGCTTCGGGGAAGGGTTACGGTTAGGATTCCGGCTAGGGTTAGGGTTAGGGGACGGGGACGGGGACGGTTTAGGGTCCAGGTGAGGGTACGGCAACGCTTTAGGGGGAGCGTGCGTGTGAGGGCGCGGCGTAGTGTTAGCGTACGGGTTAGGATTAGGGGACGGGTGAGGGTCAGGCTTCGGGGAAGGGTTAGGGTTAGGGTTCGGGCTAGGGTTAGGGTTAGGTGACGGGGACGGTTTAGGGTCCAGGTGAGGGTACGGCAACGCTTTAGGGGGAGCGTGCGTGTGAGGGCGCGGGTTAGTGTTAGCGTACGGGTTAGGATTAGGGGACGGGTGAGGGTCAGGCTTCGGGGAAGGGTTAGGGTTAGGGTTCGGGCTAGGGTTAGGGTTAGGGGACGGGGACGGTTTAGGGTCCAGGTGAGGGTACGGCAACGCTTTAGGGGGAGCGTGCGTGTGAGGGCGCGGGTTAGTGTTAGCGTACGGGTTAGGATTAAGGGACGGGTGAGTGTCAGGCTTCGGGGAAGGGTTAGGGTTAGGGTTCGGGCTAGGGTTAGGGTTAGGGGACGGGGACGGTTTAGGGTCCAGGTGAGGGTACGGCAACGCTTTAGGGGGAGCGTGCGTGTGAGGGCGCGGGTTAGTGTTAGCGTACGGGTTAGGATTAGGGGACGGGTGAGGGTCAGGCTTCGGGTAAGTGTTAGGGTTAGGGTTCGGGCTAGGGTTAGGGTTAGGGGACGAGGACGGTTTAGGGTCCAGGTGAGGGTACGGCAACGCTTTAGGGGGAGCGTGCGTGTGAGGGCGCGGGTTAGTGTTAGCGTACGGGTTAGGATTAGGGGACGGGTGAGGGTCAGGCTTCGGGGAAGGGTTAGGGTTAGGGTTCGGGCTAGGGTTAGGGTTAGGGGACAGGGACGGTTTAGGGTCCAGGTGAGGGTACGGCAACGTTTTAGGGGAGCGTGCGTGTGAGGGCGCGGGTTAGTGTTAGCGTACGGGTTAGGATTAGGGGACGGGTGAGGGTCAGGCTTCGTGGAAGGGTTAGGGTTAGGGTTCGGGCTAGGGTTAGGGTTAGGGGATGGGGACGGTTTAGGGTCCAGGTGAGGGTACGGCAACGCTTTAGGGGGAGCGTGCGTGTGAGGGCGCGGGTTAGTGTTAGCGTACGGGTTAGGATTGGGGACGGGTGAGGGTCAGGCTTCGGGGAAGGTTTAGGGTTAGGGTTCGGGCTAGGGTTAGGGTTAGGGGACGGGGACGGTTTAGGGTCCAGGTGAGGGTACGGCAACGCTTTAGGGGGAGCGTGCGTGTGAGGGCGCAGGTTAGTGTTAGCGTACGGGTTAGGATTAGGGGACGGGTGAGGGTCAGGCTTCGGGGAAGGGTTAGGGTTAGGGTTCGGGCTAGGGTTAGGGTTAGGGGACGGGGACGGTTTAGGGTCCAGGTGAGGCTACGGCAACGCTTTAGGGGGAGCGTGCGTGTGAGGGCGCGGGTTAGTGTTAGCGTACGTTTTAGGATTAGGGGACGGCTGAGGGTCAGGCTTCGGGGAAGGGTTAGGGTTAGGGTTCGGGCTAGGGTTAGGGTTAGGGGACGGGGACGGTTTAGGGTCCAGGTGAGGGTACGGCAACACTTTAGGGGGAGCGTGCGTGTGAGGGCGCGGGTTAGTGTTAGCGTACGGGTTAGGATTAGGGGACGGGTGAGCGTTAGGCTTCGGGGAAGTGTTAGGGTTAGGGTTCGGGCTAGGGTTAGGGTTTGGGGACGGGGACGGTTTAGGGTCCAGGTGAGGGTACGGCAACGCTTTAGGGGGAGCGTGCGTGTGAGGGCGCGGGTTAGTGTTAGCGTACGGGTTAGGATTAGGGGACGGGTGAGTGTCAGGCTTCGGGGAAGGGTTAGGGTTAGGGTTAGAGCTAGGGTTAGGGTTAGGGGACGGGGACGGTTTAGGGTCCAGGTGAGGGTACGGCAACGCTTTAGGGGGAGCGTGCGTGTGAGGGCGCGGGTTAGTGTTAGCGTACGGGTTAGGATTAGGGGACGGGTGAGGGTCAGGCTTCGGGGAAGTGTTAGGGTTAGGGTTCGGGCTAGGGTTAGAGTTAGGGGACGGGGACGGTTTAGGGTCCAGGTGAGGGTACGGCAACGCTTTAGGGGGAGCGTGCGTGTGAGGGCGCGGGTTAGTGTTAGGGTATGGGTTAGGATTAGGGGACGGGTGAGGGTCAGGCTTCGGGGAAGGGTTAGGGTTAGGGTTCGGTCTAGGGTTAGGGTTAGGGGACGGGGACGGTTTAGGGTCCAGGTGAGGGTACGGCAACGC
Source organism: Delphinus delphis (assembly GCF_949987515.2). NCBI lineage: Eukaryota > Metazoa > Chordata > Mammalia > Artiodactyla > Delphinidae > Delphinus > Delphinus delphis. The sequence goes on from NC_082692.2 coordinate 104,096,278, forward strand.
TTTAGGGGGAGCGTGCGTGTGAGGGCGCGGGTTAGTGTTAGCGTACGGGTTAGGATTAGGGGACGGGTGAGGGTCAGGCTTCGGGGAAGGGTTAGGGTTAGGGTTCGGGCTAGGGTTAGGGTTAGGGGACGGGGATGGTTTAAGGTCCAGGTGAGGGTACGGCAACGCTTTAGGGGGAGCGTGCGTGTGAGGGCGCGGGTTAGTGTTAGCGTACGGGTTAGGATTAGGGGACGGGTGAGGGTCAGGCTTCGGGGAAGGGTTAGGGTTAGGGTTCGGGCTAGGGTTAGGGTTAGGGGACGGGGACGGTTTAGGGTCCAGGTGAGGGTACGGCAACGCTTTAGGGGGAGCGTGCGTGTGAGGGCGCGGGTTAGTGTTAGCGTACGGGTTAGGATTAGGGGACGGGTGAGGGTCAGGCTTCGGGGAAGGGTTAGGGTTAGGGTTCGGGCTAGGGTTAGGGTTAGGGGACGGGGACGGTTTAGGGTCCAGGTGAGGGTACGGCAACGCTTTAGGGGGAGCATGCGTGTGAGGGCGCGGGTTAGTGTTAGCGTACGGGTTAGGATTAGGGGACGGGTGAGGGTCAGGCTTCGGGGAAGGGTTAGGGTTAGGGTTCGGGCTAGGGTTAGGGTTAGGGGACGGGGACGGTTTAGGGACCAGGTGAGGGTACGGCAACGCTTTAGGGGGAGCGTGCGTGTGAGGGCGCGGATCAGTGTTAGCCTACAGGTTAGGATTAGGGGACGGTTGAGGGTCAGGCTTCGGGGAAGGGTTAGGGTTAGGGTTCGGGCTAGGGTTAGGTTTAGGGGACGGGAACGGTTTAGGGTCCAGGTGAGGGTATGGCAACGCTTTATGTGGAGCGTGCGTGTGAGGGCGCGGGTTAGTGTTAGGGTATGGGTTAGGATTAGGGGACGGGTGAGGGTCAGGCTTCGGGGAAGGGTTAGGGTTAGGGTTCGGGCTAGGGTTAGGGTTAGGGGACGGGGACGGTTTAGGGTCCAGGTGAGGGTACGGCAACGCTTTAGGGGGAGCGTGCGTGTGAGGTCGCGGGTTAGTGTTAGCGTACGGGTTAGGATTAGGGGACGGGTGAGGGTCAGGCTTCGGGGAAGGGTTACGGTTAGGGTTCGGGCTAGGGTTAGGGTTAGGGGACGGGGACGGGGACGGGGACGGTTTAGGGTCCAGGTAAGGGTACGGCAACGCTTTAGGGGGAGCGTGCATGTGAGGGTGCGGGTTAGTGTTAGGGTACGGGTTAGGATTAAGGGACGGTTGAGGGTCATGCTTCGGGGAAGGGTCAGGGTTAGGGTTCGGGCTAGGGTTAGGGTTAGGTGACGGGGACGGTTTAGGGTCCAGGTGAGGGTACGGCAACGCTTTAGGGGGAGCGTGCGTGTGAGGGCGCGGGTTAGTGTTAGCGTACGGGTTAGGATTAGCGGACGGGTGAGGGTCAGGCTTCGGGGAAGGGTTAGGGTTAGGGTTAGGGCTAGGGTTAGGGTTAGGGGACGGGGACGGGGACGGTTTAGGGTCCAGGTGAGGGTACGGCAACGCTTTAGGGGGAGCGTGCGTGTGAGGGCGCGGCGTAGTGTTAGCGTACGGGTTAGGATTAGGGGACGGGTGAGGGTCAGGCTTCGGGGAAGGGTTAGGGTTAGGGTTCGGGCTAGGGTTAGGGTTAGGTGACGGGGACGGTTTAGGGTCCAGGTGAGGGTACGGCAACGCTTTAGGGGGAGCGTGCGTGTGAGGGCGCGGGTTAGTGTTAGCGTACGGGTTAGGATTAGGGGACGGGTGAGGGTCAGGCTTCGGGGAAGGGTTAGGGTTAGGGTTCGGGCTAGGGTTAGGGTTAGGGGACGGGGACGGTTTAGGGTCCAGGTGAGGGTACGGCAACGCTTTAGGGGGAGCGTGCGTGTGAGGGCGCGGGTTAGTGTTAGCGTACGGGTTAGGATTAAGGGACGGGTGAGTGTCAGGCTTCGGGGAAGGGTTAGGGTTAGGGTTCGGGCTAGGGTTAGGGTTAGGGGACGGGGACGGTTTAGGGTCCAGGTGAGGGTACGGCAACGCTTTAGGGGGAGCGTGCGTGTGAGGGCGCGGGTTAGTGTTAGCGTACGGGTTAGGATTAGGGGACGGGTGAGGGTCAGGCTTCGGGTAAGTGTTAGGGTTAGGGTTCGGGCTAGGGTTAGGGTTAGGGGACGAGGACGGTTTAGGGTCCAGGTGAGGGTACGGCAACGCTTTAGGGGGAGCGTGCGTGTGAGGGCGCGGGTTAGTGTTAGCGTACGGGTTAGGATTAGGGGACGGGTGAGGGTCAGGCTTCGGGGAAGGGTTAGGGTTAGGGTTCGGGCTAGGGTTAGGGTTAGGGGACAGGGACGGTTTAGGGTCCAGGTGAGGGTACGGCAACGTTTTAGGGGAGCGTGCGTGTGAGGGCGCGGGTTAGTGTTAGCGTACGGGTTAGGATTAGGGGACGGGTGAGGGTCAGGCTTCGTGGAAGGGTTAGGGTTAGGGTTCGGGCTAGGGTTAGGGTTAGGGGATGGGGACGGTTTAGGGTCCAGGTGAGGGTACGGCAACGCTTTAGGGGGAGCGTGCGTGTGAGGGCGCGGGTTAGTGTTAGCGTACGGGTTAGGATTGGGGACGGGTGAGGGTCAGGCTTCGGGGAAGGTTTAGGGTTAGGGTTCGGGCTAGGGTTAGGGTTAGGGGACGGGGACGGTTTAGGGTCCAGGTGAGGGTACGGCAACGCTTTAGGGGGAGCGTGCGTGTGAGGGCGCAGGTTAGTGTTAGCGTACGGGTTAGGATTAGGGGACGGGTGAGGGTCAGGCTTCGGGGAAGGGTTAGGGTTAGGGTTCGGGCTAGGGTTAGGGTTAGGGGACGGGGACGGTTTAGGGTCCAGGTGAGGCTACGGCAACGCTTTAGGGGGAGCGTGCGTGTGAGGGCGCGGGTTAGTGTTAGCGTACGTTTTAGGATTAGGGGACGGCTGAGGGTCAGGCTTCGGGGAAGGGTTAGGGTTAGGGTTCGGGCTAGGGTTAGGGTTAGGGGACGGGGACGGTTTAGGGTCCAGGTGAGGGTACGGCAACACTTTAGGGGGAGCGTGCGTGTGAGGGCGCGGGTTAGTGTTAGCGTACGGGTTAGGATTAGGGGACGGGTGAGCGTTAGGCTTCGGGGAAGTGTTAGGGTTAGGGTTCGGGCTAGGGTTAGGGTTTGGGGACGGGGACGGTTTAGGGTCCAGGTGAGGGTACGGCAACGCTTTAGGGGGAGCGTGCGTGTGAGGGCGCGGGTTAGTGTTAGCGTACGGGTTAGGATTAGGGGACGGGTGAGTGTCAGGCTTCGGGGAAGGGTTAGGGTTAGGGTTAGAGCTAGGGTTAGGGTTAGGGGACGGGGACGGTTTAGGGTCCAGGTGAGGGTACGGCAACGCTTTAGGGGGAGCGTGCGTGTGAGGGCGCGGGTTAGTGTTAGCGTACGGGTTAGGATTAGGGGACGGGTGAGGGTCAGGCTTCGGGGAAGGGTTAGGGTTAGGGTTCGGGCTAGGGTTAGGGTTAGGGGACGGGGACGGTTTAGGGACCAGGTGAGGGTACGGCAACGCTTTAGGGGGAGCGTGCGTGTGAGGGCGCGGATCAGTGTTAGCCTACGGGTTAGGATTAGGGGACGGTTGAGGGTCAGGCTTCGGGGAAGGGTTAGGGTTAGGGTTCGGGCTAGGGTTAGGTTTAGGGGACGGGAACGGTTTAGGGTCCAGGTGAGGGTATGGCAACGCTTTATGTGGAGCGTGCGTGTGAGGGCGCGGGTTAGTGTTAGGGTATGGGTTAGGATTAGGGGACGGGTGAGGGTCAGGCTTCGGGGAAGGGTTAGGGTTAGGGTTCGGGCTAGGGTTAGGGTTAGGGGACGGGGACGGTTTAGGGTCCAGGTGAGGGTACGGCAACGCTTTAGGGGGAGCGTGCGTGTGAGGTCGCGGGTTAGTGTTAGCGTACGGGTTAGGATTAGGGGACGGGTGAGGGTCAGGCTTCGGGGAAGGGTTACGGTTAGGGTTCGGGCTAGGGTTAGGGTTAGGGGACGGGGACGGGGACGGGGACGGTTTAGGGTCCAGGTAAGGGTACGGCAACGCTTTAGGGGGAGCGTGCATGTGAGGGTGCGGGTTAGTGTTAGGGTACGGGTTAGGATTAAGGGACGGTTGAGGGTCATGCTTCGGGGAAGGGTCAGGGTTAGGGTTCGGGCTAGGGTTAGGGTTAGGTGACGGGGACGGTTTAGGGTCCAGGTGAGGGTACGGCAACGCTTTAGGGGGAGCGTGCGTGTGAGGGCGCGGGTTAGTGTTAGCGTACGGGTTAGGATTAGCGGACGGGTGAGGGTCAGGCTTCGGGGAAGGGTTAGGGTTAGGGTTAGGGCTAGGGTTAGGGTTAGGGGACGGGGACGGTTTAGGGTCCAGGTGAGGGTACGGCAACGCTTTAGGGGGAGCGTGCGTGTGAGGGCGCGGGTTAGTGTTAGCGTACGGGTTAGGATTAGGGGACGGGTGAGGGTCAGGCTTCGGGGAAGTGTTAGGGTTAGGGTTCGGGCTAGGGTTAGAGTTAGGGGACGGGGACGGTTTAGGGTCCAGGTGAGGGTACGGCAACGCTTTAGGGGGAGCGTGTGTGTGAGGGCGCGGGTTAGTGTTAGGGTATGGGTTAGGATTAGGGGACGGGTGAGGGTCAGGCTTCGGGGAAGGGTTAGGTTTAGGGTTCGGGCTAAGGTTAGGGTTAGGGTTCGGGCTAGGGTTAGGGTTAGGGGACGGGGATGGTTTAGGGTCCAGGTGAGGGTACGGCAACGCTTTAGGGGGAGCGTGCGTGTGAGGGCGCGGGTTAGTGTTAGCGTACGGGTTAGGATTAGGGGACGGGTGAGGGTCAGGCTTCGGGGAAGGGTTAGGGTTAGGGTTCGGGCTAGGGTTAGGGTTAGGGGACGGGGACGGTTTAGGGTCCAGGTGAGGGTACGGCAACGCTTTAGGGGGAGCGTGCGTGTGAGGGCGCGGGTTAGGGTTAGCGTACGGGTTAGGATTAGGGGACGGGTGAGGGTCAGGGTTCGGGGAAGGGTTAGGGTTAGGGTTCGGGCTAGGGTTAGGGTTAGGGGACGGGGACGGTTTAGGGTCCAGGTGAGGGTACGGCAACGCTTTAGGGGGAGCGTGCGAGTGAGGGCGCGGGTTAGTGTTAGCGTATGGGTTAAGATTAGGGGACGGGTGAGGGTCAGGCTTCGGGGAAGGGTTAGGGTTAGGGTTCGGGCTAGGGTTAGGGTTAGGGGACGGGGATGGTTTAGGGTCCAGGTGAGGGTACGGCAACGCTTTAGGGGGAGCGTGCGTGTGAGGGCGCGGGTTAGTGTTAGCGTACGGGTTAGGATTAGGGGACGGGTGAGGGTCAGGCTTCGGGGAAGGGTTAGGGTTAGGGTTCGGGCTAGGGTTAGGGTTAGGGGACGGGGACGGTTTCGGGTCCAGGTGAGGGTACGGCAACGCTTTAGGGGGAGCGTGCGTGTGAGGGCGCGGGTTAGTGTTAGCGTACGGGTGAGGATTACGGGACGGGTGAGGGTCAGGCTTCGGGGAAGGGTTAGGGTTAGGGTTCGGGCTAGGGTTAGGGTTAGGGGACGGGGACGGTTTAGGGTCCAGGTGAGGGTACGGCAACGCTTTAGGGGGAGCGTGCGTGTGAGGGCGCGGGTTAGTGTTAGCGTACGGGTTAGGATTAGGGGACGGGTGAGGGTCAGGCTTCGGGGAAGGGTTAGGGTTAGGGTTCGGGCTAGGGTTAGGGTTAGGGGACGGGGACGGTTTAGGGTCCAGGTGAGGGTATGGCAACGCTTTATGTGGAGCGTGCGTGTGAGGGCGCGGGTTAGTGTTAGCGTACGGGTTAGGATTAGGGGACGGGTGAGGGTCAGGCTTCGGGGAAGGGTTAGGGTTAGGGTTCGGGCTAGGGTTAGAGTTAGGGGACGGGGACGGTTTAGGGTCCAGGTGAGGGTACGGCAACGCTTTAGGGGGAGCGTGCGTGTGAGGGCGCGGGTTACTGTTAGCGTACGGGTTAGGATTAGGGGACGGGTGAGGGTCAGGCTTCGGGGAAGGGTTAGGGTTAGGGTTCGGGCTAGGGTTAGGGTTAGGGGACGGGGACGGTTTAGGGTCCAGGTGAGGGTACGGCAACGCTTTAGGGGGAGCGTGCGTGTGAGGGCGCGGGTTAGTGTTAACGTACGGGTTAGGATTAGGGGACGGGTGAGGGTCAGGCTTCGGGGAAGGGTTAGGGTTAGGGTTCGGGCTAGGGTTAGGGTTAGGTGACGGGGACGGTTTAGGGTCCAGGTGAGGGTACGGCAACGCTTTAGGGGGAGCGTGCGTGTGAGGGCGCGGGTTAGTGTTAGCGTACGGGTTAGGATTAGGGGACGGGTGAGGGTCAGGCTTCGGGGAAGGGTTAGGGTTAGGGTTCGGGCTAGGGTTAGGGTTAGGGGACGGGGACGGTTTAGGGTCCAGGTGAGGGTACGGCAACGCTTTAGGGGGAGCGTGCGTGTGAGGGCGCGGGTTAGTGTTAGCGTACGGGTTAGGATTAAGGGACGGGTGAGTGTCAGGCTTCGGGGAAGGGTTAGGGTTAGGGTTCGGGCTAGGGTTAGGGTTAGGGGACGGGGACGGTTTAGGGTCCAGGTGAGGGTACGGCAACGCTTTAGGGGGAGCGTGCGTGTGAGGGCGCGGGTTAGTGTTAGCGTACGGGTTAGGATTAGGGGACGGGTGAGGGTCAGGCTTCGGGTAAGTGTTAGGGTTAGGGTTCGGGCTAGGGTTAGGGTTAGGGGACGAGGACGGTTTAGGGTCCAGGTGAGGGTACGGCAACGCTTTAGGGGGAGCGTGCGTGTGAGGGCGCGGGTTAGTGTTAGCGTACGGGTTAGGATTAGGGGACGGGTGAGGGTCAGGCTTCGGGGAAGGGTTAGGGTTAGGGTTCGGGCTAGGGTTAGGGTTAGGGGACAGGGACGGTTTAGGGTCCAGGTGAGGGTACGGCAACGTTTTAGGGGAGCGTGCGTGTGAGGGCGCGGGTTAGTGTTAGCGTACGGGTTAGGATTAGGGGACGGGTGAGGGTCAGGCTTCGTGGAAGGGTTAGGGTTAGGGTTCGGGCTAGGGTTAGGGTTAGGGGATGGGGACGGTTTAGGGTCCAGGTGAGGGTACGGCAACGCTTTAGGGGGAGCGTGCGTGTGAGGGCGCGGGTTAGTGTTAGCGTACGGGTTAGGATTGGGGACGGGTGAGGGTCAGGCTTCGGGGAAGGTTTAGGGTTAGGGTTCGGGCTAGGGTTAGGGTTAGGGGACGGGGACGGTTTAGGGTCCAGGTGAGGGTACGGCAACGCTTTAGGGGGAGCGTGCGTGTGAGGGCGCAGGTTAGTGTTAGCGTACGGGTTAGGATTAGGGGACGGGTGAGGGTCAGGCTTCGGGGAAGTGTTAGGGTTAGGGTTCGGGCTAGGGTTAGGGTTAGGGGACGGGGACGGTTTAGGGTCCAGGTGAGGGTACGGCAACGCTTTAGGGGGAGCGTGCGTGTGAGGGCGCGGGTTAGTGTTAGCGTACGGGTTAGGATTAGGGGACGGGTGAGGGTCAGGCTTCGGGGAAGGGTTAGGGTTAGGGTTCGGGCTAGGGTTAGGGTTAGGGGACGGGGACGGTTTAGGGTCCAGGTGAGGGTACGGCAACGCTTTAGGGGGAGCGTGCGTGTGAGGGCGCGGGTTAGTGTTAGCGTACGGGTTAGGATTAGGGGACGGGTGAGGGTCAGGCTTCGGGGAAGTGTTAGGGTTAGGGTTCGGGCTAGGGTTAGAGTTAGGGGACGGGGACGGTTTAGGGTCCAGGTGAGGGTACGGCAACGCTTTAGGGGGAGCGTGTGTGTGAGGGCGCGGGTTAGTGTTAGGGTATGGGTTAGGATTAGGGGACGGGTGAGGGTCAGGCTTCGGGGAAGGGTTAGGTTTAGGGTTCGGGCTAAGGTTAGGGTTAGGGTTCGGGCTAGGGTTAGGGTTAGGGGACGGGGATGGTTTAGGGTCCAGGTGAGGGTACGGCAACGCTTTAGGGGGAGCGTGCGTGTGAGGGCGCGGGTTAGTGTTAGCGTACGGGTTAGGATTAGGGGACGGGTGAGGGTCAGGCTTCGGGGAAGGGTTAGGGTTAGGGTTCGGGCTAGGGTTAGGGTTAGGGGACGGGGACGGTTTAGGGTCCAGGTGAGGGTACGGCAACGCTTTAGGGGGAGCGTGCGTGTGAGGGCGCGGGTTAGGGTTAGCGTACGGGTTAGGATTAGGGGACGGGTGAGGGTCAGGGTTCGGGGAAGGGTTAGGGTTAGGGTTCGGGCTAGGGTTAGGGTTAGGGGACGGGGACGGTTTAGGGTCCAGGTGAGGGTACGGCAACGCTTTAGGGGGAGCGTGCGAGTGAGGGCGCGGGTTAGTGTTAGCGTATGGGTTAAGATTAGGGGACGGGTGAGGGTCAGGCTTCGGGGAAGGGTTAGGGTTAGGGTTCGGGCTAGGGTTAGGGTTAGGGGACGGGGATGGTTTAGGGTCCAGGTGAGGGTACGGCAACGCTTTAGGGGGAGCGTGCGTGTGAGGGCGCGGGTTAGTGTTAGCGTACGGGTTAGGATTAGGGGACGGGTGAGGGTCAGGCTTCGGGGAAGGGTTAGGGTTAGGGTTCGGGCTAGGGTTAGGGTTAGGGGACGGGGACGGTTTCGGGTCCAGGTGAGGGTACGGCAACGCTTTAGGGGGAGCGTGCGTGTGAGGGCGCGGGTTAGTGTTAGCGTACGGGTGAGGATTACGGGACGGGTGAGGGTCAGGCTTCGGGGAAGGGTTAGGGTTAGGGTTCGGGCTAGGGTTAGGGTTAGGGGACGGGGACGGTTTAGGGTCCAGGTGAGGGTACGGCAACGCTTTAGGGGGAGCGTGCGTGTGAGGGCGCGGGTTAGTGTTAGCGTACGGGTTAGGATTAGGGGACGGGTGAGGGTCAGGCTTCGGGGAAGGGTTAGGGTTAGGGTTCGGGCTAGGGTTAGGGTTAGGGGACGGGGACGGTTTAGGGTCCAGGTGAGGGTATGGCAACGCTTTATGTGGAGCGTGCGTGTGAGGGCGCGGGTTAGTGTTAGCGTACGGGTTAGGATTAGGGGACGGGTGAGGGTCAGGCTTCGGGGAAGGGTTAGGGTTAGGGTTCGGGCTAGGGTTAGAGTTAGGGGACGGGGACGGTTTAGGGTCCAGGTGAGGGTACGGCAACGCTTTAGGGGGAGCGTGCGTGTGAGGGCGCGGGTTACTGTTAGCGTACGGGTTAGGATTAGGGGACGGGTGAGGGTCAGGCTTCGGGGAAGGGTTAGGGTTAGGGTTCGGGCTAGGGTTAGGGTTAGGGGACGGGGACGGTTTAGGGTCCAGGTGAGGGTACGGCAACGCTTTAGGGGGAGCGTGCGTGTGAGGGCGCGGGTTAGTGTTAACGTACGGGTTAGGATTAGGGGACGGGTGAGGGTCAGGCTTCGGGGAAGGGTTAGGGTTAGGGTTCGGGCTAGGGTTAGGGTTAGGTGACGGGGACGGTTTAGGGTCCAGGTGAGGGTACGGCAACGCTTTAGGGGGAGCGTGCGTGTGAGGGCGCGGGTTAGTGTTAGCGTACGGGTTAGGATTAGGGGACGGGTGAGGGTCAGGCTTCGGGGAAGGGTTAGGGTTAGGGTTCGGGCTAGGGTTAGGGTTAGGGGACGGGGACGGTTTAGGGTCCAGGTGAGGGTACGGCAACGCTTTAGGGGGAGCGTGCGTGTGAGGGCGCGGGTTAGTGTTAGCGTACGGGTTAGGATTAAGGGACGGGTGAGGGTCAGGCTTCGTGGAAGGGTTAGGGTTAGGGTTCGGGCTAGGGTTAGGGTTAGGGGATGGGGACGGTTTAGGGTCCAGGTGAGGGTACGGCAACGCTTTAGGGGGAGCGTGCGTGTGAGGGCGCGGGTTAGTGTTAGCGTACGGGTTAGGATTGGGGACGGGTGAGGGTCAGGCTTCGGGGAAGGTTTAGGGTTAGGGTTCGGGCTAGGGTTAGGGTTAGGGGACGGGGACGGTTTAGGGTCCAGGTGAGGGTACGGCAACGCTTTAGGGGGAGCGTGCGTGTGAGGGCGCAGGTTAGTGTTAGCGTACGGGTTAGGATTAGGGGACGGGTGAGGGTCAGGCTTCGGGGAAGGGTTAGGGTTAGGGTTCGGGCTAGGGTTAGGGTTAGGGGACGGGGACGGTTTAGGGTCCAGGTGAGGGTACGGCAACGCTTTAGGGGGAGCGTGCGTGTGAGGGCGCGGGTTAGTGTTAGCGTACGGGTTAGGATTAGGGGACGGGTGAGGGTCAGGCTTCGGGGAAGGGTTAGGGTTAGGGTTCGGGCTAGGGTTAGGGTTAGGGGACGGGGACGGTTTAGGGTCCAGGTGAGGGTACGGCAACGCTTTAGGGGGAGTGTGCGTGTGAGGGCGTGGGTTAGTGTTAGCGTACGGGTTAGGATTACGGGACGGGTGAGGGTCAGGCTTCGGGGAAGGGTTAGGGTTAGGGTTCGGGCTAGGGTTAGGGTTAGGTGACGGGGACGGTTTAGGGTCCAGGTGAGGGTACGGCAAAGCTTTAGGGGGAGCGTGCGTGTGAGGTCGCGGGTTAGTGTTAGCGTACGGGTTAGGATTAGGGGACGGTTGAGGGTCAGGCTTCGGGGAAGGGTTACGGTTAGGATTCCGGCTAGGGTTAGGGTTAGGGGACGGGGACGGGGACGGTTTAGGGTCCAGGTGAGGGTACGGCAACGCTTTAGGGGGAGCGTGCGTGTGAGGGCGCGGGGTAGTGTTAGCGTACGGGTTAGGATTAGGGGACGGGTGAGGGTCAGGCTTCGGGGAAGGGTTAGGGTTAGGGTTCGGGCTAGGGTTAGGGTTAGGTGACGGGGACGGTTTAGGGTCCAGGTGAGGGTACGGCAACGCTTTAGGGGGAGCGTGCGTGTGAGGGCGCGGGTTAGTGTTAGCGTACGGGTTAGGATTAGCGGACGGGTGAGGGTCAGGCTTCGGGGAAGGGTTAGGGTTAGGGTTAGGGCTAGGGTTAGGGTTAGGGGACGGGGACGGTTTAGGGTCCAGGTGAGGGTACGGAAACGCTTTAGGGGGAGCGTGCGTGTGAGGGCGCGGGTTAGTGTTAGCGTACGGGTTAGGATTAGGGGACGGGTGAGGGTCAGGCTTCGGGGAAGTGTTAGGGTTAGGGTTCGGGCTAGGGTTAGAGTTAGGGGACGGGGACGGTTTAGGGTCCAGGTGAGGGTACGGCAACGCTTTAGGGGGAGCGTGTGTGTGAGGGCGCGGGTTAGTGTTAGGGTATGGGTTAGGATTAGGGGACGGGTGAGGGTCAGGCTTCGGGGAAGGGTTAGGTTTAGGGTTCGGGCTAAGGTTAGGGTTAGGGTTCGGGCTAGGGTTAGGGTTAGGGGACGGGGATGGTTTAGGGTCCAGGTGAGGGTACGGCAACGCTTTAGGGGGAGCGTGCGTGTGAGGGCGCGGGTTAGTGTTAGCGTACGGGTTAGGATTAGGGGACGGGTGAGGGTCAGGCTTCGGGGAAGGGTTAGGGTTAGGGTTCGGGCTAGGGTTAGGGTTAGGGGACGGGGACGGTTTAGGGTCCAGGTGAGGGTACGGCAACGCTTTAGGGGGAGCGTGCGTGTGAGGGCGCGGGTTAGGGTTAGCGTACGGGTTAGGATTAGGGGACGGGTGAGGGTCAGGGTTCGGGGAAGGGTTAGGGTTAGGGTTCGGGCTAGGGTTAGGGTTAGGGGACGGGGACGGTTTAGGGTCCAGGTGAGGGTACGGCAACGCTTTAGGGGGAGCGTGCGAGTGAGGGCGCGGGTTAGTGTTAGCGTATGGGTTAAGATTAGGGGACGGGTGAGGGTCAGGCTTCGGGGAAGGGTTAGGGTTAGGGTTCGGGCTAGGGTTAGGGTTAGGGGACGGGGATGGTTTAGGGTCCAGGTGAGGGTACGGCAACGCTTTAGGGGGAGCGTGCGTGTGAGGGCGCGGGTTAGTGTTAGCGTACGGGTTAGGATTAGGGGACGGGTGAGGGTCAGGCTTCGGGGAAGGGTTAGGGTTAGGGTTCGGGCTAGGGTTAGGGTTAGGGGACGGGGACGGTTTCGGGTCCAGGTGAGGGTACGGCAACGCTTTAGGGGGAGCGTGCGTGTGAGGGCGCGGGTTAGTGTTAGCGTACGGGTGAGGATTACGGGACGGGTGAGGGTCAGGCTTCGGGGAAGGGTTAGGGTTAGGGTTCGGGCTAGGGTTAGGGTTAGGGGACGGGGACGGTTTAGGGTCCAGGTGAGGGTACGGCAACGCTTTAGGGGGAGCGTGCGTGTGAGGGCGCGGGTTAGTGTTAGCGTACGGGTTAGGATTAGGGGACGGGTGAGGGTCAGGCTTCGGGGAAGGGTTAGGGTTAGGGTTCGGGCTAGGGTTAGGGTTAGGGGACGGGGACGGTTTAGGGTCCAGGTGAGGGTATGGCAACGCTTTATGTGGAGCGTGCGTGTGAGGGCGCGGGTTAGTGTTAGCGTACGGGTTAGGATTAGGGGACGGGTGAGGGTCAGGCTTCGGGGAAGGGTTAGGGTTAGGGTTCGGGCTAGGGTTAGAGTTAGGGGACGGGGACGGTTTAGGGTCCAGGTGAGGGTACGGCAACGCTTTAGGGGGAGCGTGCGTGTGAGGGCGCGGGTTACTGTTAGCGTACGGGTTAGGATTAGGGGACGGGTGAGGGTCAGGCTTCGGGGAAGGGTTAGGGTTAGGGTTCGGGCTAGGGTTAGGGTTAGGGGACGGGGACGGTTTAGGGTCCAGGTGAGGGTACGGCAACGCTTTAGGGGGAGCGTGCGTGTGAGGGCGCGGGTTAGTGTTAACGTACGGGTTAGGATTAGGGGACGGGTGAGGGTCAGGCTTCGGGGAAGGGTTAGGGTTAGGGTTCGGGCTAGGGTTAGGGTTAGGTGACGGGGACGGTTTAGGGTCCAGGTGAGGGTACGGCAACGCTTTAGGGGGAGCGTGCGTGTGAGGGCGCGGGTTAGTGTTAGCGTACGGGTTAGGATTAGGGGACGGGTGAGGGTCAGGCTTCGGGGAAGGGTTAGGGTTAGGGTTCGGGCTAGGGTTAGGGTTAGGGGACGGGGACGGTTTAGGGTCCAGGTGAGGGTACGGCAACGCTTTAGGGGGAGCGTGCGTGTGAGGGCGCGGGTTAGTGTTAGCGTACGGGTTAGGATTAAGGGACGGGTGAGTGTCAGGCTTCGGGGAAGGGTTAGGGTTAGGGTTCGGGCTAGGGTTAGGGTTAGGGGACGGGGACGGTTTAGGGTCCAGGTGAGGGTACGGCAACGCTTTAGGGGGAGCGTGCGTGTGAGGGCGCGGGTTAGTGTTAGCGTACGGGTTAGGATTAGGGGACGGGTGAGGGTCAGGCTTCGGGTAAGTGTTAGGGTTAGGGTTCGGGCTAGGGTTAGGGTTAGGGGACGAGGACGGTTTAGGGTCCAGGTGAGGGTACGGCAACGCTTTAGGGGGAGCGTGCGTGTGAGGGCGCGGGTTAGTGTTAGCGTACGGGTTAGGATTAGGGGACGGGTGAGGGTCAGGCTTCGGGGAAGGGTTAGGGTTAGGGTTCGGGCTAGGGTTAGGGTTAGGGGACAGGGACGGTTTAGGGTCCAGGTGAGGGTACGGCAACGTTTTAGGGGAGCGTGCGTGTGAGGGCGCGGGTTAGTGTTAGCGTACGGGTTAGGATTAGGGGACGGGTGAGGGTCAGGCTTCGTGGAAGGGTTAGGGTTAGGGTTCGGGCTAGGGTTAGGGTTAGGGGATGGGGACGGTTTAGGGTCCAGGTGAGGGTACGGCAACGCTTTAGGGGGAGCGTGCGTGTGAGGGCGCGGGTTAGTGTTAGCGTACGGGTTAGGATTGGGGACGGGTGAGGGTCAGGCTTCGGGGAAGGTTTAGGGTTAGGGTTCGGGCTAGGGTTAGGGTTAGGGGACGGGGACGGTTTAGGGTCCAGGTGAGGGTACGGCAACGCTTTAGGGGGAGCGTGCGTGTGAGGGCGCAGGTTAGTGTTAGCGTACGGGTTAGGATTAGGGGACGGGTGAGGGTCAGGCTTCGGGGAAGGGTTAGGGTTAGGGTTCGGGCTAGGGTTAGGGTTAGGGGACGGGGACGGTTTAGGGTCCAGGTGAGGGTACGGCAACGCTTTAGGGGGAGCGTGCGTGTGAGGGCGCGGGTTAGTGTTAGCGTACGGGTTAGGATTAGGGGACGGGTGAGGGTCAGGCTTCGGGGAAGGGTTAGGGTTAGGGTTCGGGCTAGGGTTAGGGTTAGGGGACGGGGACGGTTTAGGGTCCAGGTGAGGGTACGGCAACGCTTTAGGGGGAGTGTGCGTGTGAGGGCGTGGGTTAGTGTTAGCGTACGGGTTAGGATTACGGGACGGGTGAGGGTCAGGCTTCGGGGAAGGGTTAGGGTTAGGGTTCGGGCTAGGGTTAGGGTTAGGTGACGGGGACGGTTTAGGGTCCAGGTGAGGGTACGGCAAAGCTTTAGGGGGAGCGTGCGTGTGAGGTCGCGGGTTAGTGTTAGCGTACGGGTTAGGATTAGGGGACGGTTGAGGGTCAGGCTTCGGGGAAGGGTTACGGTTAGGATTCCGGCTAGGGTTAGGGTTAGGGGACGGGGACGGGGACGGTTTAGGGTCCAGGTGAGGGTACGGCAACGCTTTAGGGGGAGCGTGCGTGTGAGGGCGCGGGGTAGTGTTAGCGTACGGGTTAGGATTAGGGGACGGGTGAGGGTCAGGCTTCGGGGAAGGGTTAGGGTTAGGGTTCGGGCTAGGGTTAGGGTTAGGTGACGGGGACGGTTTAGGGTCCAGGTGAGGGTACGGCAACGCTTTAGGGGGAGCGTGCGTGTGAGGGCGCGGGTTAGTGTTAGCGTACGGGTTAGGATTAGGGGACGGGTGAGGGTCAGGCTTCGGGGAAGGGTTAGGGTTAGGGTTCGGGCTAGGGTTAGGGTTAGGGGACGGGGACGGTTTAGGGTCCAGGTGAGGGTACGGCAACGCTTTAGGGGGAGCGTGCGTGTGAGGGCGCGGGTTAGTGTTAGCGTACGGGTTAGGATTAAGGGACGGGTGAGTGTCAGGCTTCGGGGAAGGGTTAGGGTTAGGGTTCGGGCTAGGGTTAGGGTTAGGGGACGGGGACGGTTTAGGGTCCAGGTGAGGGTACGGCAACGCTTTAGGGGGAGCGTGCGTGTGAGGGCGCGGGTTAGTGTTAGCGTACGGGTTAGGATTAGGGGACGGGTGAGGGTCAGGCTTCGGGTAAGTGTTAGGGTTAGGGTTCGGGCTAGGGTTAGGGTTAGGGGACGAGGACGGTTTAGGGTCCAGGTGAGGGTACGGCAACGCTTTAGGGGGAGCGTGCGTGTGAGGGCGCGGGTTAGTGTTAGCGTACGGGTTAGGATTAGGGGACGGGTGAGGGTCAGGCTTCGGGGAAGGGTTAGGGTTAGGGTTCGGGCTAGGGTTAGGGTTAGGGGACAGGGACGGTTTAGGGTCCAGGTGAGGGTACGGCAACGTTTTAGGGGAGCGTGCGTGTGAGGGCGCGGGTTAGTGTTAGCGTACGGGTTAGGATTAGGGGACGGGTGAGGGTCAGGCTTCGTGGAAGGGTTAGGGTTAGGGTTCGGGCTAGGGTTAGGGTTAGGGGATGGGGACGGTTTAGGGTCCAGGTGAGGGTACGGCAACGCTTTAGGGGGAGCGTGCGTGTGAGGGCGCGGGTTAGTGTTAGCGTACGGGTTAGGATTGGGGACGGGTGAGGGTCAGGCTTCGGGGAAGGTTTAGGGTTAGGGTTCGGGCTAGGGTTAGGGTTAGGGGACGGGGACGGTTTAGGGTCCAGGTGAGGGTACGGCAACGCTTTAGGGGGAGCGTGCGTGTGAGGGCGCAGGTTAGTGTTAGCGTACGGGTTAGGATTAGGGGACGGGTGAGGGTCAGGCTTCGGGGAAGGGTTAGGGTTAGGGTTCGGGCTAGGGTTAGGGTTAGGGGACGGGGACGGTTTAGGGTCCAGGTGAGGGTACGGCAACGCTTTAGGGGGAGCGTGCGTGTGAGGGCGCGGGTTAGTGTTAGCGTACGGGTTAGGATTAGGGGACGGGTGAGGGTCAGGCTTCGGGGAAGGGTTAGGGTTAGGGTTCGGGCTAGGGTTAGGGTTAGGGGACGGGGACGGTTTAGGGTCCAGGTGAGGGTACGGCAACGCTTTAGGGGGAGTGTGCGTGTGAGGGCGTGGGTTAGTGTTAGCGTACGGGTTAGGATTACGGGACGGGTGAGGGTCAGGCTTCGGGGAAGGGTTAGGGTTAGGGTTCGGGCTAGGGTTAGGGTTAGGGGACGGGGACGGTTTAGGGTCCAGGTGAGGGTACGGCAACGCTTTAGGGGGAGCGTGCGTGTGAGGTCGCGGGTTAGTGTTAGCGTACGGGTTAGGATTAGGGGACGGTTGAGGGTCAGGCTTCGGGGAAGGGTTACGGTTAGGATTCCGGCTAGGGTTAGGGTTAGGGGACGGGGACGGGGACGGTTTAGGGTCCAGGTGAGGGTACGGCAACGCTTTAGGGGGAGCGTGCGTGTGAGGGCGCGGGGTAGTGTTAGCGTACGGGTTAGGATTAGGGGACGGGTGAGGGTCAGGCTTCGGGGAAGGGTTAGGGTTAGGGTTCGGGCTAGGGTTAGGGTTAAGGGGCGGGGACGGTTTAGGGTCCAGGTGAGGGTACGGCAACGCTTTAGGGGGAGCGTGCGTGTGAGGGCGCGGGTTAGTGTTAGTGTACGGGTTAGGATTAGTGGATGGGTGAGGGTCAGGCTTCGGGGAAGGGTTAGGGTTAGGGTTTGGGCTAGGGTTAGGGTTAGGGGACGGGGACGGTTTAGGGTCCAGGTGAGGGTACAGCAACGCTTTAGGTGGAGCATGCGTGTGAGGGCGCGGGTTAGTGTTAGCGTACGGGTTAGGATTAGGGGACGGGTGAGGGTTAGGCTTCGGGGAAGGGTTAGGGTTAGGGTTCGGGCTAGGGTTAGGGTTAGGGGACGGGGACGGTTTAGGGTCCAGGTGAGGGTACGGCAACGCTTTAGGGGGAGCGTGCGTGTGAGGGCGCGGGTTAGTGTTAGCGTACGGGTTAGGATTAGGGGACGGGTGAGGGTCAGGCTTCGGGGAAGGGTTAGGGTTAGGGTTCGGGCTAGGGTTAGGGTTAGGGGACGGGGACGGTTTAGGGTCTAGGTGAGGGTACGGCAACGCTTTAGGGGGAGCGTGCGTGTGAGGGCGCGGGTTAGTGTTAGTGTACGGGTTAGGATTAGGGGACGGGTGAGGGTCAGGCTTCGGGGAAGGGTTAGGGTTAGGGTTCGGGCTAGGGTTAGGGTTAGGGGACGGGGACGGTTTAGGGTCCAGGTGAGGGTACGGCAACGCTTTAGGGGGAGCGTGCGTGTGAGGGCGCGGGTTAGTGTTAGCGTACGGGTTAGGATTAGGGGACGGGTGAGGGTCAGGCTTCGGGGAAGTGTTAGGGTTAGGGTTCGGGCTAGGGTTAGGGTTAGGGGACGGGGACGGTTTAGGGTCCAGGTGAGGGTACGGCAACGCTTTAGGGGGAGCGTGCGTGTGAGGGCGCGGGTTAGTGTTAGCGTACGGGTTAGGATTAGGGGACGGGTGAGGGTCAGGCTTCGGGGAAGGGTTAGGGTTAGGGTTCGGGCTAGGGTTAGGGTTAGGAGACGGGGACGGTTTAGGGTCCAGGTGAGGGTACGGCAATGCTTTAGGGGGAGCGTGTGTGTGAGGGCGCGGGTTAGTGTTAGCGTACGGGTTAGAATTAGGGGACGGGTGAGGGTCAGGCTTCGGGGAAGGGTTAGGGTTAGGGTTCGGGCTAGGGTTAGGGTTAGGTGACGGGGACGGTTTAGGGTCCAGGTGAGGGTACGGCAACGCTTTAGGGGGAGCGTGCGTGTGAGGGCGCGGGGTAGTGTTAGCGTACGGGTTAGGATTAGGGGACGGGTGAGGGTCAGGCTTCGGGGAAGGGTTAGGGTTAGGGTTCGGGCTAGGGTTAGGGTTAGGGGACGGGGACGGTTTAGGGTCCAGGTGAGGGTACGGCAACGCTTTAGGGGGAGCGTGCGTGTGAGCGCACGGGTTAGTGTTAGTGTACGGGTTAGGATTAGGGGACGGGTGAGGGTCAGGCTTCGGGGAAGGGTTAGGGTTAGGGTTCGGGCTAGGGTTAGGGTTAGGGGACGGGGACGGTTTAGGGTCCAGGTGAGGGTACGGCAACACTTTAGGGGGAGCGTGCGTGTGAGGGCGCGGGTTAGTGTTAGCGTACGGGTTAGGATTAGGGGACGGGTGAGGGTCAGGCTTCGGGGAAGGGTTTGGGTTAGGGTTCGGGCTAGGGTTAGGGTTAGGGGACGTGGACGGTTTAGGGTCCAGGTGAGGGTACGGCAACGCTTTAGGGGGAGCTTGCGTGTGAGGGCGCGGGGTAGTGTTAGAGTACGGGTTAGGATTAGGGGACGGGTGAGGGTCAGGCTTCGGGGAAGGGTTAGGGTTAGGGTTCGGGTTAGGGTTAGGGGACGGGGACGGTTTAGGGTCCAGGTGAGGGTACGGCAACGCTTTAGGGGGAGCGTGCGTGTGAGGGCGCGGGTTAGTGTTAGGGTATGGGTTAGGATTAGGGGACGGGTGAGGGTCAGGCTTCGGGGAAGGGTTAGGGTTAGGGTTCGGGCTAGGGTTAGGGTTAGGGGACGGGGACGGTTTAGGGTCCAGGTGAGGGTACGGCAACGCTTTAGGGGGAGCGTGCGTGTGAGGGCGCGGGTTAGTGTTAGCGTACGGGTTAGGATTAGGGGACGGGTGAGGGTCAGGCTTCGGGGAAGGGTTAGGGTTAGGGTTCGGGCTAGGGTTAGGGTTAGGGGACGGGGACGGTTTAGGGTCCAGGTGAGGGTACGGCAATGCGTTAGGGGGAGCGTGCGTGTGAGGGCGCGGGTTAGTGTTAGCGTACGGGTTAGGATTAGGGGACGGGTGAGGGTCAGGCTTCGGGGAAGGGTTAGGGTTAGGGTTCGGGCTAGGGTTAGGGTTAGGGGACGGGGACGGTTTAGGGTCCAGGTGAGGGTACGGCAACGCTTTAGGGGGAGCGTGCGTGTGAGGGCGCGGGTTAGTGTTAGCGTACGGGTTAGGATTAGGGGACGAGTGAGGGTCAGGCTTCGGGGAAGGGTTAGGGTTAGGGTTCGGGCTAGGGTTAGGGTTAGGGGACGGGGACGGTTTAGGGTCCAGGTGAGGGTACGGCAACGCTTTAGGGGGAGCGTGCATGTGAGGGCGCGGGTTAGTGTTAGGGTATGGGTTAGGATTAGGGGACGGGTGAGGGTCAGGCTTCGGGGAAGGGTTAGGGTTAGGGTTCGGGCTAGGGTTAGGGTTAGGGGACGGGGACGGTTTAGGGTCCAGGTGAGGGTACGGCAACGCTTTAGGGGGAGCGTGCGTGTGAGGGCGCGGGTTAGTGTTAGCGTACGGGTTAGGATTAGGGGACGGGTGAGGGTCAGGCTTCGGGGAAGGGTTAGGGTTAGGGTTCGGGCTAGGGTTAGGGTTAGGGGACGGGGACGGTTTAGGGTCCAGGTGAGGGTACGGCAACGCTTTAGGGGGAGCGTGCGTGTGAGGGCGCGGGTTAGTGTTAGCGTATGGTTTAGGATTAGGGGACGGGTGAGGGTCAGGCTTCGGGGAAGGGTTAGGGTTAGGGTTCGGGCTAGGGTTAGGGTTAGGGGACGGGGACGGTTTAGGGTCAGGTGAGGGTATGGCAACGCTTTAGGGGGAGCGTGCGTGTGAGGGCGCGGGTTAGTGTTAGCGTATGGTTTAGGATTAGGGGACGGGTGAGGGTCAGGCTTCGGGGAAGGGTTAGGGTTAGGGTTCGGGCTAGGGTTAGGGTTAGGGGACGGGGACGGTTTAGGGTCCAGGTGAGGGTACGGCAACGCTTTAGGGGGAGCGTGCGTGTGAGGGCGCGGGTTAGTGTTAGCGTACGGGTTAGGATTAGGGGACGGGTGAGGGTCAGGCTTCGGGGAAGGGTTAGGGTTAGGGTTCGGGCTAGGGTTAGGGTTAGGGGACGGGGACGGTTTAGGGTCCAGGTGAGGGTACGGCAACGCTTTAGGGGGAACGTGCGTGTGAGGGCGCAGGTTAGTGTTAGCGTACGGGTTAGGATTAGGGGACGGGTGAGGGTCAGGCTTCGGGGAAGGGTTAGGGTTAGGGTTCGGGCTAGGGTTAGGGTTAGGGGACGGGGACGGTTTAGGGTCCAGGTGAGGGTACGGCAACGCTTTAGGGGGAGCGTGCGTGTGAGGGCGCAGGTTAATGTTAGCGTACGGGTGAGGATTACGGGACGGGTGAGGGTCAGGCTTCGGGGAAGGGTTAGTGTTAGGGTTCGGGCTAGGGTTAGGGTTAGGGGACGGGGACGGTTTAGGGTCCAGGTGAGGGTACGGCAACGCTTTAGGGGGAGCGTGCGTGTGAGGGCGCGGGTTAGTGTTAGCGTACGGGTTAGGATTAGGGGCCGGGTGAGGGTCAGGTTTCGGGGAAGGGTTAGGGTTAGGGTTCGGGCTAGGGTTAGGGTTAGGGGACGGGGACGGTTTAGGGTCCAGGTGAGGGTACGGCAACGCTTTAGGGGGAGCGTGCGTGTGAGGGCGCAGGTTAGTGTTAGCGTACGGGTTAGGATTAGGGGACGGGTGAGGGTCAGGCTTCGGGGAAGGGTTAGGGTTAGGGTTCGGGCTAGGGTTAGGGTTAGGGGACGGGGACGGTTTAGGGTCCAGGTGAGGGTACGGCAACGCTTTAGGGGGAGCGTGCGTGTGAGGGCGCGGGTTAGTGTTAGCGTACGGGTTAGGATTAGGGGACGGGTGAGGGTCAGGCTTCGGGGAAGGGTTAGGGTTAGGGTTCGGGCTAGGGTTAGGGTTAGGGGACGGGGACGGTTTAGGGTCCAGGTGAGGGTACGGCAACGCTTTAGGGGGAGTGTGCGTGTGAGGGCGTGGGTTAGTGTTAGCGTACGGGTTAGGATTACGGGACGGGTGAGGGTCAGGCTTCGGGGAAGGGTTAGGGTTAGGGTTCGGGCTAGGGTTAGGGTTAGGTGACGGGGACGGTTTAGGGTCCAGGTGAGGGTACGGCAAAGCTTTAGGGGGAGCGTGCGTGTGAGGTCGCGGGTTAGTGTTAGCGTACGGGTTAGGATTAGGGGACGGTTGAGGGTCAGGCTTCGGGGAAGGGTTACGGTTAGGATTCCGGCTAGGGTTAGGGTTAGGGGACGGGGACGGTTTAGGGTCCAGGTGAGGGTACGGCAACGCTTTAGGGGGAGCGTGCGTGTGAGGGCGCGGGTTAGTGTTAGCGTACGGGTTAGGATTAGGGGACGGGTGAGGGTCAGGCTTCGGGGAAGGGTTAGGGTTAGGGTTCGGGCTAGGGTTAGGGTTAGGGGACGGGGACGGTTTAGGGTCCAGGTGAGGGTACGGCAACGCTTTAGGGGGAGCGTGCGTGTGAGGGCGCGGGTTAGTGTTAGCGTACGGGTTAGGATTAAGGGACGGGTGAGTGTCAGGCTTCGGGGAAGGGTTAGGGTTAGGGTTCGGGCTAGGGTTAGGGTTAGGGGACGGGGACGGTTTAGGGTCCAGGTGAGGGTACGGCAACGCTTTAGGGGGAGCGTGCGTGTGAGGGCGCGGGTTAGTGTTAGCGTACGGGTTAGGATTAGGGGACGGGTGAGGGTCAGGCTTCGGGTAAGTGTTAGGGTTAGGGTTCGGGCTAGGGTTAGGGTTAGGGGACGAGGACGGTTTAGGGTCCAGGTGAGGGTACGGCAACGCTTTAGGGGGAGCGTGCGTGTGAGGGCGCGGGTTAGTGTTAGCGTACGGGTTAGGATTAGGGGACGGGTGAGGGTCAGGCTTCGGGGAAGGGTTAGGGTTAGGGTTCGGGCTAGGGTTAGGGTTAGGGGACAGGGACGGTTTAGGGTCCAGGTGAGGGTACGGCAACGTTTTAGGGGAGCGTGCGTGTGAGGGCGCGGGTTAGTGTTAGCGTACGGGTTAGGATTAGGGGACGGGTGAGGGTCAGGCTTCGTGGAAGGGTTAGGGTTAGGGTTCGGGCTAGGGTTAGGGTTAGGGGATGGGGACGGTTTAGGGTCCAGGTGAGGGTACGGCAACGCTTTAGGGGGAGCGTGCGTGTGAGGGCGCGGGTTAGTGTTAGCGTACGGGTTAGGATTGGGGACGGGTGAGGGTCAGGCTTCGGGGAAGGTTTAGGGTTAGGGTTCGGGCTAGGGTTAGGGTTAGGGGACGGGGACGGTTTAGGGTCCAGGTGAGGGTACGGCAACGCTTTAGGGGGAGCGTGCGTGTGAGGGCGCAGGTTAGTGTTAGCGTACGGGTTAGGATTAGGGGACGGGTGAGGGTCAGGCTTCGGGGAAGTGTTAGGGTTAGGGTTCGGGCTAGGGTTAGGGTTAGGGGACGGGGACGGTTTAGGGTCCAGGTGAGGGTACGGCAACGCTTTAGGGGGAGCGTGCGTGTGAGGGCGCGGGTTAGTGTTAGCGTACGGGTTAGGATTAGGGGACGGGTGAGGGTCAGGCTTCGGGGAAGGGTTAGGGTTAGGGTTCGGGCTAGGGTTAGGGTTAGGGGACGGGGACGGTTTAGGGTCCAGGTGAGGGTACGGCAACGCTTTAGGGGGAGTGTGCGTGTGAGGGCGTGGGTTAGTGTTAGCGTACGGGTTAGGATTACGGGACGGGTGAGGGTCAGGCTTCGGGGAAGGGTTAGGGTTAGGGTTCGGGCTAGGGTTAGGGTTAGGGGACGGGGACGGTTTAGGGTCCAGGTGAGGGTACGGCAACGCTTTAGGGGGAGCGTGCGTGTGAGGTCGCGGGTTAGTGTTAGCGTACGGGTTAGGATTAGGGGACGGTTGAGGGTCAGGCTTCGGGGAAGGGTTACGGTTAGGATTCCGGCTAGGGTTAGGGTTAGGGGACGGGGACGGGGACGGTTTAGGGTCCAGGTGAGGGTACGGCAACGCTTTAGGGGGAGCGTGCGTGTGAGGGCGCGGGGTAGTGTTAGCGTACGGGTTAGGATTAGGGGACGGGTGAGGGTCAGGCTTCGGGGAAGGGTTAGGGTTAGGGTTCGGGCTAGGGTTAGGGTTAAGGGGCGGGGACGGTTTAGGGTCCAGGTGAGGGTACGGCAACGCTTTAGGGGGAGCGTGCGTGTGAGGGCGCGGGTTAGTGTTAGTGTACGGGTTAGGATTAGTGGATGGGTGAGGGTCAGGCTTCGGGGAAGGGTTAGGGTTAGGGTTTGGGCTAGGGTTAGGGTTAGGGGACGGGGACGGTTTAGGGTCCAGGTGAGGGTACAGCAACGCTTTAGGTGGAGCATGCGTGTGAGGGCGCGGGTTAGTGTTAGCGTACGGGTTAGGATTAGGGGACGGGTGAGGGTTAGGCTTCGGGGAAGGGTTAGGGTTAGGGTTCGGGCTAGGGTTAGGGTTAGGGGACGGGGACGGTTTAGGGTCCAGGTGAGGGTACGGCAACGCTTTAGGGGGAGCGTGCGTGTGAGGGCGCGGGTTAGTGTTAGCGTACGGGTTAGGATTAGGGGACGGGTGAGGGTCAGGCTTCGGGGAAGGGTTAGGGTTAGGGTTCGGGCTAGGGTTAGGGTTAGGGGACGGGGACGGTTTAGGGTCTAGGTGAGGGTACGGCAACGCTTTAGGGGGAGCGTGCGTGTGAGGGCGCGGGTTAGTGTTAGTGTACGGGTTAGGATTAGGGGACGGGTGAGGGTCAGGCTTCGGGGAAGGGTTAGGGTTAGGGTTCGGGCTAGGGTTAGGGTTAGGGGACGGGGACGGTTTAGGGTCCAGGTGAGGGTACGGCAACGCTTTAGGGGGAGCGTGCGTGTGAGGGCGCGGGTTAGTGTTAGCGTACGGGTTAGGATTAGGGGACGGGTGAGGGTCAGGCTTCGGGGAAGTGTTAGGGTTAGGGTTCGGGCTAGGGTTAGGGTTAGGGGACGGGGACGGTTTAGGGTCCAGGTGAGGGTACGGCAACGCTTTAGGGGGAGCGTGCGTGTGAGGGCGCGGGTTAGTGTTAGCGTACGGGTTAGGATTAGGGGACGGGTGAGGGTCAGGCTTCGGGGAAGGGTTAGGGTTAGGGTTCGGGCTAGGGTTAGGGTTAGGAGACGGGGACGGTTTAGGGTCCAGGTGAGGGTACGGCAATGCTTTAGGGGGAGCGTGTGTGTGAGGGCGCGGGTTAGTGTTAGCGTACGGGTTAGAATTAGGGGACGGGTGAGGGTCAGGCTTCGGGGAAGGGTTAGGGTTAGGGTTCGGGCTAGGGTTAGGGTTAGGTGACGGGGACGGTTTAGGGTCCAGGTGAGGGTACGGCAACGCTTTAGGGGGAGCGTGCGTGTGAGGGCGCGGGGTAGTGTTAGCGTACGGGTTAGGATTAGGGGACGGGTGAGGGTCAGGCTTCGGGGAAGGGTTAGGGTTAGGGTTCGGGCTAGGGTTAGGGTTAGGGGACGGGGACGGTTTAGGGTCCAGGTGAGGGTACGGCAACGCTTTAGGGGGAGCGTGCGTGTGAGCGCACGGGTTAGTGTTAGTGTACGGGTTAGGATTAGGGGACGGGTGAGGGTCAGGCTTCGGGGAAGGGTTAGGGTTAGGGTTCGGGCTAGGGTTAGGGTTAGGGGACGGGGACGGTTTAGGGTCCAGGTGAGGGTACGGCAACACTTTAGGGGGAGCGTGCGTGTGAGGGCGCGGGTTAGTGTTAGCGTACGGGTTAGGATTAGGGGACGGGTGAGGGTCAGGCTTCGGGGAAGGGTTTGGGTTAGGGTTCGGGCTAGGGTTAGGGTTAGGGGACGTGGACGGTTTAGGGTCCAGGTGAGGGTACAGCAACGCTTTAGGGGGAGCTTGCGTGTGAGGGCGCGGGGTAGTGTTAGAGTACGGGTTAGGATTAGGGGACGGGTGAGGGTCAGGCTTCGGGGAAGGGTTAGGGTTAGGGTTCGGGTTAGGGTTAGGGGACGGGGACGGTTTAGGGTCCAGGTGAGGGTACGGCAACGCTTTAGGGGGAGCGTGCGTGTGAGGGCGCGGGTTAGTGTTAGGGTATGGGTTAGGATTAGGGGACGGGTGAGGGTCAGGCTTCGGGGAAGGGTTAGGGTTAGGGTTCGGGCTAGGGTTAGGGTTAGGGGACGGGGACGGTTTAGGGTCCAGGTGAGGGTACGGCAACGCTTTAGGGGGAGCGTGCGTGTGAGGGCGCGGGTTAGTGTTAGCGTACGGGTTAGGATTAGGGGACGGGTGAGGGTCAGGCTTCGGGGAAGGGTTAGGGTTAGGGTTCGGGCTAGGGTTAGGGTTAGGGGACGGGGACGGTTTAGGGTCCAGGTGAGGGTACGGCAATGCGTTAGGGGGAGCGTGCGTGTGAGGGCGCGGGTTAGTGTTAGCGTACGGGTTAGGATTAGGGGACGGGTGAGGGTCAGGCTTCGGGGAAGGGTTAGGGTTAGGGTTCGGGCTAGGGTTAGGGTTAGGGGACGGGGACGGTTTAGGGTCCAGGTGAGGGTACGGCAACGCTTTAGGGGGAGCGTGCGTGTGAGGGCGCGGGTTAGTGTTAGCGTACGGGTTAGGATTAGGGGACGAGTGAGGGTCAGGCTTCGGGGAAGGGTTAGGGTTAGGGTTCGGGCTAGGGTTAGGGTTAGGGGACGGGGACGGTTTAGGGTCCAGGTGAGGGTACGGCAACGCTTTAGGGGGAGCGTGCATGTGAGGGCGCGGGTTAGTGTTAGGGTATGGGTTAGGATTAGGGGACGGGTGAGGGTCAGGCTTCGGGGAAGGGTTAGGGTTAGGGTTCGGGCTAGGGTTAGGGTTAGGGGACGGGGACGGTTTAGGGTCCAGGTGAGGGTACGGCAACGCTTCAGGGGGAGCGTGCGTGTGAGGGCGCGGGTTAGTGTTAGCGTACGGGTTAGGATTAGGGGACGGGTGAGGGTCAGGCTTCGGGGAAGGGTTAGGGTTAGGGTTCGGGCTAGGG
Organism: Delphinus delphis; assembly: GCF_949987515.2. Lineage (NCBI taxonomy): Eukaryota > Metazoa > Chordata > Mammalia > Artiodactyla > Delphinidae > Delphinus > Delphinus delphis. The sequence continues at coordinate 104,122,031 of NC_082692.2, forward strand.
TTAGGGTTAGGGGACGGGGACGGTTTAGGGTCCAGGTGAGGGTACGGCAACGCTTTAGGGGGAGCGTGCGTGTGAGGGCGCGGGTTAGTGTTAGCGTATGGTTTAGGATTAGGGGACGGGTGAGGGTCAGGCTTCGGGGAAGGGTTAGGGTTAGGGTTCGGGCTAGGGTTAGGGTTAGGGGACGGGGACGGTTTAGGGTCAGGTGAGGGTATGGCAACGCTTTAGGGGGAGCGTGCGTGTGAGGGCGCGGGTTAGTGTTAGCGTATGGTTTAGGATTAGGGGACGGGTGAGGGTCAGGCTTCGGGGAAGGGTTAGGGTTAGGGTTCGGGCTAGGGTTAGGGTTAGGGGACGGGGACGGTTTAGGGTCCAGGTGAGGGTACGGCAACGCTTTAGGGGGAGCGTGCGTGTGAGGGCGCGGGTTAGTGTTAGCGTACGGGTTAGGATTAGGGGACGGGTGAGGGTCAGGCTTCGGGGAAGGGTTAGGGTTAGGGTTCGGGCTAGGGTTAGGGTTAGGGGACGGGGACGGTTTAGGGTCCAGGTGAGGGTACGGCAACGCTTTAGGGGGAACGTGCGTGTGAGGGCGCAGGTTAGTGTTAGCGTACGGGTTAGGATTAGGGGACGGGTGAGGGTCAGGCTTCGGGGAAGGGTTAGGGTTAGGGTTCGGGCTAGGGTTAGGGTTAGGGGACGGGGACGGCTTAGGGTCCAGGTGAGGGTACGGCAACGCTTTAGGGGGAGCGTGCGTGTGAGGGCGCAGGTTAATGTTAGCGTACGGGTGAGGATTACGGGACGGGTGAGGGTCAGGCTTCGGGGAAGGGTTAGTGTTAGGGTTCGGGCTAGGGTTAGGGTTAGGGGACGGGGACGGTTTAGGGTCCAGGTGAGGGTACGGCAACGCTTTAGGGGGAGCGTGCGTGTGAGGGCGCGGGTTAGTGTTAGCGTACGGGTTAGGATTAGGGGCCGGGTGAGGGTCAGGTTTCGGGGAAGGGTTAGGGTTAGGGTTCGGGCTAGGGTTAGGGTTAAGGGGCGGGGACGGTTTAGGGTCCAGGTGAGGGTACGGCAACGCTTTAGGGGGAGCGTGCGTGTGAGGGCGCGGGTTAGTGTTAGTGTACGGGTTAGGATTAGTGGATGGGTGAGGGTCAGGCTTCGGGGAAGGGTTAGGGTTAGGGTTCGGGCTAGGGTTAGGGTTAGGGGACGTGGACGGTTTAGGGTCCAGGTGAGGGTACGGCAACGTTTTAGGTGGAGCGTGCGTGTGAGGGCGCGGGTTAGTGTTAGCGTACGGGTTAGGATTAGGGGACGGGTGAGGGTCACGCTTCGGGGAAGGGTTAGGGTTAGGGTTCGGGCTAGTGTTAGGGTTAGGGGATGGGGACGGTTTAGGGTCCAGGTGAGTGTACGGCAACGCTTTAGGGGGAGCGTGCGTGTGAGGGCGCGGGTTAGTGTTAGTGTACGGGTTAGGATTAGTGGATGGGTGAGGGTCAGGCTTCGGGGAAGGGTTTGGATAGGGTTCGGGCTAGGGTTAGGGTTAGGGGACGGGGACGGTTTAGGGTCCAGGTGAGGGTACGGCAACGCTTTAGGGGGAGCGTGCGTGTGAGGGCGCGGGGTAGTGTTAGCGTACGGGTTAGGATTAGGGGACGGGTGAAGGTCAGGCTTCGGGGAAGGGTTAGGGTTAGGGTTCGGGCTAGGGTTAGGGTTAGGTGACGGGGACGGTTTAGGGTCCAGGTGAGGGTACGGCAACGCTTTAGGGGGAGCGTGCGTGTGAGGGCGCGGGTTAGTGTTAGGGTATGGGTTAGGATTAGGGGACGGGTGAGGGTCAGGCTTCGGGGAAGGGTTAGGGTTAGGGTTCGGGCTAGGGTTAGGGTTAGGGGACGGGGACGGTTTAGGGTCCAGGTGAGGGTACGGCAACGCTTTAGGGGGAGCGTGCGTGTGAGGGCGCGGGTTAGTGTTAGCGTACGGGTTAGGATTACGGGACGGGTGAGGGTCAGGCTTCGGGGAAGGGTTAGGGTTAGGGTTCGGGCTAGGGTTAGGGTTAGGGGACGGGGATGGTTTAGGGTCCAGGTGAGGGTACGGCAACGCTTTAGGGGGAGCGTGCGTGTGAGGGCGCGGGTTAGTGTTAGCGTACGGGTTAGGATTATGGGCCGGGTGAGGGTCAGGCTTCGGGGAAGGGTTAGGGTTAGGGTTCGGGCTAGGGTTAGGGTTAAGGGGCGGGGACGGTTTAGGGTCCAGGTGAGGGTACGGCAACGCTTTAGGGGGAGCGTGCGTGTGAGGGCGCGGGTTAGTGTTAGTGTACGGGTTAGGATTAGTGGATGGGTGAGGGTCAGGCTTCGGGGAAGGGTTAGGGTTAGGGTTCGGGCTAGGGTTAGGGTTAGGGGACGTGGACGGTTTAGGGTCCAGGTGAGGGTACGGCAACGCTTTAGGGGGAGCGTGCGTGTGAGGGCGCGGGTTAGTGTTAGCGTACGGGTTAGGATTAGGGGACGGTTGAGGGTCAGGCTTCGGGGAAGGGTTAGGGTTAGGGTTCGGGCTAGGGTTAGGGTTAGGGGACGGGGACGGTTTAGGGTCGAGGTGAGGGTACGGCAACGCTTAAGGGGGAGCGTGCGTGTGAGGGCGCTGGTTAGTGTTAGCGTACGGGTTAGGATTAGGGGACGGGTGAGGGTCAGGCTTCGGGGAAGGGTTAGGGTTAGGGTTCGGGCTAGGGTTAGGGTTAGGGGACGGGGACGGTTTAGGGTCCAGGTGAGGGTACGGCAACGCTTTAGGGGGAGCGTGCGTGTGAGGGCACGGGTTAGTGTCAGCGTACGGTTTAGGATTAGGGGACGGGTGAGGGTCAGGCTTCGGGGAAGGGTTAGGGTTAGGGTTCGGGCTAGGGTTAGGGGACGGGGACGGGGACGGTTTAGGGTCCAGGTGAGGGTACGGCAACGCTTTAGGGGGAGCGTGCGTGTGAGGGCGCGGGTTAGTGTTAGCGTACGGGTTAGGATTAGGGGAGGGGTGAGGGTCAGGCTTCGGGGAAGGGTTAGGGTTAGGGTTCGGGCTAGGGTTAGGGTTAGGGGACGGGGACGGTTTAGGGTCCAGGTGAGGGTACGGCAACGCTTTAGGGGGAGCGTGCGTGTGAGGGTGCGGGTTAGTGTTAGGGTATGGGTTAGGATTAGGGGACGGGTGAGGGTCAGGCTTCGGGGAAGGGTTAGGGTTAGTGTTCGGGCTAGGGTTAGGGTTAGGGGACGGGGACGGTTTAGGGTCCAGGTGAGGGTACAGCAACGCTTTAGGGGGAGCGTGCGTGTGAGGACGCGGGTTAGTGTTAGCGTACGGGTTAGGATTAGGGGACGGGTGAGTGTCAGGCTTCGGGGAAGGGTTAGGGTTAGGGTTCGGGCTAGGGTTAGGGTTAGGGGACGGGGACGGTTTAGGGTCCAGGTGAGGGTACGGCAACGCTTTAGGGGGAGCGTGCGTGTGAGGGCGCGGGTTAGTGTTAGCGAACGGGTTAGGATTAGGGGACGGGTGAGGGTCAGGCTTCGGGGAAGGGTTAGGGTTAGGGTTCGGGCTAGGGTTAGGGTTAGGGGACGGGGACGGTTTAGGGTCCAGGTGAGGGTATGGCAACGCTTTAGGGGGAGCGTGCGTGTGAGGGCGCGCGTTAGTGTTAGCGTACGGCTTAGGATTAGGGGACGGGTGAGGGTCAGGCTTCGGGGAAGTGTTAGGGTTAGGGTTCGGGCTAGGGTTAGGGTTAGGGGACGGGGACGGTTTAGTGTCCAGGTGAGGGTACGGCAACGCTTTAGCGGGAGCGTGCGTGTGAGGGTGCGGGTTAGTGTTAGGGTATGGGTTAGGATTAGGGGACGGGTGAGGGTCAGGCTTCGGGGAAGTGTTAGGGTTAGGGTTCGGGCTAGGGTTAGGGTTAGGGGACGGGGACGGTTTAGGGTCCAGGTGAGGGTACGGCAACGCTTTAGGGGGAGCGTGCGTGTGAGGGCGCGGGTTAGTGTTACCGTACGGGTTAGGATTAGGGGACGGGTGAGGGTCAGGCTTCGGGGAAGGGTTAGGGTTAGGGTTCGGGCTAGGGTTAGGGTTAGGGGACGGGGAAGGTTTAGGGTCCAGGTGAGGGTACGGCAACGTTTTAGGGGGAGCGTGCGTGTGAGGGCGCGGGTTAGTGTTAGCGTACGGGTTAGGATTAGGGGACGGGTGAGGGTCAGGCTTCGGGGAAGTGTTAGGGTTAGGGTTCGGGCTAGGGTTAGGGTTAGGGGACGATGACGGTTTAGGGTCCAGGTGAGGGTACGGCAACGCTTTAGGGGGAGCGTGCGTGTGAGGGCGCGGGGTAGTGTTAGCGTACGGGTTAGGATTAGGGGACGGGTGAGGGTCAGGCTTCGGGGAAGGGTTAGGGTTAGGGTTCGGGCTAGGGTTAGGGTTAGGGGACGGGGACGGTTTAGGGTCCAGGTGAGGGTACGGCAACGCTTTAGGGGGAGCGTGCGTGTGAGGGCGCGGGTTAGTGTTAGCGTACGGGTTAGGATTAGGGGACGGGTGAGGGTCAGGCTTCGGGGAAGTGTTAGGGTTAGGGTTCGGGCTAGGGTTAGGGTTAGGGGACGGGGACGGTTTAGGGTCCAGGTGAGGGTATGGCAACGCTTTAGGGGGAGCGTGCGTGTGAGGGCGCGCGTTAGTGTTAGCGTACGGCTTAGGATTAGGGGACGGGTGAGGGTCAGGCTTCGGGGAAGGGTTAGGGTTAGGGTTCGGGCTAGGGTTAGGGTTAGGGGACGGGGATGGTTTAGGGTCCAGGTGAGGGTACGGCAACGCTTTAGGGGGAGCGTGCGTGTGAGGGCGCGGGTTAGTGTTAGCGTACGGGTTAGGATTAGGGGACGGGTGTGGGTCAGGCTTCGGGGAAGGGTTAGGGTCAGTGTTAGGGCTAGGGTTAGGGTTAGGGGACGGGGACGCTTTAGGGTCCAGGTGAGGGTACGGCAACGCTTTAGGGGGAGCGTGCGTGTGAGGGCGCGGGTTAGTGTTAGCGTACGGGTTAGGATTAGGGGACGGGTGAGGGTCAGGCTTCGGGGAAGGGTTAGGGTTAGGGTTCGGGCTAGGGTTAGGGTTAGGGGACGGGGACGGTTTAGGGTCCAGGTGAGGGTACGGCAACGCTTTAGGGGGAGCGTGCATGTGAGGGCGCGGGTTAGTGTTAGCGTATGGGTTAGGATTAGGGGACGGGTTAGGGTCAGGCTTCGGGGAAGGGTTAGGGTTAGGGTTCGGGCTAGGGTTAGGGTTAGGGGACGGGGACGGTTTAGGGTCCAGGTGAGGGTACGGCAACGCTTTAGGGGGAGCGTGTGTGTGAGGGCGCGGGTTAGTGTTAGCGTACGGGTTGGGATTAGGGGACGGGTGAGGGTCACGTTTCGGGGAAGGGTTAGGGTTAGGGTTCGGGCTAGGGTTAGGGTTAGGGGACGGGGACGGTTTAGGGTCCAGGTGAGGGTACGGCAACGCTTTAGGGGGAGCGTGCGTGTGAGGGCGCGGGTTAGTGTTAGGGTATGGGTTAGGATTAGGGGACGGGTGAGGGTCAGGCTTCGGGGAAGGGTTAGGTCTAGGGTTCAGGCTAGGATTAGGGTTAGGGGACAGTGACGGTTTAGGGTCCAGGTGAGGGTACGGCAACGCTTTAGGGGGAGCGTGCGTGTGAGGGCGCGGGTTAGTGTTAGGGTATGGGTTAGGATTAGGGGACGGGTGAGGGTCAGGCTTCGGAGAAGGGTTAGGGTTAGGGTTCGGGCTAGGGTTAGGGTTAGGGGATAGGGACGGTTTAGGGTCCAGGTGAGGGTACAGCAACGCTTTAGGGGGAGCGTGCATGTGAGGGCGCTGGTTAGTGTTAGCGTACGGGTTAGGATTAGGGGACGGGTGAGGGTCAGGCTTCGGGGAAGGGTTAGGGTTAGGGTTCGGGCTAGGGTTAGGGTTAGGGGACGGGGACGGTTTAGGGTACAGATGAGGGTACGGCAACGCTTTAGGGGGAGCGTGCGTGTGAGGGCGCGGGTTAGTGTCAGCGTACGGGTTAGGATTAGGGGACGGGTGAGGGTCAGGCTTCGGGGAAGGGTTAGGGTTAGGGTTCGGGCTAGGGTTAGGGTTAGGGGACGGGGACGGTTTAGGGTCCAGGTGAGGGTATGGCAACGCTTTAGGGGGAGCGTGCGTGTGAGGGCGCGCGTTAGTGTTAGCGTACGGCTTAGGATTAGGGGACGGGTGAGGGTCAGGCTTCGGGGAAGGGTTAGGGTTAGGGTTCGGGCTAGGGTTAGGGTTAGGGGACGGGGAAGGTTTAGTGTCCAGGTGAGGGTACGGCAACGCTTTAGGGGGAGCGTGCGTGTGAGGGTGCGGGTTAGTGTTAGGGTATGGGTTAGGATTAGGGGACGGGTGAGGGTCAGGCTTCGGGGAAGGGTTAGGGTTAGGGTTCGGGCTAGGGTTAGGGTTAGGGGACGGGGACGGTTTCGAGTCCAGGTGAGGGTACGGCAACGCTTTAGGGGGAGCGTGCGTGTGAGGGCGCGGGGTAGTGTTAGCGTACGGGTTAGGATTAGGGGACGGGTGAGGGTCAGGCTTCGGGGAAGGGTTAGGGTTAGGGTTCGGGCTAGGGTTAGGGTTAGGGGACGGGGACGGTTTAGGGTCCAGGTGAGGGTACGGCAACGCTTTAGGGGGAGCGTGCGTGTGAGGGCGCGGGTTAGTGTTAGCGTACGGGTTAGGATTAGGGGACGGGTGAGGGTCAGGCTTCGGGGAAGTGTTAGGGTTAGGGTTCGGGCTAGGGTTAGGGTTAGGGGACGGGGACGGTTTAGGGTCCAGGTGAGGGTACGGCAACGCTTTAGGGGGAGCGTGCGTGTGAGGGCGCGGGTTAGTGTCAGCGTACGGTTTAGGATTAGGGGACGGGTGAGGGTCAGGCTTCGGGGAAGGGTTAGGGTTAGGTTTCGGGCTAGGGTTAGGGTTAGGGGACGGGGACGGTTTAGGGTCCAGGTGAGGGTATGGCAACGCTTTAGGGGGAGCGTGCGTGTGAGGGCGCGCGTTAGTGTTAGCGTACGGCTTAGGATTAGGGGACGGCTGAGGGTCAGGCTTCGGGGAAGGGTTAGGGTTAGGGTTCGGGCTAGGGTTAGGGTTAGGGGACGGGGACGGTTTAGGGTCCAGGTGAGGGTACGGCAACGCTTTAGGGGGTGCGTGCGTGTGAGGGCGCGGGTTAGTGTTAGCGTACGGGTTAGGATTAGGGGACGGGTGTGGGTCAGGCTTCGGGGAAGGGTTAGGGTTAGGGTTAGGGCTAGGGTTAGGGTTAGGGGACGGGGACGCTTTAGGGTCCAGGTGAGGGTACGGCAACGCTTTAGGGGGAGCGTGCGTGTGAGGGCGTGCGATAGTGTTAGCGTACGGCTTAGGATTAGGGGACGAGTGAGGGTCAGGCTTCGGGGAAGGGTTAGGGTTAGGGTTCGGGCTAGGGTTAGGGTTAGGGGACGGGGACGGTTTAGGGTCCAGGTGAGGGTACGGCAACGCTTTAGGGGGAGCGTGCGTGTGAGGGCGCGGGTTAGTGTTAAGGTATGGGTTAGGATTAGGGGACGGGTGAGGGTCAGGCTTCTGGGAAGGGTTAGGGTTAGGGTTCGGGCTAGGGTTAGGGTTAGGGGACGGGGACGGTTTAGGGTCCAGGTGAGGGTACGGCAACGCTTTAGGGGGAGCGTGCGTGTGAGGGCGTGGGTTAGTGTTAGCGTACGGGTTAGGATTAGGGGACGGGTGAGGGTCAGGCTTCGGGGAAGGGTTAGGGTTAGGGTTCGGGCTAGGGTTAGGGTTAGGGGACGGGGACGGTTTAGGGTCCAGGTGAGGGTACGGCAACGCTTTAGGGGGAGCGTGCGTGTGAGGGCGCGGGTTAGTGTTAGCGTACGGGTTAGGATTAGGGGACGGGTGAGGGTCAGGCTTCGGGGAAGTGTTAGGGTTAGGGTTCGGGCTAGGGTTAGGGTTAGGGGACGGGGACGGTTTAGGGTCCAGGTGAGGGTACGGCAACGCTTTAGGGGGAGCGTGCGTGTGAGGGCGCGCGATAGTGTTAGCGTACGGCTTAGGATTAGGGGACGGGTGAGGGTCAGGCTTCGGGGAAGGGTTAGGGTTAGGGTTCGGGCTAGGGTTAGGGTTAGGTGACGGGGACGGTTTAGGGTCCAGGTGAGGGTACGGCAACGCTTTAGGGGGAGCGTGCGTGTGAGGGCGCGGGTTAGTGTTAGGGTATGGGTTAGGATTAGGGGACGGGTGAGGGTCAGGCTTCGGGGAAGGGTTAGGGTTAGGGTTCGGGCTAGGGTTAGGGTTAGGGGACGGGGACGGTTTAGGGTCCAGGTGAGGGTACGGCAACGCTTTAGGGGGAGCGTGCGTGTGAGGGCGCGGGTTAGTGTCAGCGTACGGGTTAGGATTAGGGGACGGGAGAGGGTCAGGCTTCGGGGAAGGGTTAGGGTTACGGTTCGGGCTAGGGTTAGGGTTAGGGGACGGGGACGGTTTAGGGTCCAGGTGAGGGTACGGCAACGCTTTAGGGGGAGCGTGCGTGTGAGGGCGCGGGTTAGTGTTAGCGTATGGGTTAGGATTAGGGGACGGGTGAGGGTCAGGCTTCGAGGAAGGGTTAGGGTTAGGGTTCGGGCTAGGGTTAGGGTTAGGGGACGGGGACGGTTTCGGGTCCAGGTGAGGGTACGGCAACGCTTTAGGGGGAGCGTGCGTGTGAGGGCGCGGGTTAGTGTTAGCGTACGGGTTAGGATTACGGGACGGGTGAGGGTCAGGCTTCGGGGAAGGGTTAGGGTTAGGGTTCGGGCTAGGGTTAGGGTTAGGGGACGGGGATGGTTTAGGGTCCAGGTGAGGGTACGGCAACGCTTTAGGGGGAGCGTGCGTGTGAGGGCGCGGGTTAGTGTTAGCGTACGGGTTAGGATTAGGGGCCGGGTGAGGGTCAGGCTTCGGGGAAGGGTTAGGGTTAGGGTTCGGGCTAGGGTTAGGGTTAAGGGGCGGGGACGGTTTAGGGTCCAGGTGAGGGTACGGCAACGCTTTAGGGGGAGCGTGCGTGTGAGGGCGCGGGTTAGTGTTAGTGTACGGGTTAGGATTAGTGGATGGGTGAGAGTCAGGCTTCGGGGAAGGGTTAGGGTTAGGGTTCGGGCTAGGGTTAGGGTTAGGGGACGGGGACGGTTTAGGGTCCAGGTGAGGGTACGGCAACGCTTTAGGTGGAGCATGCGTGTGAGGGCGCGGGTTAGTGTTAGCGTACGGGTTAGGATTAGGGGACGGGTGAGGGTCACGCTTCGGGGAAGGGTTAGGGTTAGGGTTCGGGCTAGGGTTAGGGTTAGGGGACGGGGACGGTTTAGGGTCCAGGTGAGGGTACGGCAACGATTTAGGGGGAGCGTGCGTGTGAGGGCGCGGGTTAGTGTTAGTGTACGGGTTAGGATTAGTGGATGGGTGAGGGTCAGGCTTCGGGGAAGGGTTTGGGTTAGGGTTCGGGCTAGGGTTAGGGTTAGGGGACGTGGACGGTTTAGGGTCCAGGTGAGGGTACGGCAACGCTTTAGGGGGAGCGTGCTTGTGAGGGCGCGGGTTAGTGTTAGCGTACGGGTTAGGATTAGGGGACGGTTGAGGGTCAGGCTTCAGGGAAGGGTTAGGGTTAGGGTTCGGGCTAGGGTTAGGGTTAGGGGACGGGGACGGTTTAGGGTCGAGGTGAGGGTACGGCAACGCTTTAGGGGGAGCGTGCGTGTGAGGGCGCGGGTTAGTGTTAGCGTACGGGTTAGGATTAGGGGACGGGTGAGGGTCAGGCTTCGGGGAAGTGTTAGGGTTAGGGTTCGGGCTAGGGTTAGGGTTAGGGGACGGGGACGGTTTAGGGTCCAGGTGAGGGTACGGCAACGCTTTAGGGGGAGCGTGCGTGTGAGGGCGCGGGTTAGTGTTAGGGTACAGGTTAGGATTAGGGGACGGGTGAGGGTCAGGCTTCGGGGAAGGGTTAGGGTTAGGGTTCGGGCTAGGGTTAGGGTTAGGGGACGGGGACGGTTTAGGGTCCAGGTGAGGGTACGGCAACGCTTTAGGGGGAGCGTGCGTGTGAGGGCGCGGGTTAGTGTTAGCGTACGGGTTAGGATTAGGGGCCGGGTGAGGGTCAGGCTTCGGGGAAGGGTTAGGGTTAGGGTTCGGGCTAGGGTTAGGGTTAGGGGACGGGGACGGTTTAGGGTCCAGGTGAGGGTATGGCAACGCTTTAGGGGGAGCGTGCGTGTGAGGGCGCGGGTTAGTGTTAGCGTACGGCTTAGGATTAGGGGACGGGTGAGGGTCAGGCTTCGGGGAAGGGTTAGGGTTAGGGTTCGGGCTAGGGTTAGGGTTAGGGGACGGGGACGGTTTAGGGTCCAGGTGAGGGTACAGCAACGCTTTAGGGGGAGCGTGCGTGTGAGGGCGCGGGTTAGTGTTAGCGTACGGGTTAGGATTAGGGGACGGGTGAGTGTCAGGCTTCGGGGAAGGGTTAGGGTTAGGGTTCGGGCTAGGGTTAGGGTTAGGGGACGGGGACGGTTTAGGGTCCAGGTGAGGGTACGGCAACGCTTTAGGGGGAGCGTGCGTGTGAGGGCACGGGTTAGTGTTAGCGAACGGGTTAGGATTAGGGGACGGGTGAGGGTCAGGCTTCGGGGAAGGGTTAGGGTTAGGGTTCGGGCTAGGGTTAGGGTTAGGGGACGGGGACGGTTTAGGGTCCAGGTGAGGGTACGGCAACGCTTTAGGGGGAGCGTGCGTGTGAGGGCGCGGGTTAGTGTTAGCGTACGGGTTAGGATTAGGGGAGGGGTGAGGGTCAGGCTTCGGGGAAGTGTTAGGGTTAGGGTTCGGGCTAGGGTTAGGGTTAGGGGACGGGGACGGTTTAGGGTCCAGGTGAGGGTACGGCAACGCTTTAGGGGGAGCGTGCGTGTGAGGGCGCGGGGTAGTGTTAGCGTACGTGTTAGGATTAGGGGACGGGTGAGGGTCAGGCTTCGGGGAAGGGTTAGGGTTAGGGTTCGGGCTAGAGTTAGGGTTAGGGGACGGGGACGGTTTAGGGTCCAGGTGAGGGTACGGCAACGCTTTAGGGGGAGCGTGCGTGTGAGGGCGCGGGTTAGTGTTAGCGTACGGGTTAGGATTAGGGGAGGGGTGAGGGTCAGGCTTCGGGGAAGGGTTAGGGTTAGGGTTCGGGCTAGGGTTAGGGTTAGGGGACGGGGACGGTTTAGGGTCCAGGTGAGGGTACGGCAACGCTTTAGGGGGAGCGTGCGTGTGAGGGCGCGGGGTAGTGTTAGCGTACGGGTTAGGATTAGGGGACGGGTGAGGGTCAGGCTTCGGGGAAGTGTTAGGGTTAGGGTTCGGGCTAGAGTTAGGGTTAGGGGACGGGGACGGTTTAGGGTCCAGGTGAGGGTACGGCAACGCTTTAGGGGGAGCGTGCATGTGAGGGCGCGGGTTAGTGTTAGCGTACGGGTTAGGATTACGGGACGGGTGAGGGTCAGGCTTCAGGGAAGGGTTAGGGTTAGGGTTCGGGCTAGGGTTAGGGTTAGGGGACGGGGACGGTTTAGGGTCCAGGTGAGGGTACGGCAACACTTTAGGGGGAGCGTGCGTGTGAGGGCGCGGGTTAGTGTCAGCGTACAGGTTAGGATTAGGGGACGGGTGAGGGTCAGGCTTCGGGGAAGGGTTAGGGTTAGGTTTCGGGCTAGGGTTAGGGTTAGGGGACGGGGACGGTTTAGGGTCCTGGTGAGGGTATGGCAACGCTTTAGGGGGAGCGTGCGTGTGAGGGCGCGGGTTAGTGTTAGCGTACAGCTTAGGATTAGGCGACGGCTGAGGGTCAGGCTTCGGGGAAGGGTTAGGGTTAGGGATCGGGCTAGGGTTAGGGTTAGGGGACGGGGACGTTTTAGGGTCCAGGTGAGGGTACGGCAACGCTTTAGGGGGAGCGTGCGTGTGAGGGCGCGGGTTAGTGTTAGCGTACGGGTTAGGATTAGGGGACGGGTGAGGGTCAGGCTTCGGGGAAGGGTTAGGGTTAGGGTTAGGGCTAGGGTTAGGGTTAGGGGACGGGGACGCTTTAGGGTCCAGGTGAGGGTACGGCAACGCTTTAGGGGGAGCGTGCGTGTGAGGGCGTGCGATAGTGTTATCGTACGGCTTAGGATTAGGGGACGGGTGAGGGTCAGGCTTCGGGGAAGGGTTAGGGTTAGGGTTTGGGCTAGGGTTAGGGTTAGGGGACGGGGACGGTTTAGGGTCCAGGTGAGGGTACGGCAACGCTTTAGGGGGAGCGTGCGTGTGAGGGCGCGGGTTAGTGTTAGGGTATGGGTTAGGATTACGGGACGGCTGAGGGTCAGGCTTCTGGGAAGGGTTAGGGTTAGGGTTCGGGCTAGGGTTAGGGTTAGGGGACGGGGACGGTTTAGGGTCCAGGTGAGGGTACGGCAACGCTTTAGGGGGAGCGTGCGTGTGAGGGCGCGGGTTAGTGTTAGCGTACGGGTTAGGATTAGGGGACGGGTGAGGGTCAGGCTTCGGGGAAGTGTTAGGGTTAGGGTTCGGGCTAGGGTTAGGGTTAGGGGACGGGGACGGTTTAGGGTCCAGGTGAGGGTACGGCAACGCTTTAGGGGGAGCGTGCGTGTGAGGGCGCGGGTTAGTGTTAGCGTACGGGTTAGGATTACGGGACGGGTGAGGGTCAGGCTTCGGGGAAGGGTTAGGGTTAGGGTTCGGGCTAGGGTTAGGGTTAGGGGACGGGGACGGTTTAGGGTCCAGGTGAGGGTACGGCAAAGCTTTAGGGGGAGCGTGCGTGTGAGGGCGCGGGTTAGTGTTAGCGTACGGGTTGGGATTAGGGGACGGGTGAGGGTCACGTTTCGGGGAAGGGTTAGGGTTAGGGTTCGGGCTAGGGTTAGGGTTAGGGGACGGGGACGGTTTAGGGTCCAGGTGAGGGTACGGCAACGCTTTAGGGGGAGCGTGCGTGTGAGGGCGCGGGTTAGTGTTAGGGTATGGGTTAGGATTAGGGGACGGGTGAGGGTCAGGCTTCGGGGAAGGGTTAGGGTTAGGGTTCGGGCTCGGATTAGGGTTAGGGGACGGGGACGGTTTAGGGTCCAGGTGAGGGTACGGCAACGCTTTAGGGGGAGCGTGCGTGTGAGGGCGCGGGTTAGTGTTAGGGTATGGGTTAGGATTAGGGGACGGGTGAGGGTCAGGCTTCGGAGAAGGGTTAGGGTTAGGGTTCGGGCTAGGGTTAGGGTTAGGGGATAGGGACGGTTTAGGGTCCAGGTGAGGGTACGGCAACGCTTTAGGGGGAGCGTGCGTGTGAGGGCGCTGGTTAGTGTTAGCGTACGGGTTAGGATTAGGGGACGGGTGAGGGTCAGGCTTCGGGGAAGGGTTAGGGTTAGGGTTCGGGCTAGGGTTAGGGTTAGGGGACGGGGACGGTTTAGGGTACAGATGAGGGTACGGCAACGCTTTAGGGGGAGCGTGCGTGTGAGGGCGCGGGTTAGTGTCAGCGTACGGGTTAGGATTAGGGGACGGGTGAGGGTCAGGCTTCTGGGAAGGGTTAGGGTTAGGGTTCGGGCTAGGGTTAGGGTTAGGGGACGGGGACGGTTTAGGGTCCAGGTGAGGGTATGGCAACGCTTTAGGGGGAGCGTGCGTGTGAGGGCGCGCGTTAGTGTTAGCGTACGGCTTAGGATTAGGGGACGGGTGAGGGTCAGGCTTCGGGGAAGGGTTAGGGTTAGGGTTCGGGCTAGGGTTAGGGTTAGGTGACGGGGACGGTTTAGAGTCCAGGTGAGGGTACGGCAACGCTTTAGGGGGAGCGTGCGTGTGAGGGTGCGGGTTAGTGTTAGGGTATGGGTTAGGATTAGGGGACGGGTGAGGGTCAGGCTTCGGGGAAGGGTTAGGGTTAGGGTTCGGGCTAGGGTTAGGGTTAGGGGACAGGGACGGTTTAGGGTCCAGGTGAGGGTACGGCAACGCTTTAGGGGGAGCGTGCGTGTGAGGGCGCGGGTTAGTGTTACCGTACGGGTTAGGATTAGGGGACGGGTGAGGGTCAGGCTTCGGGGAAGGGTTAGGGTTAGGGTTCGGGCTAGGGTTAGGGTTAGGGGACGGGGACGGTTTAGGGTCCAGGTGAGGGTACGGCAACGCTTTAGGGGGAGCGTGCGTGTGAGGGCGCGGGTTAGTGTTAGGGTACGGGTTAGGATTAGGGGACGGGTGAGGGTCAGGCTTCGGGGAAGTGTTAGGGTTAGGGTTCGGGCTAGGGTTAAGGTTAGGGGACGATGACGGTTTAGGGTCCAGGTGAGGGTACGGCAACGCTTTAGGGGGAGCGTGCGTGTGAGGGCGCGGGGTAGTGTTAGCGTACGGGTTAGGATTAGGGGACGGGTGAGGGTCAGGCTTCGGGGAAGGGTTAGGGTTAGGGTTCGGGCTAGGGTTAGGGTTAGGGGACGGGGACGGTTTAGGGTCCAGGTGAGGGTACGGCAACGCTTTAGGGGGAGCGTGCGTGTGAGGGCGCGGGTTAGTGTTAGCGTACGGGTTAGGATTAGGGGACGAGTGAGGGTCAGGCTTCGGGGAAGGGTTAGGGTTAGGGTTCGGGCTAGGGTTAGGGTTAGGGGACGGGGACGGTTTAGGGTCCAGGTGAGGGTACGGCAACGCTTTAGGGGGAGCGTGCGTGTGAGGGCGCGGGTTAGTGTTAGCGTACGGGTTAGGATTAGGGGACGGGTGAGGGTCAGGCTTCTGGGAAGGGTTAGGGTTAGGGTTCGGGCTAGGGTTAGGGTTAGGGGACGGGGACGGTTTAGGGTCCAGGTGAGGGTACGGCAACGCTTTAGGGGGAGCGTGCGTGTGAGGGCGCGGGTTAGTGTTAGCGTACGGGTTAGGATTAGGGGACGGGTGAGGGTCAGGCTTCGGGGAAGGGTTAGGGTTAGGGTTCGGGCTAGGGTTAGGGGACGGGGACGGTTTAGGGTCCAGGTGAGGGTACGGCAACGCTTTAGGGGGAGCGTGCGTGTGAGGGCGCGGGTTAGTGTTAGCGTACGGGTTAGGATTACGGGACGGGTGAGGGTCAGGCTTCGGGGAAGGGTTAGGGTTAGGGTTCGGGCTAGGGTTAGGGTTAGGGGACGGGGACGGTTTAGGGTCCAGGTGAGGGTACGGCAACGCTTTAGGGGGAGCGTGCGTGTGAGGGCGCGGGTTAGTGTTAGCGTACAGGTTAGGATTAGGGAACGGGTGAGGGTCACGCTTCGGGGAAGGGTTAGGGTTAGGGTTCGGGCTAGGGTTAGGGTTAGGGGACGGGGACGGTTTAGGGTCCAGGTGAGGGTACGGCAACGCTTTAGGGGGAGCGTGCGTGTGAGGGCGCGGGTTAGTGTTAGGGTATGGGTTAGGATTAGGGGACGGGTGAGGGTCAGGCTTCGGGGAAGGGTTAGGGTTAGGGTTCGGGCTAGGGTTAGGGTTAGGGGACGGGGACGGTTAGGGTCCAGGTGAGGGTACGGCAACGCTTTAGGGGGAGCGTGCGTGTGAGGGCGCGGGTTAGTGTTAGGGTATGGGTTAGGATTAGGGGACGGGTGAGGGTCAGGCTTCGGGGAAGGGTTAGGGTTAGGGTTCGGGCTCGGATTAGGGTTAGGGGACGGGGACGGTTTAGGGTCCAGGTGAGGGTTCGGCAACGCTTTAGGGGGAGCGTGCGTGTGAGGGCGCGGGTTAGTGTTAGGGTATGGGTTAGGATTAGGGGACGTGTGAGGGTCAGGCTTCGGAGAAGGGTTAGGGTTAGGGTTCGGGCTAGGGTTAGGGTTAGGGGATAGGGACGGTTTAGGGTCCAGGTGAGGGTACGGCAACGCTTTAGGGGGAGCGTGCGTGTGAGGGCGCTGGTTAGTGTTAGCGTACGGGTTAGGATTAGGGGACGGGTGAGGGTCAGGCTTCGGGGAAGGGTTAGGGTTAGGGTTCGGGCTAGGGTTAGGGTTAGGGGACGGGGACGGTTTAGGGTCCAGGTGAGGGTACGGCAACGCTTTAGGGGGAGCGTGCGTGTGAGGGCGCGGGTTACTGTTAAGGTACGGGTTAGGATTAGGGGACGGGTGAGGGTCAGGCTTCTGGGAAGGGTTAGGGTTAGGGTTCGGGCTAGGGTTAGGGTTAGGGGACGGGGACGGTTTAGGGTCCAGGTGAGGGTACGGCAACGCTTTAGGGGGAGCGTGCGTGTGAGGGCCCCGGTTAGTGTTAGCGTACGGGTTAGGATTAGGGGACGGGTGAGGGTCAGGCTTCGGGGAAGGGTTAGGGTTAGGGTTCGGGCTAGGGTTAGGGGACGGGGACGGTTTAGGGTCCAGGTGAGGGTACGGCAACGCTTTAGGGGGAGCGTGCGTGTGAGGGCGCGGGTTAGTGTTAGCGTACGGGTTAGGATTACGGGACGGGTGAGGGTCAGGCTTCGGGGAAGGGTTAGGGTTAGGGTTCGGGCTAGGGTTAGGGTTAGGGGACGGGGACGGTTTAGGGTCCAGGTGAGGGTACGGCAACGCTTTAGGGGGAGCGTGCGTGTGAGGGCGCGGGTTAGTGTTAGCGTACAGGTTAGGATTAGGGAACGGGTGAGGGTCACGCTTCGGGGAAGGGTTAGGGTTAGGGTTCGGGCTAGGGTTAGGGTTAGGGGACGGGGACGGTTTAGGGTCCAGGTGAGGGTACGGCAACGCTTTAGGGGGAGCGAGCGTGTGAGGGCGCGGGTTAGTGTTAGGGTATGGGTTAGGATTAGGGGACGGGTGAGGGTCAGGCTTCGGGGAAGGGTTAGGGTTAGGGTTCGGGCTAGGGTTAGGGTTAGGGGACGGGGACGGTTTAGGGTCCAGGTGAGGGTACGGCAACGCTTTAGGGGGAGCGTGCGTGTGAGGGCGCGGGTTAGTGTTAGGGTATGGGTTAGGATTAGGGGACGGGTGAGGGTCAGGCTTCGGGGAAGGGTTAGGGTTAGGGTTCGGGCTCGGATTAGGGTTAGGGGACGGGGACGGTTTAGGGTCCAGGTGAGGGTACGGCAACGCTTTAGGGGGAGCGTGCGTGTGAGGGCGCGGGTTAGTGTTAGGGTATGGGTTAGGATTAGGGGACGGGTGAGGGTCAGGCTTCGGAGAAGGGTTAGGGTTAGGGTTCGGGCTAGGGTTAGGGTTAGGGGATAGGGACGGTTTAGGGTCCAGGTGAGGGTACGGCAACGCTTTAGGGGGAGCGTGCGTGTGAGGGCGCTGGTTAGTGTTAGCGTACGGGTTAGGATTAGGGGACGGGTGAGGGTCAGGCTTCGGGGAAGGGTTAGGGTTAGGGTTCGGGCTAGGGTTAGGGTTAGGGGACGGGGACGGTTTAGGGTACAGATGAGGGTACGGCAACGCTTTAGGGGGAGCGTGCGTGTGAGGGCGCGGGTTAGTGTCAGCGTACGGGTTAGGATTATGGGACGGGTGAGGGTCAGGCTTCTGGGAAGGGTTAGGGTTAGGGTTCGGGCTAGGGTTAGGGTTAGGGGACGGGGACGGTTTAGGGTCCAGGTGAGGGTATGGCAACGCTTTAGGGGGAGCGTGCGTGTGAGGGCGCGCGTTAGTGTTAGCGTACGGCTTAGGATTAGGGGACGGGTGAGGGTCAGGCTTCGGGGAAGGGTTAGGGTTAGGGTTCGGGCTAGGGTTAGGGTTAGGGGACAGGGACGGTTTAGGGTCCAGGTGAGGATACGGCAACGCTTTAGGGGGAGCGTGCGTGTGAGGGCGCGGGTTAGTGTTACCGTACGGGTTAGGATTAGGGGACGGGTGAGGGTCAGGCTTCGGGGAAGGGTTAGGGTTAGGGTTCGGGCTAGGGTTAGGGTTAGGGGACGGGGACGGTTTAGGGTCCAGGTCAGGGTACGGCAACGCTTTAGGGGGAGCGTGCGTGTGAGGGTGCGGGTTAGTGTTAGGGTATGGGTTAGGATTAGGGGACGGGTGAGGGTCAGGCTTCGGGGAAGGGTTAGGGTTAGGGTTCGGGCTAGGGTTAGGGTTAGGGGACAGGGACGGTTTAGGGTCCAGGTGAGGGTACGGCAACGCTTTAGGGGGAGCGTGCGTGTGAGGGCGCGGGTTAGTGTTACCGTACGGGTTAGGATTAGGGGACGGGTGAGGGTCAGGCTTCGGGGAAGGGTTAGGGTTAGGGTTCGGGCTAGGGTTAGGGTTAGGGGACGGGGACGGTTTAGGGTCCAGGTGAGGGTACGGCAACGCTTTAGGGGGAGCGTGCGTGTGAGGGCGCGGGTTAGTGTTAGGGTACGGGTTAGGATTAGGGGACGGGTGAGGGTCAGGCTTCGGGGAAGTGTTAGGGTTAGGGTTCGGGCTAGGGTTAAGGTTAGGGGACGATGACGGTTTAGGGTCCAGGTGAGGGTACGGCAACGCTTTAGGGGGAGCGTGCGTGTGAGGGCGCGGGGTAGTGTTAGCGTACGGGTTAGGATTAGGGGACGGGTGAGGGTCAGGCTTCGGGGAAGGGTTAGGGTTAGGGTTCGGGCTAGGGTTAGGGTTAGGGGACGGGGACGGTTTAGGGTCCAGGTGAGGGTACGGCAACGCTTTAGGGGGAGCGTGCGTGTGAGGGCGCGGGTTAGTGTTAGCGTACGGGTTAGGATTAGGGGACGAGTGAGGGTCAGGCTTCGGGGAAGGGTTAGGGTTAGGGTTCGGGCTAGGGTTAGGGTTAGGGGACGGGGACGGTTTAGGGTCCAGGTGAGGGTACGGCAACGCTTTAGGGGGAGCGTGCGTGTGAGGGCGCGGGTTATTGTTAAGGTATGGGTTAGGATTAGGGGACGGGTGAGGGTCAGGCTTCTGGGAAGGGTTAGGGTTAGGGTTCGGGCTAGGGTTAGGGTTAGGGGACGGGGACGGTTTAGGGTCCAGGTCAGGGTACGGCAACGCTTTAGGGGGAGCGTGCGTGTGAGGGCGCGGGTTAGTGTTAGCGTACGGGTTAGGATTAGGGGACGGGTGAGGGTCAGGCTTCGGGGAAGGGTTAGGGTTAGGGTTCGGGCTAGGGTTGGGGACGGGGACGGTTTAGGGTCCAGGTGAGGGTACGGCAACGCTTTAGGGGGAGCGTGCGTGTGAGGGCGCGGGTTAGTGTTAGCGTACGGGTTAGGATTACGGGACGGGTGAGGGTCAGGCTTCGGGGAAGGGTTAGGGTTAGGGTTCGGGCTAGGGTTAGGGTTAGGGGACGGGGACGGTTTAGGGTCCAGGTGAGGGTACGGCAACGCTTTAGGGGGAGCGTGCGTGTGAGGGCGCGGGTTAGTGTTAGCGTACGGGTTAGGATTAGGGGACGGGTGAGGGTCAGGCTTCGGGGAAGGGTTAGGGTTAGGGTTCGGGCTAGGGTTAGGGTTAGGGGACGGGGACGGTTTAGGGTCCAGGTGAGGGTACGGCAACGCTTTAGGGGGAGCGTGCGTGTGAGGGCGCGGGTTAGTGTTAGCGTACGGTTTAGGATTAGGGGACGGGTGAGGGTCAGGCTTCGGGGAAGGGTTAGGGTTAGGGTTCGGGCTAGGGTTAGGGGACGGGGACGGTTTAGGGTCCAGGTGAGGGTACGGCAACGCTTTAGGGGGAGCGTGCGTGTGAGGGCGCGGGTTAGTGTTAGCGTACGGGTTAGGATTACGGGACGGGTGAGGGTCAGGCTTCGGGGAAGGGTTAGGGTTAGGGTTCGGGCTAGGGTTAGGGTTAGGGGACGGGGACGGTTTAGGGTCCAGGTGAGGGTACGGCAACGCTTTAGGGGGAGCGTGCGTGTGAGGGCGCGGGTTAGTGTTAGCGTACGGGTTAGGATTAGGGAACGGGTGAGGGTCAGGCTTCGGGGAAGGGTTAGGGTTTGGGTTCGGGCTAGGGTTAGGGTTAGGGGATGGGGACGGTTTAGGGTCCAGGTGAGGGTATGGCAACGCTTTAGGGGGAGCGTGCGTGTGAGGGCGCGGGTTAGTGTTAGCGTACGGGTTAGGATTAGGGGACGGGTGAGGGTCAGGCTTCGGGGAAGGGTTAGGGTTACGGTTCGGGCTAGGGTTATGGTTAGGGGACGGGGACGGTTTAGGGTCCAGGTGAGGGTACGGCAACGCTTTAGGGGGAGCGTGCGTGTGAGGGCGCGGGTTAGTGTTAGCGTATGGTTTAGGATTATGGGACGGGTGAGGGTCAGGATTCGGGGAAGGGTTAGGGTTAGGGTTCGGGCTAGGGTTAGGGTTCGGGGACGGGGACGGTTTCGGGTCCAGGTGAGGGTACGGCAACGCTTTAGGGGGCGCGTGCGTGTGAGGGCGCGGGTTAATGTTAGCGTACGGGTGAGGATTACGGGACGGGTGAGGGTCAGGCTTCGGGGAAGGGTTAGTGTTAGGGTTCGGGCTAGGTTTAGGGTTAGGGGTCGGGGACGGTTTAGGGTCCAGGTGAGGGTACGGCAACGCTTTAGGGGGAGCGTGCGTGTGAGGGCGCGGGTTAGTGTTAGCGTACGGGTTAGGATTACGGGACGGGTGAGTGTCCGGCTTCGGGGAAGGGTTAGGGTTAGGGTTCGGGCTAGGGTTAGGGTTAGGGGATGGGGATGGTTTAGGGTCCAGGTGAGGGTACGGCAACGCTTTAGGGGGAGCGTGCGTGTGAGGGCGCGGGTTAGTGTTAGCGTACGGGTTAGGATTAGGGGACGGGTGAGGGTCAGGCTTCGGGGAAGGGTTAGGGTTACGGTTCGGGCTAGGGTTAGGGTTAGGGGACGGGGACGGTTTAGGGTCCAGGTGAGGGTACGGCAACGCTTTAGGGGGAGTGTGCGTGTGAGGGCGCAGGTTAGTGTTAGCGTACGCGTTAGGATTAGGGGACGGGTGAGGGTCAGGCTTCGGGGAAGGGTTAGGGTTAGGGTTCGGGCTAGGGTTAGGGTTAGGGGACGAGGACGGTTTAGGGTCCAGGTGAGGGTACGGCAACGCTTTAGGGGGAGCATGCGTGTGAGGGCGCGGGTTAGTGTTAGCGTACGGGTTAGGATTAGGGGACGGGTGAGGGTCAGGCTTCGGGGAAGGGTTAGGGTTAGGGTTCGGGCTAGGGTTAGGGTTAGGGGACGGGGACGGTTTAGGGTCCAGGTGAGTGTACGGCAACGCTTTAGGGGGAGCGTGCGTGTGAGGGCGCGGGTTAGTGTTAGGGTATGGGTTAGGATTAGGGGACGGGTGAGGGTCAGGCTTCGGGGAAGGGTTAGGGTTAGGGTTCGGGCTAGGGTTAGGGTTAGGGGACGGGGACGGTTTAGGGTCCAGGTGAGGGTACGGCAATGCTTTAGGGGGAGCGTGCGTGTGAGGGCGCGCGATAGTGTTAGCGTACGGCTTAGGATTAAGGGACGGGTGAGGGTCAGGCTTCGGGGAAGGGTTAGGGTTAGGGTTCGGGCTAGGGTTAGGTTAGGGGACGGGGACGGTTTAGGGTCCAAGTGAGGGTACGGCAACGCTTTAGGGGGAGCGTGCGTGTGAGGGCGCGGGTTAGTGTTAGGGTATGGTTTAGGATTAGGGGACGGGTGAGGGTCAGGCTTCGGGAAAGGGTTAGGGTTAGGGTTCGGGCTAGGGTTAGGGTTAGGGGACGGGGACGGTTTAGGGTCCAGGTGAGGGTTCGGCAACACTTTAGGGGGAGCGTGCGTGTGAGGGCGCGGGTTAGTGTTAGCGTACGGGTTAGGATTAGGGGACGGGTGAGGGTCAGGCTTCGGGGAAGGGTTAGGGTTAGGGTTCGGGCTAGGGTTAGGGTTAGGGGACGGGGACGGTTTAGGGTCCAGGTGAGGGTACGGCAACGCTTTAGGGGGAGCGTGCGTGTGAGGGCGCGGGTTAGTGTTAGCGTACGGGTTAGGATTAGGGGACGGGTGAGGGTCAGGTTTCGGGGAAGGGTTAGGGTTAGGGTTCGGGCTAGGGTTAGGGTTAGGGGACGGGGACGGTTTAGGGTCCAGGTGAGGGTACGGCAACGCTTTAGGGGGAGCGTGCGTGTGAGGGCGCGGGTTAGTGTTAGCGTACGGGTTAGGATTAGGGGACGGGTGAGGGTCAGGCTTCGGGGAAGGGTTAGGGTTACGGTTCGGGCTAGGGTTATGGTTAGGGGACGGGGACGGTTTAGGGTCCAGGTGAGGGTACGGCAACGCTTTAGGGGGAGCGTGCGTGTGAGGGCGCGGGTTAGTGTTAGCGTACGGGTGAGGATTACGGGACGGATGAGGGTCAGGCTTCGGGGAAGGGTTAGTGTCAGGGTTCGGGCTAGGTTTAGGGTTAGGGGACGGGGACGGTTTAGGGTCCAGGTGAGGGTACGGCAACGCTTTAGGGGGAGCGTGCGTGTGAGGGCGCGGGTTAGTGTTAGCGTACGGGTTAGCATTACGGGACGGGTGAGGGTCCGGCTTCGGGGAAGTGTTAGGGTTAGGGTTCGGGCTAGGGTTAGGGTTAGGGGACGGGGATGGTTTAGGGTCCAGGTGAGGGTACAGCAACGCTTTAGGGGGAGCGTGCGTGTGAGGGCGCGGGTTAGTGTTAGCGTACGGGTTAGGATTAGGGGACGGGTGAGGGTCAGGCTTCGGGGAAGGGTTAGGGTTACGGTCGGGCTAGGGTTAGGGTTAGGGGACGGGGACGGTTTAGGGTCCAGGTGAGGGTACGGCAACGCTTTAGGGGGAGCGTGCGTGTGAGGGCGCGGGTTAGTGTTAGCGTACGCGTTAGGATTAGGGGACGGGTGAGGGTCAGGCTTCGGGGAAGGGTTAGGGTTAGGGTTCGGGCTAGGGTTAGGGTTAGGGGACGAGGACGGTTTAGGGTCCAGGTGAGGGTTCGGCAACGCTTTAGGAGGAGCGTGCGTGTGAGGGCGCGGGTTAGTGTTAGCGTACGCGTTAGGATTAGGGGACGGGTGAGGGTCAGGCTTCGGGGAAGGGTTAGGGTTCGGGCTAGGGTTAGGGTTAGGGGACGGGGACGGTTTAGGGTCCAGGTGAGGGTACGGCAACGCTTTAGGGGGAGCGTGCGTGTGAGGGCGCGGGTTAGTGTTAGGGTATTGGTTAGGATTAGGGGACGGGTGAGGGTCAGGCTTCGGGGAAGGGTTAGGGTTAGGGTTCGGGCTAGGGTTAGGGTTAGGGGACGGGGACGGTTTAGGGTCCAGGTGAGGGTACGGCAACGCTTTAGGGGGAGCGTGCGTGTGAGGGCGCGGGTTAGTGTTAGCGTACGGGTTAGGATTAGGGGACGGGTGAGGGTCAGGCTTCGGGGAAGTGTTAGGGTTAGGGTTCGCGCTCGGGTTAGGGTTAGGGGACGGGGACGGTTTAGGGTCCAGGTGAGGGTACGGCAACGCTTTAGGGGGAGCGTGCGTGTGAGGGCGCGGGTTAGTGTTAGCGTACGGGTTAGGATTAGGGGACGGGTGAGGGTCAGGCTTCGGGGAAGGGTTAGGGTTAGGGTTCGGGTTCGGGCTAGGGTAAGGTTAGGGGACGGGGACGGTTTAGGGTCCAGGTGAGGGTACGGCAACGCTTTAGGGAGAGCGTGCGTGTGAGGGCGCGCGATAGTGTTAGCGTACGGCTTAGGATTAAGGGACGGGTGAGGGTCAGGCTTCGGGGAAGGGTTAGGGTTACGGTTCGGGCTAGGGTTATGGTTAGGGGACGGGGACGGTTTAGGGTCCAGGTGAGGGTACGGCAACGCTTTAGGGGGAGCGTGCGTGTGAGGGCGCGGGTTAGTGTTAGCGTATGGTTTAGGATTAGGGGACGGGTGAGGGTCAGGCTTCGGGGAAGGGTTAGGGTTAGGGTTCGGGCTAGGGTTAGGGTTAGGGGACGGGGACGGTTTAGGGTCCAGGTGAGGGTACGGCAACGCTTTAGGGGGAGCGTGCGTGTGAGGGCGCGGGTTAATGTTAGCGTACGGGTGAGGATTACGGGACGGATGAGGGTCAGGCTTCGGGGAAGGGTTAGTGTCAGGGTTCGGGCTAGGTTTAGGGTTAGGGGACGGGGACGGTTTAGGGTCCAGGTGAGGGTACGGCAACGCTTTAGGGGGAGCGTGCGTGTGAGGGCGCGGGTTAGTGTTAGCGTACGGGTTAGGATTACGGGACGGGTGAGGGTCCGGCTTCGGGGAAGGGTTAGGGTTAGGGTTCGGGCTAGGGTTAGGGTTAGGGGACGGGGATGGTTTAGGGTCCAGGTGAGGGTACGGCAACGCTTTAGGGGGAGCGTGCGTGTGAGGGCGCGGGTTAGTGTTAGCGTACGGGTTAGGATTAGGGGACGGGTGAGGGTCAGGCTTCGGGGAACGGTTAGGGTTACGGTCGGGCTAGGGTTAGGGTTAGGGGACGGGGACGGTTTAGGGTCCAGGTGAGGGTACGGCAACGCTTTAGGGGGAGCGTGCGTGTGAGGGCGCGGGTTAGTGTTAGCGTACGCGTTAGGATTAGGGGACGGGTGAGGGTCAGGCTTCGGGGAAGGGTTAGGGTTAGGGTTCGGGCTAGGGTTAGGGTTAGGGGACGAGGACGGTTTAGGGTCCAGGTGAGGGTACGGCAACGCTTTAGGAGGAGCGTGCGTGTGAGGGCGCGGGTTAGTGTTAGCGTACGCGTTAGGATTAGGGGACGGGTGAGGGTCAGGCTTCGGGGAAGGGTTAGGGTTAGGGTTCGGGCTAGGGTTAGGGTTAGGGGACGGGGACGGTTTAGGGTCCAGGTGAGGGTACGGCAACGCTTTAGGGGGAGCGTGCGTGTGAGGGCGCGGGTTAGTGTTAGGGTATTGGTTAGGATTAGGGGACGGGTGAGGGTCAGGCTTCGGGGAAGGGTTAGGGTTAGGGTTCGGGCTAGGGTTAGGGTTAGGGGACGGGGACGGTTTAGGGTCCAGGTGAGGGTACGGCAACGCTTTAGGGGGAGCGTGCGTGTGAGGGCGCGGGTTAGTGTTAGCGTACGGGTTAGGATTAGGGGACGGGTGAGGGTCAGGCTTCGGGGAAGTGTTAGGGTTAGGGTTCGGGCTCGGGTTAGGGTTAGGGGACGGGGACGGTTTAGGGTCCAGGTGAGGGTACGGCAACGCTTTAGGGGGAGCGTGCGTGTGAGGGCGCGGGTTAGTGTTAGCGTACGGGTTAGGATTAGGGGACGGGTGAGGGTCAGGCTTCGGGGAAGGGTTAGGGTTCGGGTTCGGGCTAGGGTTAGGGTTAGGGGACGGGGACGGTTTAGGGTCCAGGTGAGGGTACGGCAACGCTTTAGGGAGAGCGTGCGTGTGAGGGCGCGCGATAGTGTTAGCGTACGGCTTAGGATTAAGGGACGGGTGAGGGTCAGGCTTCGGGGAAGGGTTAGGGTTAGGTTTCGGGCTAGGGTTAGGGGACGGGGACGGTTTAGGGTCCAGGTGAGGGTACGGCAACGCTTTAGGGGGAGCGTGCGTGTGAGGGCGCGGGTTAGTGTTAGGGTATGGGTTAGGATTAGGGGACGGGTGAGGGTCAGGCTTCGGGGAAGGGTTAGGGTTAGGGTTCGGGCTAGGGTTAGGGTTAGGGGACGGGGACGGTTTAGGGTCCAGGTGAGGGTACGGCACGCTTTAGGGGGAGCGTGCGTGTGAGGGCGCGGGTTAGTGTTAGCGTACGGGTTAGGTTTAGGGGACGGGTGAGGGTCAGGCTTCGGGGAAGGGTTAGGGTTAGGGTTCGGGCTAGGGTTAGGGTTAGGGGACAGGGACGGTTTAGGGTCCAGGTGAGGGTACGGCAATGCTTTAGGGGGAGCGTGCGTGTGAGGGCGCGGGTTAGTGTTAGGGTATGGGTTAGGATTAGGGGACGGGTGAGGGTCAGGCTTCGGGGAAGGGTTAGGGTTAGGGTTCGGGCTAGGGTTAGGGTTAGGGGACGGGGACGGTTTAGGGTCCAGGTGAGGGTACGGCAACGCTTTAGGGGGAGCGTGCGTGTGAGGGCGCGTGTTAGTGTTAGCGTACGGGTTAGGTTTAGGGGACGGGTGAGGGTCAGGCTTCGGGGAAGGGTTAGGGTTAGGGTTCGGGCTAGGGTTAGGGTTAGGGGACGGGGACGGTTTAGGATCCAGGTGAGGGTACGGCAACGCTTTAGGGGGAGTGTGCGTGTGAGGACGCGGGTTAGTGTTAGCGTACGGGTTAGGATTAGGGGACGGGTGAGGGTCAGGCTTCGGGGAAGGGTTAGGGTTAGGGTTCGGGCTAGGGTTAGGGTTAGGGGACGGGGACGGTTTAGGGTCCAGGTGAGGGTACGGCAACGCTTTAGGGGGAGCGTGCGTGTGAGGGCGCGGGTTAGTGTTAGCGTACGGGTTAGGATTAGGGGACGGGTGAGGGTCAGGCTTCGGGGAAGGGTTAGGGTTAGGGTTAGGGCTAGGGTTAGGGTTAGGGGACGGGGACGGTTTAGGGTCCAGGTGAGGGTACGGCAACGCTTTAGGGGGAGCGTGCGTGTGAGGGCGCGGGTTAGTGTTAGCGTACGGGTTAGGATTAGGGGACGGGTGAGGGTCAGGCTTCGGGGAAGTTTTAGGGTTAGGGTTCGGGCTAGGGTTAGGGTTAGGGGACGGGGACGGTTTAGGGTCCAGGTGAGGGTACGGCAACACTTTAGGGGGAGCGTCCGTGTGAGGGCGCGGGTTAGTGTTTGCGTTCGGGTTAGGATTAGGGGACGGGTGAGGGTCAGGCTTCGGGGAAGGGTTAGGGTTAGGGTTCGGGCTAGGGTTAGGGTTAGGGGATGGGGACGCTTTAGGGTCCAGGTGAGGGTATGGCAACGCTTTAGGGGGAGCGTGCGTGTGAGGGTGTGGGTTAGTGTCAGGGTATGGGTTAGGATTAGGGGACGGGTGAGGGTCAGGCTTCGGGGAAGGGTTAGGGTTAGGGTTCGGGCTAGGGTTAGTGTTAGGGGACGGGGACGGTTTAGGGTCCAGGTGAGGGTACGGCAACGCTTTAGGGGGAGCGTGCGTGTGAGGGCGCGGGTTAGTGTTAGGGTATGGGTTAGGATTAGGGGACGGGTGAGGGTAGGCTTCGGGGAAGGGTTAGGGTTAGGGTTCGGGCTAGGGTTAGGGTTAGGGGACGGGGACGGTTTAGGGTCCAGGTGAGGGTACGGGAACGCTTTAGGGGGAGCGTGCGTGTGAGGGCGCGGGTTAGTGTTAGCGTATGGTTTAGGATTAGCGGACGGGTGAGGGTCAGGCTTCGGGGAAGGGTTAGGGTTAGGGTTCGGGCTAGGGTTAGGGTTCGGGGACGGGGACGGTTTAGGGTCCAGGTGAGGGTACGGCAACGCTTTAGGGGGAGCGTGCGTGTGAGGGCGCGGGTTAATGTTAGCGTACGGGTGAGGATTACGGGACGGATGAGGGTCAGGCTTCGGGGAAGGGTTAGTGTCAGGGTTCGGGCTAGGTTTAGGGTTAGGGGACGGGGACGGTTTAGGGTCCAGGTGAGGGTACGGCAACGCTTTAGGGGGAGCGTGCGTGTTAGGGCGCGGGTTAGTGTTAGCGTACGGGTTAGGATTACGGGAAGGGTGAGGGTCCGGCTTCGGGGAAGGGTTAGGGTTAGGGTTCGGGCTAGGGTTAGGGTTAGGGGACGGGGATGGTTTAGGGTCCAGGTGAGGGTACGGCAACGCTTTAGGGGGAGCGTGCGTGTGAGGGCGCGGGTTAGTGTTAGCGTACGGGTTAGGATTAGGGGACGGGTGAGGGTCAGGCTTCGGGGAAGGGTTAGGGTTACGGTTCGGGCTAGGGTTAGGGTTAGGGGACGGGGACGGTTTAGGGTCCAGGTGAGGGTACGGCAACGCTTTAGGGGGAGCGTGCGTGTGAGGGCGCGGGTTAGTGTTAGCGTACGCGTTAGGATTAGGGGACGGGTGAGGGTCAGGCTTCGGGGAAGGGTTAGGGTTAGGGTTCGGGCTAGGGTTAGGGTTAGGGGACGAGGACGGTTTAGGGTCCAGGTGAGGGTACGGCAACGCTTTAGGGGGAGCGTGCGTGTGAGGGCGCGGGTTAGTGTTAGCGTACGCGTTAGGATTAGGGGACGGGTGAGGGTCAGGCTTCGGGGAAGGGTTAGGGTTAGGGTTCGGGCTAGGGTTAGGGTTAGGGGACGGGGACGGTTTAGGGTCCAGGTGAGGGTACGGCAACCCTTTAGGGGGAGCGTGCGTGTGAGGGCACGGGTTAGTGTTAGGGTATTGGTTAGGATTAGGGGACGGGTGAGGGTCAGGCTTCGGGGAAGGGTTAGGGTTAGGGTTCGGGCTAGGGTTAGGGTTAGGGGACGGGGACGGTTTAGGACCAGGTGAGGGTACGGCAACGCTTTAGGGGGAGCGTGCGTGTGAGGGCGCAGGTTAGTGTTAGCGTACGGGTTAGGATTAGGGGACGGGTGAGGGTCAGGCTTCGGGGAAGTGTTAGGGTTAGGGTTCGGGCTAGGGTTAGGGTTAGGGGACGGGGACGGTTTAGGGTCCAGGTGAGGGTACGGCAACGCTTTAGGGGGAGCGTGCGTGTGAGGGCGCGGGTTAGTGTTAGCGTACGGGTTAGGATTAGGGGACGGGTGAGGGTCAGGCTTCGGGGAAGGGTTAGGGTTAGGGTTCGGGCTAGGGTTAGGGGACGGGGACGGGGACGGTTTAGGGTCCAGGTGAGTGTACGGCAACACTTTAGGGAGAGCGTGCGTGTGAGGGCGCGCGATAGTGTTAGCGTACGGCTTAGGATTAAGGGACGGGTGAGGGTCAGGCTTCGGGGAAGGGTTAGGGTTAGGGTTCGGGCTAGGGTTAGGGTTAAGGGACGGGGACGGTTTAGGGTCCAGGTGAGGGTACGGCAACGCTTTAGGGGGAGCGTGCGTGTGAGGGCGCGGGTTAGTGTTAGCGTACGGGTTAGGATTAGGGGACGGGTGAGGGTCAGGCTTCGGGGAAGGGTTAGGGTTAGGGTTCGGGCTAGGGTTAGGGTTAAGGGACGGGGACGGTTTAGGGTCCAGGTGAGGGTACGGCAACGCTTTAGGGGGAGCGTGCGTGTGAGGGCGCGGGTTAGTGTTAGCGTACGGGTTAGGATTAGGGGACGGGTGAGGGTCAGGCTTAGGGGAAGGGTTAGGGTTAGGGTTCGGGCTAGGGTGAGGGTTAGGGGACGGGGACGGTTTAGGGTCCAGGTGAGGGTACGGCAACGCTTTAGGGGGAGCGTGCGTGTGAGGGCGCGGGTTAGTGTTAGCGTACGGGTTAGGATTAGGGGACGGGTGAGGGTCAGGCTTCGGGGAAGGGTTAGGGTTAGGGTTCGGGCTAGGGTTAGGGTTAGGGGACGGGGACGGTTTAGGGTCCAGGTGAGGGTACGGCAACGCTTTAGGGGGAGCGTGCGTGTGAGGGCGCGGGTTAGTGTTAGCGTACGGGTTAGGTTTAGGGGACGGGTGAGGGTCAGGCTTCGGGGAAGGGTTAGGGTTA
The DNA here is from genome assembly GCF_949987515.2 of Delphinus delphis. Lineage (NCBI taxonomy): Eukaryota > Metazoa > Chordata > Mammalia > Artiodactyla > Delphinidae > Delphinus > Delphinus delphis. Next base: position 104,151,039 of record NC_082692.2, read on the forward strand.
GGTTTCGGGCTAGGGTTAGGGTTAGGGGACGGGGACGGTTTAGGGTCCAGGTGAGGCTACGGCAACGCTTTAGGGGGAGCATGCGTGTGAGGGCGCGGGTTAGTGTTAGCGTACGTTTTAGGATTAGGGGAAGGCTGAGGGTCAGGCTTCGGGGAAGGGTTAGGGTTAGGGTTCGGGCTAGGGTTAGGGGACGGGGACGGGGACGGTTTAGGGTCCAGGTGAGTGTACGGCAACACTTTAGGGAGAGCGTGCGTGTGAGGGCGCGCGATAGTGTTAGCGTACGGCTTAGGATTAAGGGACGGGTGAGGGTCAGGCTTCGGGGAAGGGTTAGGGTTAGGGTTCGGGCTAGGGTTAGGGTTAAGGGACGGGGACGGTTTAGGGTCCAGGTGAGGGTACGGCAACGCTTTAGGGGGAGCGTGCGTGTGAGGGCGCGGGTTAGTGTTAGCGTACGGGTTAGGATTAGGGGACGGGTGAGGGTCAGGCTTCGGGGAAGGGTTAGGGTTAGGGTTCGGGCTAGGGTTAGGGTTAAGGGACGGGGACGGTTTAGGGTCCAGGTGAGGGTACGGCAACGCTTTAGGGGGAGCGTGCGTGTGAGGGCGCGGGTTAGTGTTAGGGTATGGGTTAGGATTAGGGGACGGGTGAGGGTCAGGCTTCGGGTAAGGGTTAGGGTTAGGGTTCGGGCTAGGGTTAGGGTTAGGGGACGGGGACGGTTTAGGGTCCAGGTGAGGGTACGGCAACGCTTTAGGGGGAGCGTGCGTGTTAGGACGCGGGTTAGTGTTAGCGTACGGGTTAGGATTAGGGGACGGGTGAGGGTCAGGCTTCGGGGAAGGGTTAGGGTTAGGGTTCGGGCTAGGGTTAGGGTTAGGGGCCGGGGACGGTTGAGGGTCCAGGTGAGGGTACGGCAACGCTTTAGGGGGAGCGTGCGTGTGAGGGCGCGCAATAGTGTTAGCGTACGGCTTAGGATTAAGGGACGGGTGAGGGTCAGGCTTCGGGGAAGGGTTAGGGTTAGGGTTCGGGCTAGGGTTAGGGTTAGGGGACAGGGACGGTTTAGGGTCCAGGTGAGGGTACGGCAACGCTTTAGGGGGAGCGTGCGTGTGAGGGCGCGGGTTAGTGTTAGCGTACGGGTTAGGATTAGGGGACGGGTGAGGGTCAGGCTTAGGGGAAGGGTTAGGGTTAGGGTTCGGGCTAGGGTGAGGGTTAGGGGACGGGGACGGTTTAGGGTCCAGGTGAGGGTACGGCAACGCTTTAGGGGGAGCGTGCGTGTGAGGGCGCGGGTTAGTGTTAGCGTACGGGTTAGGATTAGGGGACGGGTGAGGGTCAGGCTTCGGGGAAGGGTTAGGGTTAGGGTTCGGGCTAGGGTTAGGGTTAGGGGACGGGGACGGTTTAGGGTCCAGGTGAGGGTACGGCAACGCTTTAGGGGGAGCGTGCGTGTGAGGGCGCGGGTTAGTGTTAGCGTACGGGTTAGGTTTAGGGGACGGGTGAGGGTCAGGCTTCGGGGAAGGGTTAGGGTTAGGTTTCGGGCTAGGGTTAGGGTTAGGGGACGGGGACGGTTTAGGGTCCAGGTGAGGCTACGGCAACGCTTTAGGGGGAGCATGCGTGTGAGGGCGCGGGTTAGTGTTAGCGTACGTTTTAGGATTAGGGGACGGCTGAGGGTCAGGCTTCGGGGAAGGGTTAGGGTTAGGGTTCGGGCTAGGGTTAGGGTTAGGGGACGGGGACGGTTTAGGGTCCAGGTGAGGGTACGGCAACGCTTTAGGGGGAGCGTGCGTGTGAGGGCGCGGGTTAGTGTTAGCGTACGGGTTAGGATTAGGGGACGGGTGAGGGTCAGGCTTCGGGGAAGTGTTAGGGTTAGGGTTCGGGCTAGGGTTAGGGTTAGGGGACGGGGACGGTTTAGGGTCCAGGTGAGGGTACGGCAACGCTTTAGGGGGAGCGTGCGTGTGAGGGCGCGGGTTAGTGTTAGCGTACGGGTTAGGATTAGGGGACGGGTGAGGGTCAGGCTTCGGGGAAGGGTTAGGGTTAGGATTCGGGCTAGGGTTAGGGTTAGGGGACGGGGACGGTTTAGGGTCCAGGTGAGGGTACGGGAACGCTTTAGGGTTAGCGTGCGTGTGAGGGCGCGGGTTAGTGTTAGCGTACGGGTTAGGATTAGGGGACGGGTGAGGGTCAGGCTTCGGGGAAGGGTTAGGGTTAGGGTTCGGGCTAGGGTCAGGGTTAGGGGACGGGGATGGTTTAGGGTCCAGGTGAGGGTACGGCAACGCTTTAGGGGGAGCGTGCGTGTGATGGCACGGGTTAGTGTTAGCGTACGGGTTAGGATTAGGGGACGGGTGAGGGTCAGGCTTCGGGGAAGGGTTAGGGTTAGGGTTAGGGCTAGGGTTAGGGTTAGGGGACGGGGACGGTTTAGGGTCCAGGTGAGGGTACGGCAACGCTTTAGGGGGAGCGTGCGTGTGAGGGCGCGGGTTAGTGTTAGGGTATGGGTTAGGATTAGGGGACGGGTGAGGGTCAGGCTTCGGGGAAGGGTTAGGGTTAGGGTTCGGGCTAGGGTTAGGGTTAGGGGACGGGGACGGTTTAGGGTCCAGGTGAGGGTACGGCAACGCTTTAGGGGGAGCGTGCGTGTGAGGGCGCGGGTTAGTGTTTGCGTACGGGTTAGGTTTAGGGGACGGGTGAGGGTCAGGTTTCGGGGAAGGGTTAGGGTTAGGGTTCGGGCTAGGGTTAGGGTTAGGGGATGGGGACGGTTTAGGGTCCAGGTGAGGGTATGGCAACGCTTTAGGGGGAGCGTGCGTGTGAGGGCGCGGGTTAGTGTTAGGGTATGGGTTAGGATTAGGGGACGGGTGAGGGTCAGGCTTCGGGGAAGGGTTAGGGTTAGGGTTCGGGCTAGGGTTAGTGTTAGGGGACGGGGACGGTTTAGGGTCCAGGTGAGGGTACGGCAACGCTTTAGGGGGAGCGTGCGTGTGAGGGCGCGGGTTAGTGTTAGCGTACGGGTTAGGTTTAGGGGACGGGTGAGGGTCAGGCTTCGGGGAAGGGTTAGGGTTAGGGTTCGGTCTAGGGTTAGGGTTAGGGGACGGGGACGGTTTAGGGTCCAGGTGAGGGTACGGCAACGCTTTAGGGGGAGCGTGCGTGTGAGGGCGCGGGTTAGTGTTAGCGTACGGGTTAGGATTAGGGGACGGGTGAGGGTCAGGCTTCGGGGAAGTGTTAGGGTTAGGGTTCGGGCTAGGGTTAGGGTTAGGGGACGGGGACGGTTTAGGGTCCAGGTGAGGGTACGGCAACGCTTTAGGGGGAGCGTGCGTGTGAGGGCGCGGGTTAGTGTTAGCGTACGGGTTAGGATTAGGGGACGGGTGAGGGTCAGGCTTCGGGAAAGGGTTAGGGTTAGGATTCGGGCTAGGGTTAGGGTTAGGGGACGGGGACGGTTTAGGGTCCAGGTGAGGGTACGGGAACGCTTTAGGGGTAGCGTGCGTGTGAGGGCGCGGGTTAGTGTTAGCGTACGGGTTAGGATTAGGGGACGGGTGAGGGTCAGGCTTCGGGGAAGGGTTAGGGTTATGGTTCGGGCTAGGGTCAGGGTTAGGGGACGGGGACGGTTTAGGGTCCAGGTGAGGGTACGGCAACGCTTTAGGGGGAGCGTGCGTGTGATGGCGCGGGTTAGTGTTAGCGTACGGGTTAGGATTAGGGGACGGGTGAGGGTCAGGCTTCGGGGAAGGGTTAGGGTTAGGGTTAGGGCTAGGGTTAGGGTTAGGGGACGGGGACGGTTTAGGGTCCAGGTGAGGGTACGGCAACGCTTTAGGGGGAGCGTGCGTGTGAGGACGCGGGTTAGTGTTAGCGTACGGGTTAGGATTAGGGGACGGGTGAGGGTCAGGCTTCGGGGAAGGGTTAGGGTTAGGGTTCGGGCTAGGGTTAGGGTTAGGGGACGGGGACGGTTTAGGGTCCAGGTGAGGGTACGGCAACGCTTTAGGGGGAGCGTGCGTGTGAGGGCGCGGGTTAGTGTTTGCGTACGGGTTAGGTTTAGGGGACGGGTGAGGGTCAGGCTTCGGGGAAGGGTTAGGGTTAGGGTTCGGGCTAGGGTTAGGGTTAGGGGATGGGGACGGTTTAGGGTCCAGGTGAGGGTATGGCAACGCTTTAGGGGGCGCGTGCGTGTGAGGGCGCGGGTTAGTGTTAGGGTATGGGTTAGGATTAGGTGACGGGTGAGGGTCAGGCTTCGGGGAAGGGTTAGGGTTAGGGTTCGGGCTAGGGTTAGTGTTAGGGGACGGGGACGGTTTAGGGTCCAGGTGAGGGTACGGCAACGCTTTAGGGGGAGCGTGCGTGTGAGGGCGCGGGTTAGTGTTAGCGTACGGGTTAGGTTTAGGGGACGGGTGAGGGTCAGGCTTCGGGGAAGGGTTAGGGTTAGGGTTCGGGCTAGGGTTAGGGTTAGGGGACGGGGACGGTTTAGGGTCCAGGTGAGGGTACGGCAACGCTTTAGGGGGAGCGTGCGTGTGAGGACGCGGGTTAGTGTTAGCGTACGGGTTAGGATTAGGGGACGGGTGAGGGTCAGGCTTCGGGGAAGGGTTAGGGTTAGGGTTCGGGCTAGGGTTAGGGTTAGGGGCCGGGGACGGTTGAGGGTCCAGGTGAGGGTACGGCAACGCTTTAGGGGGAGCGTGCGTGTGAGGACGCGGGTTAGTGTTAGCGTACGGGTTAGGATTAGGGGACGGGTGAGGGTCAGGCTTCGGGGAAGGGTTAGGGTTAGGGTTAGGGCTAGGGTTAGGGTTAGGGTACGGGGACGGTTTAGGGTCCAGGTGAGGGTACGGCAACGCTTTAGGGGGAGCGTGCGTGTGAGGGCGCGGGTTAGTGTTAGCGTACGGGTTAGGATTAGGGGACGGGTGAGGGTCAGGCTTCGGGGAAGTGTTAGGGTTAGGTTTCGGGCTAGGGTTAGGGTTAGGGGACGAGGACGGTTTAGGGTCCAGGTGAGGGTACGGCAACGCTTTAGGGGGAGCGTGCGTGTGAGGGCGCGGGTTAGTGTTAGGGTATGAGTTAGGATTAGGGGACGGGTGAGGGTCAGGCTTCGGGGAAGGGGTAGGGTTAGGGTTCGGGCTAGGGTTAGGGTTAGGGGACGGGGACGGTTTAGGGTCCAGGTGAGGGTACGGGAACGCTTTAGGGGGAGCGTGCATGTGAGGGCGCGGGTTAGTGTTTGCGTACGGGTTAGGTTTAGGGGACGGGTGAGGGTCAGGCTTCGGGGAAGGGTTAGGGTTAGGGTTCGGGCTAGGGTTAGGGTTAGGGGACGGGGACGGTTTAGGGTCCAGGTGAGGGTATGGCAACGCTTTAGGCGGAGCGTGCGTGTGAGGGCGCGGGTTAGTGTTAGGGTATGGGTTAGGATTAGGGGACGGGTGACGGTCAGGCTTCGGGGAAGGGTTAGGGTTAGGGTTCGGGCTAGGGTTAGTGTTAGGGGACGGGGACGGTTTAGGGTCCAGGTGAGGGTACGGCAATGCTTTAGGGGGAGCGTGCGTGTGAGGGCGCGGGTTAGTGTTAGCGTACGGGTTAGGTTTAGGGGACGGGTGAGGGTCAGGCTTCGGGGAAGGGTTAGGGTTAGGGTTCGGGCTAGGGTTAGGGTTAGGGGACGGGGACGGTTTAGGGTCCAGGTGAGGGTACGGCAACGCTTTAGGGGGAGCGTGCATGTGAGGACGCGGGTTAGTGTTAGCGTACGGGTTAGGATTAGGGGACGGGTGAGGGTCAGGCTTCGGGGAAGGGTTAGGGTTAGGGTTCGGGCTAGGGTTAGGGTTAGGGGACGGGGACGGTTTAGGGTCCAGGTGAGGGTACGGCAACGCTTTAGGGGGAGCGTGCGTGTGAGGGCGCGGGTTAGTGTTAGCGTACGGGTTAGGATTAGGGGACGGGTGAGGGTCAGGCTTCGGGGAAGGGTTAGGGTTAGGGTTAGGGCTAGGGTTAGGGTTAGGGGACGGGGACGGTTTAGGGTCCAGGTGAGGGTACGGCAACGCTTTAGGGGGAGCGTGCGTGTGAGGGCGCGGGTTAGTGTTAGCGTACGGGTTAGGATTAGGGGACGGGTGAGGGTCAGGCTTCGGGGAAGTGTTAGGGTTACGGTTCGGGCTAGGGTTAGGATTAGGGGACGGGGACGGTTTAGGGTCCAGGTGAGGGTACGGCAACGCTTTAGGGGGAGCGTGCGTGTGAGGGCGCGAGTTACTGTTAGGGTATGGGTTAGGATTAGGGGACGGGTGAGGGTCAGGCTTCGGGGAAGGGTTAGGTTTAGGGTTCGGGCTAGGGTTAGGGTTAGGGGACGGGGACGGTTTAGGGTCCAGGTGAGGGTACGGCAACGCTTTAGGGGGAGCGTGTGTGTGAGGGCGCGGGTTAGTGTTAGCGTACAGGTTAGGATTAGGGGACGGGTGAGGGTCAGGCTTCGGGGAAGGGTTAGGGTTAGGGTTCGGGCTAGGGTTAGGGTTAGGGGACGGGGACGGTTTAGGGTCCAGGTGAGGGTACGGCAACGCTTTAGGGGGAGCGTGCGTGTGAGGGCGCGGGTTAGTGTTAGCGTACGGGTTAGGATTAGGGGACGGGTGAGGGTCAGGCTTCGGGGAAGGGTTAGGGTTAGGGTTCGGGCTAGGGTTAGGGTTAGGGGACGGGGACGGTTAAGGGTCCAGGTGAGGGTACGGCAACGCTTTAGGGGGAGCGTGCGTGTGAGGGCGCGCAAAAGTGTTAGCGTACGGCTTAGGATTAAGGGACGGGTGAGGGTCAGGCTTCGGGGAAGGGTTAGGGTTAGGGTTCGGGCTAGGGTTAGGGTTAGGGGACGGGGACTGTTTAGGGTCCAGGTGAGGGTACGGCAACGCTTTAGGGGGAGCGTGCGTGTGACGGCGCGGGTTAGTGTTAGCGTACGGGTTAGGATTAGGGGACGGGTGAGGGTCAGGCTTTGGGGAAGGGTTAGGGTTACGGTTCGGGCTAGGGTTAGGGTTAGGGGACGGGGACGGTTTAGGGTCCAGGTGAGGGTACGGCAACGCTTTAGGGGGAGCGTGCGTGTGAGGGCGCGGGTTAGTGTTAGCGTACGGGTGAGGATTACGGGACGGGTGAGAGTCAGGCTTCGGGGAAGGGTTAGGGTTAGGGTTCGGGCTAGGGTTAGGGTTAGGGGACGGGGACGGTTTAGGGTCCAGGTGAGGGTACGGCAACGCTTTAGGGGGAGCGTGTGTGTGAGGGCGCGGGTTAGTGTTAGCGTACGGGTTAGGTTTAGGGGACGGGTGAGGGTCAGGCTTCGGGGAAGGGTTAGGGTTAGGGTTCGGGCTAGGGTTAGGGTTAGGGGACGGGGACGGTTTAGGGTCCAGGTGAGGGTACGGCAACGCTTTAGGGGGAGCGTGCGTGTGAGGGCGCGGGTTAGTGTTAGCGTACGGGTTAGGATTAGGGGACGGGTGAGGGTCAGGCTTCGGGGAAGGGTTAGGGTTAGGGTTCGGGCTAGGGTCAGGGTTAGGGGACGGGGACGGTTTAGGGTCCAGGTGAGGGTACGGCAACGCTTTAGGGGGAGCGTGCGTGTGAGGGCGCGGGTTAGTGTTAGCGTACGGGTTAGGATTAGGGGACGGGTGAGGGTCAGGCTTCGGGGAAGGGTTAGGGTTAGGGTTAGGGCTAGGGTTAGGGTTAGGGGACGGGGACGGTTTAGGGTTCAGGTGAGGGTACGGCAACGCTTTAGGGGGAGCGTGCGTGTGAGGGCGCGGGTTAGTGTTAGCGTATGGGTTAGGATTAGGGGACGGGTGAGGGTCAGGCTTTGGGGAAGTGTTAGGGTTAGGGTTCGGGCTAGGGTTAGGGTTAGGGGACGGGGACGGTTTAGGGTCCAGGTGAGGGTACGGCAACACTTTAGGGGGAGCGTGCGTGTGAGGGCGCGGGTTAGTGTTAGGGTATGGGTTAGGATTAGGGGACGGGTGAGGGTCAGGCTTCGGGGAAGGGTTAGGGTTAGGGTTCGGGCTAGGGTTAGGGTTAGGGGACGGGGACGGTTTAGGGTCCAGGTGAGGGTACGGCAACGCTTTAGGGGGAGCGTGCGTGTGAGGGCGCGGGTTAGTGTTAGCGTACGGGTTAGGATTAGGGGACGGGTGAGGGTCAGGCTTCGGGGAAGTGTTAGGGTTACGGTTCGGGCTAGGGTTAGGATTAGGGGACGGGGACGGTTTAGGGTCCAGGTGAGGGTACGGCAACGCTTTAGGGGGAGCGTGCGTGTGAGGGCGCGAGTTACTGTTAGGGTATGGGTTAGGATTAGGGGACGGGTGAGGGTAAGGCTTCGGGGAAGGGTTAGGTTTAGGGTTCGGGCTAGGGTTAGGGTTAGGGGACGGGGACGGTTTAGGGTCCAGGTGAGGGTACGGCAACGCTTTAGGGGGAGCGTGTGTGTGAGGGCGCGGGTTAGTGTTAGCGTACAGGTTAGGATTAGGGGACGGGTGAGGGTCAGGCTTCGGGGAAGGGTTAGGGTTAGGGTTCGGGCTAGGGTTAGGGTTAGGGGACGGGGACGGTTTAGGGTCCAGGTGAGGGTACGGCAACGCTTTAGGGGGAGCGTGCGTGTGAGGGCGCGGGTTAGTGTTAGCGTACGGGTTAGGATTAGGGGACGGGTGAGGGTCAGGCTTCGGGGAAGGGTTAGGGTTAGGGTTCGGGCTAGGGTTAGGGTTAGGGGACGGGGACGGTTGAGGGTCCAGGTGAGGGTACGGCAACGCTTTAGGGGGAGCGTGCGTGTGAGGGCGCGCAAAAGTGTTAGCGTACGGCTTAGGATTAAGGGACGGGTGAGGGTCAGGCTTCGGGGAAGGGTTAGGGTTAGGGTTCGGGCTAGGGTTAGGGTTAGGGGACGGGGACTGTTTAGGGTCCAGGTGAGGGTACGGCAACGCTTTAGGGGGAGCGTGCGTGTGAGGGCGCGGGTTAGTGTTAGCGTACGGGTTAGGATTAGGGGACGGGTGAGGGTCAGGCTTTGGGGAAGGGTTAGGGTTATGGTTCGGGCTAGGGTTAGGGTTAGGGGACGGGGACGGTTTAGGGTCCAGGTGAGGGTACGGCAACGCTTTAGGGGGAGCATGCGTGTGAGGGCGCGGGTTAGTGTTAGCGTACGGGTGAGGATTACGGGACGGGTGAGGGTCAGGCTTCGGGGAAGGGTTAGGGTTAGGGTTCGGGCTAGGGTTAGGGTTAGGGGACGGGGACGGTTTAGGGTCCAGGTGAGGGTACGGCAACGCTTTAGGGGGAGCGTGTGTGTGAGGGCGCGGGTTAGTGTTAGCGTACGGGTTAGGTTTAGGGGACGGGTGAGGGTCAGGCTTCGGGGAAGGGTTAGGGTTAGGGTTCGGGCTAGGGTTAGGGTTAGGGGACGGGGACGGTTTAGGGTCCAGGTGAGGGTACGGCAACGCTTTAGGGGGAGCGTGCGTGTGAGGGCGCGGGTTAGTGTTAGCGTACGGGTTAGGATTAGGGGACGGGTGAGGGTCAGGCTTCGGGGAAGGGTTAGGGTTAGGGTTCGGGCTAGGGTCAGGGTTAGGGGACGGGGACGGTTTAGGGTCCAGGTGAGGGTACGGCAACGCTTTAGGGGGAGCGTGCGTGTGAGGGCGCGGGTTAGTGTTAGCGTACGGGTTAGGATTAGGGGACGGGTGAGGGTCAGGCTTCGGGGAAGGGTTAGGGTTAGGGTTAGGGCTAGGGTTAGGGTTAGGGGACGGGGACGGTTTAGGGTCCAGGTGAGGGTACGGCAACGCTTTAGGGGGAGCGTGCGTGTGAGGGCGCGGGTTAGTGTTAGCGTATGGGTTAGGATTAGGGGACGGGTGAGGGTCAGGCTTTGGGGAAGTGTTAGGGTTAGGGTTCGGGCTAGGGTTAGGGTTAGGGGACGGGGACGGTTTAGGGTCCAGGTGAGGGTACGGCAACACTTTAGGGGGAGCGTGCATGTGAGGGCGCGGGTTAGTGTTAGGGTATGGGTTAGGATTAGGGGACGGGTGAGGGTCAGGCTTCGGGGAAGGGTTAGGGTTAGGGTTCGGGCTAGGGTTAGGGTTAGGGGACGGGGACGGTTTAGGGTCCAGGTGAGGGTACGGCAACGCTTTAGGGGGAGCGTGCGTGTGAGGGCGCGGGTTAGTGTTTGCGTACGGGTTAGGTTTAGGGGACGGGTGAGGGTCAGGCTTCGGGGAAGGGTTAGGGTTAGGGTTCGGGCTAGGGTTAGGGTTAGGGGATGGGGACGGTTTAGGGTCCAGGTGAGGGTACGGCAACGCTTTAGGGGGAGCGTGCGTGTGAGGGCGCGGGTTAGTGTTAGCGTACGGGTTAGGATTAGGGGACGGGTGAGGGTCAGGCTTCGGGGAAGTGTTAGGGTTAGGTTTCGGGCTAGGGTTAGGGTTAGGGGACGAGGACGGTTTAGGGTCCAGGTGAGGGTACGGCAACGCTTTAGGGGGAGCGTGCGTGTGAGGGCGCGGGTTAGTGTTAGGGTATGAGTTAGGATTAGGGGACGGGTGAGGGTCAGGCTTCGGGGAAGGGGTAGGGTTAGGGTTCGGGCTAGGGTTAGGGTTAGGGGACGGGGACGGTTTAGGGTCCAGGTGAGGGTACGGGAACGCTTTAGGGGGAGCGTGCATGTGAGGGCGCGGGTTAGTGTTTGCGTACGGGTTAGGTTTAGGGGACGGGTGAGGGTCAGGCTTCGGGGAAGGGTTAGGGTTAGGGTTCGGGCTAGGGTTAGGGTTAGGGGACGGGGACGGTTTAGGGTCCAGGTGAGGGTATGGCAACGCTTTAGGCGGAGCGTGCGTGTGAGGGCGCGGGTTAGTGTTAGGGTATGGGTTAGGATTAGGGGACGGGTGACGGTCAGGCTTCGGGGAAGGGTTAGGGTTAGGGTTCGGGCTAGGGTTAGTGTTAGGGGACGGGGACGGTTTAGGGTCCAGGTGAGTGTACGGCAATGCTTTAGGGGGAGCGTGCGTGTGAGGGCGCGGGTTAGTGTTAGCGTACGGGTTAGGTTTAGGGGACGGGTGAGGGTCAGGCTTCGGGGAAGGGTTAGGGTTAGGGTTCGGGCTAGGGTTAGGGTTAGGGGACGGGGACGGTTTAGGGTCCAGGTGAGGGTACGGCAACGCTTTAGGGGGAGCGTGCATGTGAGGACGCGGGTTAGTGTTAGCGTACGGGTTAGGATTAGGGGACGGGTGAGGGTCAGGCTTCGGGGAAGGGTTAGGGTTAGGGTTCGGGCTAGGGTTAGGGTTAGGGGACGGGGACGGTTTAGGGTCCAGGTGAGGGTACGGCAACGCTTTAGGGGGAGCGTGCGTGTGAGGGCGCGGGTTAGTGTTAGCGTACGGGTTAGGATTAGGGGACGGGTGAGGGTCAGGCTTCGGGGAAGGGTTAGGGTTAGGGTTAGGGCTAGGGTTAGGGTTAGGGGACGGGGACGGTTTAGGGTCCAGGTGAGGGTACGGCAACGCTTTAGGGGGAGCGTGCGTGTGAGGGCGCGGGTTAGTGTTAGCGTACGGGTTAGGATTAGGGGACGGGTGAGGGTCAGGCTTCGGGGAAGTGTTAGGGTTACGGTTCGGGCTAGGGTTAGGATTAGGGGACGGGGACGGTTTAGGGTCCAGGTGAGGGTACGGCAACGCTTTAGGGGGAGCGTGCGTGTGAGGGCGCGAGTTACTGTTAGGGTATGGGTTAGGATTAGGGGACGGGTGAGGGTCAGGCTTCGGGGAAGGGTTAGGTTTAGGGTTCGGGCTAGGGTTAGGGTTAGGGGACGGGGACGGTTTAGGGTCCAGGTGAGGGTACGGCAACGCTTTAGGGGGAGCGTGTGTGTGAGGGCGCGGGTTAGTGTTAGCGTACAGGTTAGGATTAGGGGACGGGTGAGGGTCAGGCTTCGGGGAAGGGTTAGGGTTAGGGTTCGGGCTAGGGTTAGGGTTAGGGGACGGGGACGGTTTAGGGTCCAGGTGAGGGTACGGCAACGCTTTAGGGGGAGCGTGCGTGTGAGGGCGCGGGTTAGTGTTAGCGTACGGGTTAGGATTAGGGGACGGGTGAGGGTCAGGCTTCGGGGAAGGGTTAGGGTTAGGGTTCGGGCTAGGGTTAGGGTTAGGGGACGGGGACGGTTAAGGGTCCAGGTGAGGGTACGGCAACGCTTTAGGGGGAGCGTGCGTGTGAGGGCGCGCAAAAGTGTTAGCGTACGGCTTAGGATTAAGGGACGGGTGAGGGTCAGGCTTCGGGGAAGGGTTAGGGTTAGGGTTCGGGCTAGGGTTAGGGTTAGGGGACGGGGACTGTTTAGGGTCCAGGTGAGGGTACGGCAACGCTTTAGGGGGAGCGTGCGTGTGAGGGCGCGGGTTAGTGTTAGCGTACGGGTTAGGATTAGGGGACGGGTGAGGGTCAGGCTTTGGGGAAGGGTTAGGGTTACGGTTCGGGCTAGGGTTAGGGTTAGGGGACGGGGACGGTTTAGGGTCCAGGTGAGGGTACGGCAACGCTTTAGGGGGAGCGTGCGTGTGAGGGCGCGGGTTAGTGTTAGCGTACGGGTGAGGATTACGGGACGGGTGAGGGTCAGGCTTCGGGGAAGGGTTAGGGTTAGGGTTCGGGCTAGGGTTAGGGTTAGGGGACGGGGACGGTTTAGGGTCCAGGTGAGGGTACGGCAACGCTTTAGGGGGAGCGTGTGTGTGAGGGCGCGGGTTAGTGTTAGCGTACGGGTTAGGTTTAGGGGACGGGTGAGGGTCAGGCTTCGGGGAAGGGTTAGGGTTAGGGTTCGGGCTAGGGTTAGGGTTAGGGGACGGGGACGGTTTAGGGTCCAGGTGAGGGTACGGCAACGCTTTAGGGGGAGCGTGCGTGTGAGGGCGCGGGTTAGTGTTAGCGTACGGGTTAGGATTAGGGGACGGGTGAGGGTCAGGCTTCGGGGAAGGGTTAGGGTTAGGGTTCGGGCTAGGGTCAGGGTTAGGGGACAGGGACGGTTTAGGGTCCAGGTGAGGGTACGGCAACGCTTTAGGGGGAGCGTGCGTGTGAGGGCGCGGGTTAGTGTTAGCGTACGGGTTAGGATTAGGGGACGGGTGAGGGTCAGGCATCGGGGAAGGGTTAGGGTTAGGGTTAGGGCTAGGGTTAGGGTTAGGGGACGGGGACGGTTTAGGGTTCAGGTGAGGGTACGGCAACGCTTTAGGGGGAGCGTGCGTGTGAGGGCGCGGGTTAGTGTTAGCGTATGGGTTAGGATTAGGGGACGGGTGAGGGTCAGGCTTTGGGGAAGTGTTAGGGTTAGGGTTCGGGCTAGGGTTAGGGTTAGGGGACGGGGACGGTTTAGGGTCCAGGTGAGGGTACGGCAACACTTTAGGGGGAGCGTGCGTGTGAGGGCGCGGGTTAGTGTTAGGGTATGGGTTAGGATTAGGGGACGGGTGAGGGTCAGGCTTCGGGGAAGGGTTAGGGTTAGGGTTCGGGCTAGGGTTAGGGTTAGGGGACGGGGACGGTTTAGGGTCCAGGTGAGGGTACGGCAACGCTTTAGGGGGAGCGTGCGTGTGAGGGCGCGGGTTAGTGTTAGCGTACGGGTTAGGATTAGGGGACGGGTGAGGGTCAGGCTTCGGGGAAGTGTTAGGGTTACGGTTCGGGCTAGGGTTAGGATTAGGGGACGGGGACGGTTTAGGGTCCAGGTGAGGGTACGGCAACGCTTTAGGGGGAGCGTGCGTGTGAGGGCGCGAGTTACTGTTAGGGTATGGGTTAGGATTAGGGGACGGGTGAGGGTAAGGCTTCGGGGAAGGGTTAGGTTTAGGGTTCGGGCTAAGGTTAGGGTTAGGGGACGGGGACGGTTTAGGGTCCAGGTGAGGGTACGGCAACGCTTTAGGGGGAGCGTGTGTGTGAGGGCGCGGGTTAGTGTTAGCGTACAGGTTAGGATTAGGGGACGGGTGAGGGTCAGGCTTCGGGGAAGGGTTAGGGTTAGGGTTCGGGCTAGGGTTAGGGTTAGGGGACGGGGACGGTTTAGGGTCCAGGTGAGGGTACGGCAACGCTTTAGGGGGAGCGTGCGTGTGAGGGCGCGGGTTAGTGTTAGCGTACGGGTTAGGATTAGGGGACGGGTGAGGGTCAGGCTTCGGGGAAGGGTTAGGGTTAGGGTTCGGGCTAGGGTTAGGGTTAGGGGACGGGGACGGTTGAGGGTCCAGGTGAGGGTACGGCAACGCTTTAGGGGGAGCGTGCGTGTGAGGGCGCGCAAAAGTGTTAGCGTACGGCTTAGGATTAAGGGACGGGTGAGGGTCAGGCTTCGGGGAAGGGTTAGGGTTAGGGTTCGGGCTAGGGTTAGGGTTAGGGGACGGGGACTGTTTAGGGTCCAGGTGAGGGTACGGCAACGCTTTAGGGGGAGCGTGCGTGTGAGGGCGCGGGTTAGTGTTAGCGTACGGGTTAGGATTAGGGGACGGGTGAGGGTCAGGCTTTGGGGAAGGGTTAGGGTTACGGTTCGGCCTAGGGTTAGGGTTAGGGGACGGGGACGGTTTAGGGTCCAGGTGAGGGTACGGCAACGCTTTAGGGGGAGCATGCGTGTGAGGGCGCGGGTTAGTGTTAGCGTACGGGTGAGGATTACGGGACGGGTGAGGGTCAGGCTTCGGGGAAGGGTTAGGGTTAGGGTTCGGGCTAGGGTTAGGGTTAGGGGACGGGGACGGTTTAGGGTCCAGGTGAGGGTACGGCAACGCTTTAGGGGGAGCGTGTGTGTGAGGGCGCGGTTTAGTGTTAGCGTACGGGTTAGGTTTAGGGGACGGGTGAGGGTCAGGCTTCGGGGAAGGGTTAGGGTTAGGGTTCGGGCTAGGGTTAGGGTTAGGGGACGGGGACGGTTTAGGGTCCAGGTGAGGGTACGGCAACGCTTTAGGGGGAGCGTGCGTGTGAGGGCGCGGGTTAGTGTTAGCGTACGGGTTAGGATTAGGGGACGGGTGAGGGTCAGGCTTCGGGGAAGGGTTAGGGTTAGGGTTCGGGCTAGGGTCAGGGTTAGGGGACGGGGACGGTTTAGGGTCCAGGTGAGGGTACGGCAACGCTTTAGGGGGAGCGTGCGTGTGAGGGCGCGGGTTAGTGTTAGCGTACGGGTTAGGATTAGGGGACGGGTGAGGGTCAGGCTTCGGGGAAGGGTTAGGGTTAGGGTTAGGGCTAGGGTTAGGGTTAGGGGACGGGGACGGTTTAGGGTCCAGGTGAGGGTACGGCAACGCTTTAGGGGGAGCGTGCGTGTGAGGGCGCGGGTTAGTGTTAGCGTATGGGTTAGGATTAGGGGACGGGTGAGGGTCAGGCTTTGGGGAAGTGTTAGGGTTAGGGTTCGGGCTAGGGTTAGGGTTAGGGGACGGGGACGGTTTAGGGTCCAGGTGAGGGTACGGCAACACTTTAGGGGGAGCGTGCATGTGAGGGCGCGGGTTAGTGTTAGGGTATGGGTTAGGATTAGGGGACGGGTGAGGGTCAGGCTTCGGGGAAGGGTTAGGGTTAGGGTTCGGGCTAGGGTTAGGGTTAGGGGACGGGGACGGTTTAGGGTCCAGGTGAGGGTACGGCAACGCTTTAGGGGGAGCGTGCGTGTGAGGGCGCGGGTTAGTGTTTGCGTACGGGTTAGGTTTAGGGGACGGGTGAGGGTCAGGCTTCGGGGAAGGGTTAGGGTTAGGGTTCGGGCTAGGGTTAGGGTTAGGGGATGGGGACGGTTTAGGGTCCAGGTGAGGGTATGGCAACGCTTTAGGGGGAGCGTGCGTGTGAGGGCGCGGGTTAGTGTTAGGGTATGGGTTAGGATTAGGGGACGGGTGAGGGTCAGGCTTCGGGGAAGGGTTAGGGTTAGGGTTCGGGCTAGGGTTAGGGTTAGGGGACGGGGACGGTTTAGGGTCCAGGTGAGGGTACGGCAACGCTTTAGGGGGAGCGTGCGTGTGAGGGCGCGGGTTAGTGTTAGCGTACGGGTTAGGTTTAGGGGACGGGTGAGGGTCAGGCTTCGGGGAAGGGTTAGGGTTAGGGTTCGGGCTAGGGTTAGGGTTAGGGGACGGGGACGGTTTAGGGTCCAGGTGAGGGTACGGCAACGCTTTAGGGGGAGCGTGCGTGTGAGGACGCGGGTTAGTGTTAGCGTACGGGTTAGGATTAGGGGACGGGTGAGGGTCAGGCTTCGGGGAAGGGTTAGGGTTAGGGTTCGGGCTAGGGTTAGGGTTAGGGGACGGGGACGGTTTAGGGTCCAGGTGAGGGTACGGCAACGCTTTAGGGGGAGCGTGCGTGTGAGGACGCGGGTTAGTGTTAGCGTACGGGTTAGGATTAGGGGACGGGTGAGGGTCAGGCTTCGGGGAAGGGTTAGGGTTAGGGTTAGGGCTAGGGTTAGGGTTAGGGTACGGGGACGGTTTAGGGTCCAGGTGAGGGTACGGCAACGCTTTAGGGGGAGCGTGCGTGTGAGGGCGCGGGTTAGTGTTAGCGTACGGGTTAGGATTAGGGGACGGGTGAGGGTCAGGCTTCGGGGAAGTGTTAGGGTTAGGGTTCGGGCTAGGGTTAGGGTTAGGGGACGGGGACGGTTTAGGGTCCAGGTGAGGGTACGGCAACGCTTTAGGGGGAGCGTGCGTGTGAGGGCGCGGGTTAGTGTTATGGTATGAGTTAGGATTAGGGGACGGGTGAGGGTCAGGCTTCGGGGAAGGGTTAGGGTTAGGGTTCGGGCTAGGGTTAGGGTTAGGGGACGGGGACGGTTTAGGGTCCAGGTGAGGGTACGGGAACGCTTTAGGGGGAGCGTGCATGTGAGGGCGCGGGTTAGTGTTTCCGTACGGGTTAGGTTTAGGGGACGGGTGAGGGTCAGGCTTCGGGGAAGGGTTAGGGTTAGGGTTCGGGCTAGGGTTAGGGTTAGGGGACGGGGACGGTTTAGGGTCCAGGTGAGGGTATGGCAACGCTTTAGGCGGAGCGTGCGTGTGAGGGCGCGGGTTAGTGTTAGGGTATGGGTTAGGATTAGGGGACGGGTGAGGGTCAGGCTTCGGGGAAGGGTTAGGGTTAGGGTTCGGGCTAGGGTTAGTGTTAGGGGACGGGGACGGTTTAGGGTCCAGGTGAGGGTACGGCAATGCTTTAGGGGGAGCGTGCGTGTGAGGGCGCGGGTTAGTGTTAGCGTACGGGTTAGGTTTAGGGGACGGGTGAGGGTCAGGCTTCGGGGAAGGGTTAGGGTTAGGGTTCGGGCTAGGGTTAGGGTTAGGGGACGGGGACGGTTTAGGGTCCAGGTGAGGGTACGGCAACGCTTTAGGGGGAGCGTGCATGTGAGGACGCGGGTTAGTGTTAGCGTACGGGTTAGGATTAGGGGACGGGTGAGGGTCAGGCTTCGGGGAAGGGTTAGGGTTAGGGTTCGGGCTAGGGTTAGGGTTAGGGGACGGGGACGGTTTAGGGTCCAGGTGAGGGTACGGCAACGCTTTAGGGGGAGCGTGCGTGTGAGGGCGCGGGTTAGTGTTAGCGTACGGGTTAGGATTAGGGGACGGGTGAGGGTCAGGCTTCGGGGAAGGTTTAGGGTTAGGGTTAGGGCTAGGGTTAGGGTTAGGGGACGGGGACGGTTTAGGGTCCAGGTGAGGGTACGGCAACGCTTTAGGGGGAGCGTGCGTGTGAGGGCGCGCAAAAGTGTTAGCGTACGGCTTAGGATTAAGGGACGGGTGAGGGTCAGGCTTCGGGGAAGGGTTAGGGTTAGGGTTCGGGATAGGGTTAGGGTTAGGGGACGGGGACGGTTTAGGGTCCAGGTGAGGGTACGGCAACGCTTTAGGGGGAGCGTGCGTGTGAGGGCGCGGGTTAGTGTTAGCGTACGGGTGAGGATTACGGGACGGGTGAGGGTCAGGCTTCGGGGAAGGGTTAGGGTTAGGGTTCGAGCTAGGGTTAGGGTTAGGGGACGGGGACGGTTTAGGGTCCAGGTGAGGGTACGGCAACGCTTTAGGGGGAGCGTGCGTGTGAGGGCGCGGGTTAGTGTTAGCGTACAGGTTAGGATTAGGGGACGGGTGAGGGTCAGGCTTCGGGGAAGGGTTAGGGTTAGGGTTCGGGCTAGGGTTAGGGTTAGGGGACAGGGACGGTTTAGGGTCCAGGTGAGGGTACGGCAACGCTTTAGGGGGAGCGTGCGTGTGAGGGCGCGGGTTAGTGTTAGCGTACGGGTTAGGATTAGGGGACGGGTGAGGGTCAGGCTTCGGGGAAGGGTTAGGGTTAGGGTTCGGGCTAGGGTTAGGGTTAGGGGACGGGGACGGTTTAGGGTCCAGGTGAGGGTACGGCAACGCTTTAGGGGGAGCGTGCGTGTGAGGGCGCGGGTTAGTGTTAGCGTACGGGTTAGGATTAGGGGACGGGTGAGGGTCAGGCTTCGGGGAAGGGTTAGGGTTAGGGTTCGGGCTAGGGTTAGGGTTAGGGGACGGGGACGGTTTAGGGACCAGGTGAGGGTACGGCAACGCTTTAGGGGGAGCGTGCGTGTGAGGGCGCGGGTTAGTGTTAGCGTACGGGTTAGGATTAGGGGACGGGTGAGGGTCAGGCTTCGGGGAAGGTTTAGGGTTAGGGTTCGGGCTAGGGTTAGGGTTATTGGACGGGAACGGTTTAGGGTCCAGGTGAGGGTATGGCAACGCTTTATGTGGAGCGTGCGTGTGAGGGCGCGGGTTAGTGTTAGCGTACGGGTTAGGATTAGGGGACGGGTGAGGGTCAGGCTTCGGGGAAGGGTTATGGTTAGGGTTCGGGTAGGGTTAGGGTTAGGGGACGGGGACGGTTTAGGGTCCAGGTGAGGGTACGGCAACGCTTTAGGGGGAGCGTGCGTGTGAGGGCGCGGGATAGTGTTAGCGTACGGGTTAGGATTAGGGGACGGGTGAGGGTCAGGCTTCGTGGAAGGGTTAGGGTTAGGGTTCGGGCTAGGGTTAGGGTTAGGGGATGGGGACGGTTTAGGGTCCAGGTGAGGGTACGGCAACGCTTTAGGGGGAGCGTGCGTGTGAGGGCGCGGGTTAGTGTTAGCGTACGGGTTAGGATTAGGGGACGGGTGAGGGTCAGGCTTCGGGGAAGGGTTAGGGTTAAGGTTCGGGCTAGGTTTAGGGTTAGGGTATGGGGACGGTTTAGGGTCCAGGTGAGGGTACGGCAACGCTTTAGGGGGAGCGTGCGTGTGAGGGCGCGGGTTAGTGTTAGCGTACGGGTTAGGTTTAGGGGACGGGTGAGGGTCAGGCTTCGGGGAAGGGTTAGGGTTAGGGTTCGGGCTAGGGTTAGGGTTAGGGGACGGGGACGGTTTAGGGTCCAGGTGAGGGTACGGCAACGCTTTAGGGGGAGCGTGCGTGTGAGGGCGCGGGTTAGTGTTAGCGTACGGGTTAGGATTAGGGGACGGGTGAGGGTCAGGCTTCGGGGAAGGGTTAGGGTTAGGGTTCGGGCTAGGGTTAGGGTTAAGGCACGAGGACGGTTTAGGGTCCAGGTGAGGGTACGGCAACGCTTTAGGGGGAGTGTGCGTGTGAGGGCGCGCAATAGTGTTAGCGTACGGGTTAGGATTAGGGGACGGGTGAGGGTCAGGCTTCGCGAAAGGGTTAGGGTTAGGGTTCGGGCTAGGGTTAGGGTTAGGGGAGGGGGACGGTTTAGGGTCCAGGTGAGGGTACGGCAACGCTTTAGGGGGAGCGTGCGTGTGAGGGCGCGGGTTAGTGTTAGCGTACGGGTTAGGATTAGGGGACGGGTGAGGGTCAGGCTTCGGGGAAGGGTTAGGGTTAGGGTTCGGGCTAGGGTTAGGGTTAGGGGACGGGGACGGTTTAGGGTCCAGGTGAGGGTACGGCAACGCTTTAGGGGGAGCGTGCGTGTGAGGGCGCGGGTTAGTGTTAGCGTACGTGTTAGGATTAGGGGACGGGTGAGGGTCAGGCTTCGGGGAAGGGTTAGGGTTAGGGTTCGGGCTAGGGTTAGGGTTAGGGGACGGGGACGGTTTAGGGTCCAGGTGAGGGTACGTCAACGCTTTAGGGAGAGCGTGCGTGTGAGGGCGCGCGATAGTGTTAGCGTACGGCTTAGGATTAAGGGACGGGTGAGGGTCAGGCTTCGGGGAAGGTTTAGGGTTAGGGTTCAGGCTAGGGTTAGGGTTAGGGGACGGGGACGGTTTAGGGTCCAGGTGAGGGTACGGCAACGCTTTAGGGGGAGCGTGCGTGTGAGGGCGCGGGTTAGTGTTAGCGTACGGGTTAGGTTTAGGGGACGGGTGAGGGTCAGGCTTCGGGGAAGGGTTAGGGTTAGTGTTCGGGCTAGGGTTAGGGTTAGGGGACGGGGACGGTTTAGGGTCCAGGTGAGGGTACGGCAACGCTTTAGGGGGAGCGTGCGTGTGAGGGCGCGGGGTAGTGTTAGCGTACGGGTTAGGATTAGGGGACGGGTGAGGGTCAGGCTTCGGGGAAGGGTTAGGGTTAGGGTTCGGGCTAGGGTTAGGGTTAGGGGACGGGGACGGTTTAGGGTCCAGGTGAGGCTACGGCAACGCTTTAGGGGGAGCGTGCGTGTGAGGGCGCGGGTTAGTGTTAGCGTACGTTTTAGGATTAGGGGACGGCTGAGGGTCAGGCTTCGGGTAAGGGTTAGGGTTAGGGTTCGGGCTAGGGTTAGGGTTAGGGGACGGGGACGGTTTAGGGTCCAGGTGAGGGTACGGCAACGCTTTAGGGGGAGCGTGCGTGTGAGGGCGCGGGTTAGTGTTAGCGTACGGGTTAGGATTAGGGGACGGGTGAGGGTCAGGCTTCGGGGAAGAGTTAGGGTTAGGGTTCGGGCTAGGGTTAGGGTTAGGGGACGGGGACGGTTTAGGGTCCAAGTGAGGGTACAGCAACGCTTTAGGGGGAGCGTGCGTGTGAGGGCGCGGGTTAGTGTTAGCGTACGGGTTAGGATTAGGGGACGGGTGAGGGTCAGGCTTCGGGGAAGGGTTAGGGTTAGGGTTCGGGCTAGGGTTAGGGTTAGGGGACGGGGACGGTTTAGGGTCCAGGTGAGGGTACGGCAACGCTTTAGGGGGAGCGTGCGTGTGAGGGCGCGGGATAGTGTTAGCGTACGGGTTAGGATTAGGGGACGGGTGAGGGTCAGGCTTCGGGGAAGGGTTAGGGTTAGGGTTCGGGCTAGGGTTAGGGTTAGGGGACGGGGACGGTTTAGGGTCCAGGTGAGGGTACGGCAACGCTTTAGGGAGAGCGTGCGTGTGAGGGCGCGCGATAGTGTTAGCGTACGTCTTAGGATTAAAGGACGGGTGAGGGTCAGGCTTCGGGGAAGGGTTAGGGTTAGGGTTCGGGCTAGGGTTAGGGTTAGCGGACGGGGACGGTTTAGGGTCCAGGTGAGGGTACGGCAACGCTTTAGGGGGAGCGTGCGTGTGAGGGCGCGGGTTAGTGTTAGGGTATGGGTTAGGATTAGGGGACGGGTGAGGGTCAGGCTTCGGGGAAGGGTTAGGGTTAGGGTTCGGGCTAGGGTTAGGGTTATGGGACGGGGACGGTTTAGGGTCCAGGTGAGGGTACGGCAACGCTTTAGGGGGAGCGTGCGTGTGAGGGCGCGGGTTAGTGTTAGCGTACGGGTTAGGTTTAGGGGACGGGTGAGGGTCAGGCTTCGGGGAAGGGTTAGGGTTAGGGTTCGGGCTAGGGTTAGGGTTAGGGGACGGGGACGGTTTAGGGTCCAGGTGAGGGTACGGCAACGCTTTAGGGGGAGCGTGCGTGTGAGGGCGCGGGTTAGTGTTAGCGTACGGGTTAGGATTAGGGGACGGGTGAGGGTCAGGCTTCGGGGAAGTGTTAGGGTTAGGGTTCGGGCTAGGGTTAGGGTTAGGGGACGGGGACGGTTTAGGGTCCAGGTGAGGGTACGGCAACGCTTTAGGGGGAGCGTGCGTGTGAGGGCGCGGGTTAGTGTTAGCGTACGGGTTAGGATTAGGGGACGGGTGAGGGTCAGGCTTCGGGGAAGGGTTAGGGTTAGGGTTCGGGCTAGGGTTAGGGTTAGGAGACGGGTATGGTTTAGGGTCCAGGTGAGGGTACGGCAACGTTTTAGGGGGAGCGTGTGTGTGAGGGCGCGGGTTAGTGTTAGCGTACGGGTTAGGATTAGGGGACGGGTGAGGGTCAGGCTTCGGGGAAGGGCTGGGTTACGGTTCGGGCTAGGGTTAGGGTTAGGGGACGGGGACGGTTTAGGGTCCAGGTGAGGGTACGGCAACGCTTTAGGGGGAGCGTGCGTGTGAGGGCGCGGGTTAGTGTTAGCGTACGGGTTAGGATTAGGGGACGGGTGAGGGTCAGGCTTCGGGGAAGGGTTAGGGTTAGGGCTAGGGTTAGGGTTAGGGGACGGGGACGGTTGAGGGTCCAGGTGAGGGTACGGCAACGCTTTAGGGGGAGCGTGCGTGTGAGGGCGCGGGTTAGTGTTAGCGTACTGGTTAGGATTAGGGGACGGGTGAGGGTCAGGCTTCGGGGAAGTGTTAGGGTTAGGGTTCGGGTTAGGGTTAGAGTTAGGGGACGGGGACGGTTTAGGGTCCAGGTGAGGGTACGGCAACGCTTTAGGGGGAGCGTGCGTGTGAGGGCGCGGGTTAGTGTTAGGGTATGGGTTAGGATTAGGGGACGGGTGAGGGTCAGGCTTCGGGGAAGGGTTAGGTTTAGGGTTTGGGCTAGGGTTAGGGTTAGGGGACGGGGACGGTTTAGTGTCCAGGTGAGGGTACGGCAACGCTTTAGGGGGAGCGTGCGTGTGAGGGCGCGGGTTAGTGTTAGCGTACGGGTTAGGATTAGGGGACGGGTGAGGGTCAGGCTTCGGGGAAGTGTTAGGGTTAGGGTTCGGGCTAGGGTTAGGGTTAGGGGATGGGAACGGTTTAGGGTCCAGGTGAGGGTATGGCAACGCTTTATGTGGAGCGTGCGTGTGAGGGCGCGGGTTAGTGTTAGCGTACGGGTTAGGATTAGGGGACGGGTGAGGGTCAGGCTTCGGGGAAGGGTTAGGGTTAGGGTTCGGGCTAGGGTTAGGGTTAGGGGACGGGGACGGTTTAGGGTCCAGGTGAGGGTACGGCAACGCTTTAGGGGGAGCGTGCGTGTGAGGGCGCGGGTTACTGTTAGCGTACGGGTTAGGATTAGGGGACGGGTGAGGGTCAGGCTTCGGGTAAGGGTTAGGGTTAGGGTTCGGACTAGGGTTAGGGTTAGGGGACGGGGACGGTTTAGGGTCCAGGTGAGGGTACGGCAACGCTTTAGGGGGAGCGTGCGTGTGAGGGCGCGGGTTAGTGTTAGAGTACGGGTTAGGATTAGGGGACGGGTGAGGGTCAGGCTTCGGGGAAGGGTTAGGGTTAGGGTTCGGGCTAGGGTTAGGGTTAGGTGACGGGGACGGTTTAGGGTCCAGGTGAGGGTATGGCAACGCTTTAGGGGGAGCGTGCGTGTGAGGGGGCGGGTTAGTGTTAGCGTACGGGTTAGGATTAGGGGACGGGTGAGGGTCAGGCTTCGGGGAAGGGTTAGGGTTAGGGTTCGGGCTAGGGTTAGGGTTAGGGGACGGGGACGGTTTAGGGTCCAGGTGAGGGTACGGCAACGCTTTAGGGGGAGCGTGCGTGTGAGGGCGCGGTTTAGTGTTAGCGTACGGGTTAGGAATAGGGGACGGGTGAGGGTCAGGCTTCGGGGAAGGGTTAGGGTTAGGGTTCGGGCTAGGGTTAGGGTTAGGGGACGGGGACGGTTTAGGGTGCAGGTGAGGGTACGGCAACGCTTTAGGGGGAGCGTGCGTGTGAGGGCGCGGGGTAGTGTTAGCGTACGGGTTAGGATTAGGGGACGGGTGAGGGTCAGGCTTCGGGGAAGGGTTAGGGTTAGGGTTCGGGCTAGGGTTAGGGTTAGGGGACGGGGACGGTTTAGGGTCCAGGTGAGGCTACGGCAACGCTTTAGGGGGAGCGTGCGTGTGAGGGCGCGGGTTAGTGTTAGCGTACGTTTTAGGATTAGGGGACGGCTGAGGGTCAGGCTTCGGGGAAGGGTTAGGGTTAGGGTTCGGGCTAGGGTTAGGGTTAGGGGACGGGGACGGTTTAGGGTCCAGGTGAGGGTACGGCAACACTTTAGGGGGAGCGTGCGTGTGAGGGCGCGGGTTAGTGTTAGCGTACGGGTTAGGATTAGGGGACGGGTGAGCGTTAGGCTTCGGGGAAGTGTTAGGTTTAGGGTTCGGGCTAGGGTTAGGGTTTGGGGACGGGGACGGTTTAGGGTCCAGGTGAGGGTACGGCAACGCTTTAGGGGGAGCGTGCGTGTGAGGGCGCGGGTTAGTGTTAGCGTACGGGTTAGGATTAGGGGACGGGTGAGGGTCAGGCTTCGGGGAAGGGTTAGGGTTAGGGTTAGAGCTAGGGTTAGGGTTAGGGGACGGGGACGGTTTAGGGTCCAGGTGAGGGTACGGCAACGCTTTAGGGGGAGCGTGCGTGTGAGGGCGCGGGTTAGTGTTAGCGTACGGGTTAGGATTAGGGGACGGGTGAGGGTCAGGCTTCGGGGAAGTGTTAGGGTTAGGGTTCGGGCTAGGGTTAGAGTTAGGGGACGGGGACGGTTTAGGGTCCAGGTGAGGGTACGGCAACGCTTTAGGGGGAGCGTGCGTGTGAGGGCTCGGGTTAGTGTTAGGGTATGGGTTAGGATTAGGGGACGGGTGAGGGTCAGGCTTCGGGGAAGGGGTAGGGTTAGGGTTCGGTCTAGGGTTAGGGTTAGGGGACGGGGACGGTTTAGGGTCCAGGTGAGGGTACGGCAACGCTTTAGGGGGAGCGTGCGTGTGAGGGCGCGGGTTAGTGTTAGCGTACGGGTTAGGATTAGGGGACGGGTGAGGGTCAGGCTTCGGGGAAGGGTTAGGGTTAGGGTTCGGGCTAGGGTTAGGGTTAGGGGACGGGGATGGTTTAAGGTCCAGGTGAGGGTACGGCAACGCTTTAGGGGGAGCGTGCGTGTGAGGGCGCGGGTTAGTGTTAGCGTACGGGTTAGGATTAGGGGACGGGTGAGGGTCAGGCTTCGGGGAAGGGTTAGGGTTAGGGTTCGGGCTAGGGTTAGGGTTAGGGGACGGGGACGGTTTAGGGTCCAGGTGAGGGTACGGCAACGCTTTAGGGGGAGCGTGCGTGTGAGGGCGCGGGTTAGTGTTAGCGTACGGGTTAGGATTAGGGGACGGGTGAGGGTCAGGCTTCGGGGAAGGGTTAGGGTTAGGGTTCGGGCTAGGGTTAGGGTTAGGGGACGGGGACGGTTTAGGGTCCAGGTGAGGGTACGGCAACGCTTTAGGGGGAGCGTGCGTGTGAGGGCGCGGGTTAGTGTTAGCGTACGGGTTAGGATTAGGGGACGGGTGAGGGTCAGGCTTCGGGGAAGGGTTAGGGTTAGGGTTCGGGCTAGGGTTAGGGTTAGGGGACGGGGACGGTTTAGGGACCAGGTGAGGGTACGGCAACGCTTTAGGGGGAGCGTGCGTGTGAGGGCGCGGATCAGTGTTAGCCTACGGGTTAGGATTAGGGGACGGTTGAGGGTCAGGCTTCGGGGAAGGGTTAGGGTTAGGGTTCGGGCTAGGGTTAGGGTTAGGGGACGGGAACGGTTTAGGGTCCAGGTGAGGGTATGGCAACGCTTTATGTGGAGCGTGCGTGTGAGGGCGCGGGTTAGTGTTAGGGTATGGGTTAGGATTAGGGGACGGGTGAGGGTCAGGCTTCGGGGAAGGGTTAGGGTTAGGGTTCGGGCTAGGGTTAGGGTTAGGGGACGGGGACGGTTTAGGGTCCAGGTGAGGGTACGGCAACGCTTTAGGGGGAGCGTGCGTGTGAGGTCGCGGGTTAGTGTTAGCGTACGGGTTAGGATTAGGGGACGGGTGAGGGTCAGGCTTCGGGGAAGGGTTACGGTTAGGGTTCGGGCTAGGGTTAGGGTTAGGGGACGGGGACGGGGACGGGGACGGTTTAGGGTCCAGGTAAGGGTACGGCAACGCTTTAGGGGGAGCGTGCATGTGAGGGTGCGGGTTAGTGTTAGGGTACGGGTTAGGATTAAGGGACGGTTGAGGGTCATGCTTCGGGGAAGGGTCAGGGTTAGGGTTCGGGCTAGGGTTAGGGTTAGGTGACGGGGACGGTTTAGGGTCCAGGTGAGGGTACGGCAACGCTTTAGGGGGAGCGTGCGTGTGAGGGCGCGGGTTAGTGTTAGCGTACGGGTTAGGATTAGCGGACGGGTGAGGGTCAGGCTTCGGGGAAGGGTTAGGGTTAGGGTTAGGCCTAGGGTTAGGGTTAGGGGACGGGGACGGTTTAGGGTCCAGGTGAGGGTACGGCAACGCTTTAGGGGGAGCGTGCGTGTGAGGGCGCGGGTTAGTGTTAGCGTACGGGTTAGGATTAGGGGACGGGTGAGGGTCAGGCTTCGGGGAAGTGTTAGGGTTAGGGTTCGGGCTAGGGTTAGAGTTAGGGGACGGGGACGGTTTAGGGTCCAGGTGAGGGTACGGCAACGCTTTAGGGGGAGCGTGTGTGTGAGGGCGCGGGTTAGTGTTAGGGTATGGGTTAGGATTAGGGGACGGGTGAGGGTCAGGCTTCGGGGAAGGGTTAGGTTTAGGGTTCGGGCTAGGGTTAGGGTTAGGGTTCGGGCTAGGGTTAGGGTTAGGGGACGGGGATGGTTTAGGGTCCAGGTGAGGGTACGGCAACGCTTTAGGGGGAGCGTGCGTGTGAGGGCGCGGGTTAGTGTTAGCGTACGGGTTAGGATTAGGGGACGGGTGAGGGTCAGGCTTCGGGGAAGGGTTAGGGTTAGGGTTCGGGCTAGGGTTAGGGTTAGGGGACGGGGACGGTTTAGGGTCCAGGTGAGGGTACGGCAACGCTTTAGGGGGAGCGTGCGTGTGAGGGCGCGGGTTAGGGTTAGCGTACGGGTTAGGATTAGGGGACGGGTGAGGGTCAGGCTTCGGGGAAGGGTTAGGGTTAGGGTTCGGGCTAGGGTTAGGGTTAGGGGACGGGGACGGTTTAGGGTCCAGGTGAGGGTACGGCAACGCTTTAGGGGGAGCGTGCGTGTGAGGGCGCGGGTTAGTGTTAACGTACGGGTTAGGATTAGGGGACGGGTGAGGGTCAGGCTTCGGGGAAGGGTTAGGGTTAGGGTTCGGGCTAGGGTTAGGGTTAGGTGACGGGGACGGTTTAGGGTCCAGGTGAGGGTACGGCAACGCTTTAGGGGGAGCGTGCGTGTGAGGGCGCGGGTTAGTGTTAGCGTACGGGTTAGGATTAGGGGACGGGTGAGGGTCAGGCTTCGGGGAAGGGTTAGGGTTAGGGTTCGGGCTAGGGTTAGGGTTAGGGGACGGGGACGGTTTAGGGTCCAGGTGAGGGTACGGCAACGCTTTAGGGGGAGCGTGCGTGTGAGGGCGCGGGTTAGTGTTAGCGTACGGGTTAGGATTAAGGGACGGGTGAGTGTCAGGCTTCGGGGAAGGGTTAGGGTTAGGGTTCGGGCTAGGGTTAGGGTTAGGGGACGGGGACGGTTTAGGGTCCAGGTGAGGGTACGGCAACGCTTTAGGGGGAGCGTGCGTGTGAGGGCGCGGGTTAGTGTTAGCGTACGGGTTAGGATTAGGGGACGGGTGAGGGTCAGGCTTCGGGTAAGTGTTAGGGTTAGGGTTCGGGCTAGGGTTAGGGTTAGGGGACGAGGACGGTTTAGGGTCCAGGTGAGGGTACGGCAACGCTTTAGGGGGAGCGTGCGTGTGAGGGCGCGGGTTAGTGTTAGCGTACGGGTTAGGATTAGGGGACGGGTGAGGGTCAGGCTTCGGGGAAGGGTTAGGGTTAGGGTTCGGGCTAGGGTTAGGGTTAGGGGACAGGGACGGTTTAGGGTCCAGGTGAGGGTACGGCAACGTTTTAGGGGAGCGTGCGTGTGAGGGCGCGGGTTAGTGTTAGCGTACGGGTTAGGATTAGGGGACGGGTGAGGGTCAGGCTTCGTGGAAGGGTTAGGGTTAGGGTTCGGGCTAGGGTTAGGGTTAGGGGATGGGGACGGTTTAGGGTCCAGGTGAGGGTACGGCAACGCTTTAGGGGGAGCGTGCGTGTGAGGGCGCGGGTTAGTGTTAGCGTACGGGTTAGGATTGGGGACGGGTGAGGGTCAGGCTTCGGGGAAGGTTTAGGGTTAGGGTTCGGGCTAGGGTTAGGGTTAGGGGACGGGGACGGTTTAGGGTCCAGGTGAGGGTACGGCAACGCTTTAGGGGGAGCGTGCGTGTGAGGGCGCAGGTTAGTGTTAGCGTACGGGTTAGGATTAGGGGACGGGTGAGGGTCAGGCTTCGGGGAAGGGTTAGGGTTAGGGTTCGGGCTAGGGTTAGGGTTAGGGGACGGGGACGGTTTAGGGTCCAGGTGAGGGTACGGCAACGCTTTAGGGGGAGCGTGCGTGTGAGGGCGCGGGTTAGTGTTAGCGTACGGGTTAGGATTAGGGGACGGGTGAGGGTCAGGCTTCGGGGAAGGGTTAGGGTTAGGGTTCGGGCTAGGGTTAGGGTTAGGGGACGGGGACGGTTTAGGGTCCAGGTGAGGGTACGGCAACGCTTTAGGGGGAGCGTGCGTGTGAGGGCGCGGGTTAGTGTTAGGGTATGGGTTAGGATTAGGGGACGGGTGAGGGTCAGGCTTCGGGGAAGGGTTAGGGTTAGGGTTCGGTCTAGGGTTAGGGTTAGGGGACGGGGACGGTTTAGGGTCCAGGTGAGGGTACGGCAACGCTTTAGGGGGAGCGTGCGTGTGAGGGCGCGGGTTAGTGTTAGCGTACGGGTTAGGATTAGGGGACGGGTGAGGGTCAGGCTTCGGGGAAGGGTTAGGGTTAGGGTTCGGGCTAGGGTTAGGGTTAGGGGACGGGGATGGTTTAAGGTCCAGGTGAGGGTACGGCAACGCTTTAGGGGGAGCGTGCGTGTGAGGGCGCAGGTTAGTGTTAGCGTACGGGTTAGGATTAGGGGACGGGTGAGGGTCAGGCTTCGGGGAAGGGTTAGGGTTAGGGTTCGGGCTAGGGTTAGGGTTAGGGGACGGGGACGGTTTAGGGTCCAGGTGAGGGTACGGCAACGCTTTAGGGGGAGCGTGCGTGTGAGGGCGCGGGTTAGTGTTAGCGTACGGGTTAGGATTAGGGGACGGGTGAGGGTCACGCTTCGGGGAAGGGTTAGGGTTAGGGTTCGGGCTAGGGTTAGGGTTAGGGGACGGGGACGGTTTAGGGTCCAGGTGAGGGTACGGCAACGCTTTAGGGGGAGCATGCGTGTGAGGGCGCGGGTTAGTGTTAGCGTACGGGTTAGGATTAGGGGACGGGTGAGGGTCAGGCTTCGGGGAAGGGTTAGGGTTAGGGTTCGGGCTAGGGTTAGGGTTAGGGGACGGGGACGGTTTAGGGACCAGGTGAGGGTACGGCAACGCTTTAGGGGGAGCGTGCGTGTGAGGGCGCGGATCAGTGTTAGCCTACGGGTTAGGATTAGGGGACGGTTGAGGGTCAGGCTTCGGGGAAGGGTTAGGGTTAGGGTTCGGGCTAGGGTTAGGATTAGGGGACGGGAACGGTTTAGGGTCCAGGTGAGGGTATGGCAACGCTTTATGTGGAGCGTGCGTGTGAGGGCGCGGGTTAGTGTTAGGGTATGGGTTAGGATTAGGGGACGGGTGAGGGTCAGGCTTCGGGGAAGGGTTAGGGTTAGGGTTCGGGCTAGGGTTAGGGTTAGGGGACGGGGACGGTTTAGGGTCCAGGTGAGGGTACGGCAACGCTTTAGGGGGAGCGTGCGTGTGAGGTCGCGGGTTAGTGTTAGCGTACGGGTTAGGATTAGGGGACGGGTGAGGGTCAGGCTTCGGGGAAGGGTTACGGTTAGGGTTCGGGCTAGGGTTAGGGTTAGGGGACGGGGACGGGGACGGGGACGGTTTAGGGTCCAGGTAAGGGTACGGCAACGCTTTAGGGGGAGCGTGCATGTGAGGGTGCGGGTTAGTGTTAGGGTACGGGTTAGGATTAAGGGACGGTTGAGGGTCATGCTTCGGGGAAGGGTCAGGGTTAGGGTTCGGGCTAGGGTTAGGGTTAGGTGACGGGGACGGTTTAGGGTCCAGGTGAGGGTACGGCAACGCTTTAGGGGGAGCGTGCGTGTGAGGGCGCGGGTTAGTGTTAGCGTACGGGTTAGGATTAGCGGACGGGTGAGGGTCAGGCTTCGGGGAAGGGTTAGGGTTAGGGTTAGGGCTAGGGTTAGGGTTAGGGGACGGGGACGGTTTAGGGTCCAGGTGAGGGTACGGCAACGCTTTAGGGGGAGCGTGCGTGTGAGGGCGCGGGTTAGTGTTAGCGTACGGGTTAGGATTAGGGGACGGGTGAGGGTCAGGCTTCGGGGAAGTGTTAGGGTTAGGGTTCGGGCTAGGGTTAGAGTTAGGGGACGGGGACGGTTTAGGGTCCAGGTGAGGGTACGGCAACGCTTTAGGGGGAGCGTGTGTGTGAGGGCGCGGGTTAGTGTTAGGGTATGGGTTAGGATTAGGGGACGGGTGAGGGTCAGGCTTCGGGGAAGGGTTAGGTTTAGGGTTCGGGCTAAGGTTAGGGTTAGGGTTCGGGCTAGGGTTAGGGTTAGGGGACGGGGATGGTTTAGGGTCCAGGTGAGGGTACGGCAACGCTTTAGGGGGAGCGTGCGTGTGAGGGCGCGGGTTAGTGTTAGCGTACGGGTTAGGATTAGGGGACGGGTGAGGGTCAGGCTTCGGGGAAGGGTTAGGGTTAGGGTTCGGGCTAGGGTTAGGGTTAGGGGACGGGGACGGTTTAGGGTCCAGGTGAGGGTACGGCAACGCTTTAGGGGGAGCGTGCGTGTGAGGGCGCGGGTTAGGGTTAGCGTACGGGTTAGGATTAGGGGACGGGTGAGGGTCAGGCTTCGGGGAAGGGTTAGGGTTAGGGTTCGGGCTAGGGTTAGGGTTAGGGGACGGGGACGGTTTAGGGTCCAGGTGAGGGTACGGCAACGCTTTAGGGGGAGCGTGCGAGTGAGGGCGCGGGTTAGTGTTAGCGTATGGGTTAAGATTAGGGGACGGGTGAGGGTCAGGCTTCGGGGAAGGGTTAGGGTTAGGGTTCGGGCTAGGGTTAGGGTTAGGGGACGGGGATGGTTTAGGGTCCAGGTGAGGGTACGGCAACGCTTTAGGGGGAGCGTGCGTGTGAGGGCGCGGGTTAGTGTTAGCGTACGGGTTAGGATTAGGGGACGGGTGAGGGTCAGGCTTCGGGGAAGGGTTAGGGTTAGGGTTCGGGCTAGGGTTAGGGTTAGGGGACGGGGACGGTTTCGGGTCCAGGTGAGGGTACGGCAACGCTTTAGGGGGAGCGTGCGTGTGAGGGCGCGGGTTAGTGTTAGCGTACGGGTGAGGATTACGGGACGGGTGAGGGTCAGGCTTCGGGGAAGGGTTAGGGTTAGGGTTCGGGCTAGGGTTAGGGTTAGGGGACAGGGACGGTTTAGGGTCCAGGTGAGGGTACGGCAACGTTTTAGGGGAGCGTGCGTGTGAGGGCGCGGGTTAGTGTTAGCGTACGGGTTAGGATTAGGGGACGGGTGAGGGTCAGGCTTCGTGGAAGGGTTAGGGTTAGGGTTCGGGCTAGGGTTAGGGTTAGGGGATGGGGACGGTTTAGGGTCCAGGTGAGGGTACGGCAACGCTTTAGGGGGAGCGTGCGTGTGAGGGCGCGGGTTAGTGTTAGCGTACGGGTTAGGATTGGGGACGGGTGAGGGTCAGGCTTCGGGGAAGGTTTAGGGTTAGGGTTCGGGCTAGGGTTAGGGTTAGGGGACGGGGACGGTTTAGGGTCCAGGTGAGGGTACGGCAACGCTTTAGGGGGAGCGTGCGTGTGAGGGCGCAGGTTAGTGTTAGCGTACGGGTTAGGATTAGGGGACGGGTGAGGGTCAGGCTTCGGGGAAGGGTTAGGGTTAGGGTTCGGGCTAGGGTTAGGGTTAGGGGACGGGGACGGTTTAGGGTCCAGGTGAGGGTACGGCAACGCTTTAGGGGGAGCGTGCGTGTGAGGGCGCGGGTTAGTGTTAGCGTACGGGTTAGGATTAGGGGACGGGTGAGGGTCAGGCTTCGGGGAAGGGTTAGGGTTAGGGTTCGGGCTAGGGTTAGGGTTAGGGGACGGGGACGGTTTAGGGTCCAGGTGAGGGTACGGCAACGCTTTAGGGGGAGTGTGCGTGTGAGGGCGTGGGTTAGTGTTAGCGTACGGGTTAGGATTACGGGACGGGTGAGGGTCAGGCTTCGGGGAGGGGTTAGGGTTAGGGTTCGGGCTAGGGTTAGGGTTAGGTGACGGGGACGGTTTAGGGTCCAGGTGAGGGTACGGCAAAGCTTTAGGGGGAGCGTGCGTGTGAGGTCGCGGGTTAGTGTTAGCGTACGGGTTAGGATTAGGGGACGGTTGAGGGTCAGGCTTCGGGGAAGGGTTACGGTTAGGATTCCGGCTAGGGTTAGGGTTAGGGGACGGGGACGGGGACGGTTTAGGGTCCAGGTGAGGGTACGGCAACGCTTTAGGGGGAGCGTGCGTGTGAGGGCGCGGGGTAGTGTTAGCGTACGGGTTAGGATTAGGGGACGGGTGACGGTCAGGCTTCGGGGAAGGGTTAGGGTTAGGGTTCGGGCTAGGGTTAGGGTTAGGTGACGGGGACGGTTTAGGGTCCAGGTGAGGGTACGGCAACGCTTTAGGGGGAGCGTGCGTGTGAGGGCGCGGGTTAGTGTTAGCGTACGGGTTAGGATTAGGGGACGGGTGAGGGTCAGGCTTCGGGGAAGGGTTAGGGTTAGGGTTCGGGCTAGGGTTAGGGTTAGGGGACGGGGACGGTTTAGGGTCCAGGTGAGGGTACGGCAACGCTTTAGGGGGAGCGTGCGTGTGAGGGCGCGGGTTAGTGTTAGCGTACGGGTTAGGATTAAGGGACGGGTGAGTGTCAGGCTTCGGGGAAGGGTTAGGGTTAGGGTTCGGGCTAGGGTTAGGGTTAGGGGACGGGGACGGTTTAGGGTCCAGGTGAGGGTACGGCAACGCTTTAGGGGGAGCGTGCGTGTGAGGGCGCGGGTTAGTGTTAGCGTACGGGTTAGGATTAGGGGACGGGTGAGGGTCAGGCTTCGGGTAAGTGTTAGGGTTAGGGTTCGGGCTAGGGTTAGGGTTAGGGGACGAGGACGGTTTAGGGTCCAGGTGAGGGTACGGCAACGCTTTAGGGGGAGCGTGCGTGTGAGGGCGCGGGTTAGTGTTAGCGTACGGGTTAGGATTAGGGGACGGGTGAGGGTCAGGCTTCGGGGAAGGGTTAGGGTTAGGGTTCGGGCTAGGGTTAGGGTTAGGGGACAGGGACGGTTTAGGGTCCAGGTGAGGGTACGGCAACGTTTTAGGGGAGCGTGCGTGTGAGGGCGCGGGTTAGTGTTAGCGTACGGGTTAGGATTAGGGGACGGGTGAGGGTCAGGCTTCGTGGAAGGGTTAGGGTTAGGGTTCGGGCTAGGGTTAGGGTTAGGGGATGGGGACGGTTTAGGGTCCAGGTGAGGGTACGGCAACGCTTTAGGGGGAGCGTGCGTGTGAGGGCGCGGGTTAGTGTTAGCGTACGGGTTAGGATTGGGGACGGGTGAGGGTCAGGCTTCGGGGAAGGTTTAGGGTTAGGGTTCGGGCTAGGGTTAGGGTTAGGGGACGGGGACGGTTTAGGGTCCAGGTGAGGGTACGGCAACGCTTTAGGGGGAGCGTGCGTGTGAGGGCGCAGGTTAGTGTTAGCGTACGGGTTAGGATTAGGGGACGGGTGAGGGTCAGGCTTCGGGGAAGGGTTAGGGTTAGGGTTCGGGCTAGGGTTAGGGTTAGGGGACGGGGACGGTTTAGGGTCCAGGTGAGGGTACGGCAACGCTTTAGAGGGAGCGTGCGTGTGAGGGCGCGGGTTAGTGTTAGTGTACGGGTTAGGATTAGGGGACGGGTGAGGGTCAGGCTTCGGGGAAGGGTTAGGGTTAGGGTTCGGGCTAGGGTTAGGGTTAGGGGACGGGGACGGTTTAGGGTCCAGGTGAGGGTACGGCAACGCTTTAGGGGGAGCGTGCGTGTGAGGGCGCGGGTTAGTGTTAGGGTATGGGTTAGGATTAGGGGACGGGTGAGGGTTAGGCTTCGGGGAAGGGTTAGGGTTAGGGTTCGGGCTAGGGTTAGGGTTAGGGGACGGGGACGGTTTCGGGTCCAGGTGAGGGTACGGCAACGCTTTAGGGGGAGCGTGCGTGTGCGGGCGCGGGTTAGTGTTAGCGTACGGGTTAGGATTAGGGGACGGGTGAGGGTCAGGCTTCGGGGAAGGGTTAGGGTTAGGGTTCGGGCTAGGGTTAGGGTTAGGGGACGGGGACGGTTTAGGGTCCAGGTGAGGGTACGGCAATGCTTTAGGGGGAGCGTGCGTGTGAGGGCGCGGGTTAGTGTTAGTGTACGGGTTAGGATTAGTGGATGGGTGAGGGTCAGGCTTCGGGGAAGGGTTTGGGTTAGGGTTCGGGCTAGGGTTAGGGTTAGGGGACGTGGACGGTTTAGGGTCCAGGTGAGGGTACGGCCACGCATTAGGGGGAGCGTGCGTGTGAGGGCGCGGGGTAGTGTTAGCGTACGGGTTAGGATTAGGGGACGGGTGAGGGTCAGGCTTCGGGGAAGGGTTAGGGTTAGGGTTCGGGCTAGGGTTAGGGTTAGGGGACGGGGACGGTTTAGGGTCCAGGTGAGGGTACGGCAACGCTTTAGGGGGAGCGTGCGTGTGAGGGCGCGGGTTAGTGTTAGGGTATGGGTTAGGATTAGGGGACGGGTGAGGGTTAGGCTTCGGGGAAGGGTTAGTGTTAGGGTTCGGGCTAGGGTTAGGGTTAGGGGACGGGGACGGTTTCGGGTCCAGGTGAGGGTACGGCAACGCTTTAGGGGGAGCGTGCGTGTGAGGGCGCGGGTTAGTGTTAGCGTACGGGTTAGGATTAGGGGACGGGTGAGGGTCAGGCTTCGGGGAAGGGTTAGGGTTAGGGTTCGGGCTAGGGTTAGGGTTAGGGGACGGGGACGGTTTAGGGTCCAGGTGAGGGTACGGCAATGCTTTAGGGGGAGCGTGCGTGTGAGGGCGCGCGATAGTGTTAGTGTACGGCTTAGGATTAAGGGACGGGTGAGGGTCAGGCTTCGGGGAAGGGTTAGGGTTAGGGTTCGGGCTAGGGTTAGGGTTAGGGGACGGGGACGGTTTAGGGTCCAGGTGAGGGTACGGCAACGCTTTAGGGGGAGGGTGCGTGTGAGGGCGCGGGTTAGTGTTAGGTTATGGGTTAGGATTAGGGGACGGGTGAGGGTCAGGCTTCGGGGAAGGGTTAGGGTTAGGGTTCGGGCTAGGGTTAGCGTTAGGGGACGGGGACGGTTTAGGGTCCAGGTGAGGGTACGGCAATGCTTTAGGGGGAGCGTGCGTGTGAAGGCGCGGGTTAGTGTTAGCGTACGGGTTAGGATTAGGGGACGGGTGAGGGTCAGGCTTCGGGGAAGGGTTAGGGTTAGGGTTCGGGCTAGGGTTAGGGTTAGGGGACGGGGACGGTTTAGGGTCCAGGTGAGGGTACGGCAACGCTTTAGGGGGAGCGTGCGTGTGAGGGCGCGGGTTAGTGTTAGCGTACGGGTTAGGATTAGGGGACGGGTGAGGGTCAGGCTTCGGGGACGGGTTAGGGTTACGGTTCGGGCTAGGGTTATGGTTAGGGGACGGGGACGGTTTAGGGTCCAGGTGAGGGTACGGCAACGCTTTAGGGGGAGCGTGCGTGTGAGGGCGCGGGTTAGTGTTAGCGTACGGGTTAGGATTAGGGGACGGGTGAGGGTCAGGCTTCGGGGAAGGGTAAGGGTTAGGGTTTGGGTTCGGGCTAGGGTTAGGGTTAGGGGACGGGGACGGTTTAGGGTCCAGGTGAGGGTACGGCAACGCTTTAGGGGGAGCGTGCGTGTGAGGGCGCGCGATAGTGTTAGCGTACGGCTTAGGATTAGGGGACGGGTGAGGGTCAGGCTTCGGGGAAGGGTTAGGGTTAGGGTTCGGGCTAGGGTTAGGGTTAGGGGACGGGGACGGTTTAGGGTCCAGGTGAGGGTACGGCAACGCTTTAGGGGGAGCGTGCGTGTGAGGGCGCGGGTTAGTGTTAGCGTATGGTTTAGGATAGGGGACGGGTGAGGGTCAGGCTTCGGGGAAGGGTTAGGGTTAGGGTTCGGGCTAGGGTTAGGGTTAGGGGACGGGGACGGTTTCGGGTCCAGGTGAGGGTACGGCAACGCTTTAGGGGGAGCGTGCGTGTGAGGGCGCGGGTTAGTGTTAGTGTACGGGTTAGGATTAGGGGACGGGTGAGGGTCAGGCTTCGGGGAAGGGTTAGGGTTAGAGTTCGGGCTAGGGTTAGGGATAGGGGAAGGGGACGGTTTAGGGTCCAGGTGAGGGTACGGAAACGCTTTAGGGGGAGCGTGCGTGTGAGGGCGCGGGTTAGTGTTAGGGTATGGGTTAGGATTAGGGGACGGGTGAGGGTTAGGCTTCGGGGAAGGGTTAGGGTTAGGGTTCGGGCTAGGGTTAGGGTTAGGGGACGGGGACGGTTTAGGGTCCAGGTGAGGGTACGGCAACGCTTTAGGGGGAGCGTGCGTGTGAGGGCGCGTGTTAGTGTTAGCGTACGGGTTAGGATTAAGGGACGGGTGAGGGTCAGGCTTCGGGGAAGGGTTAGGGTTAGGGTTCGGGCTAGGGTTAGGGTTAGGGGACGGGGACGGTTTAGGGTCCAGGTGAGGGTATGGCAACGCTTTAGGGGGAGCGTGCGTGTGAGGGCGCCGGTTAGTGTTAGCGTACGGGTTAGGATTAGGGTACGGGTGAGGGTCAGGCTTCGGGGAAGTGTTAGGGTTAGGGTTCGGGCTAGGGTTAGGGTTAGGGGACGGGGACGGTTTAGGGTCCAGGTGAGGGTACGGCAACGCTTTAGGGGGAGCGTGCGTGTGAGGGCGCGGGTTAGTGTTAGCGTACGGGTTAGGATTAGGGGACGGGTGAGGGTCAGGCTTCGTGGAAGGGTTAGGGTTAGGGTTCGGGCTAGGGTTAGGGTTAGGGGATGGGGACGGTTTAGGGTCCAGGTGAGGGTACGGCAACGCTTTAGGGGGAGCGTGCGTGTGAGGGCGCGGGTTAGTGTTAGTGTACGGGTTAGGATTAGTGGATGGGTGAGGGTCAGGCTTCGGGGAAGGGTTAGGGTTAGGGTTTGGGCTAGGGTTAGGGTTAGGGGACGGGGACGGTTTAGGGTCCAGGTGAGGGTACAGCAACGCTTTAGGTGGAGCATGCGTGTGAGGGCGCGGGTTAGTGTTAGCGTACGGGTTAGGATTAGGGGACGGGTGAGGGTTAGGCTTCGGGGAAGGGTTAGGGTTAGGGTTCGGGCTAGGGTTAGGGTTAGGGGACGGGGACGGTTTAGGGTCCAGGTGAGGGTACGGCAACGCTTTAGGGGGAGCGTGCGTGTGAGGGCGCGGGTTAGTGTTAGCGTACGGGTTAGGATTAGGGGACGCGTGAGGGTCAGGCTTCGGGGAAGGGTTAGGGTTAGGGTTCGGGCTAGGGTTAGGGTTAGGGGACGGGGACGGTTTAGGGTCCAGGTGAGGGTACGGCAACGCTTTAGGGGGAGCGTGCGTGTGAGGGCGCCGGTTAGTGTTAGTGTACGGGTTAGGATTAGGGGACGGGTGAGGGTCAGGCTTCGGGGAAGGGTTAGGGTTAGGGTTCGGGCTAGGGTTAGGGTTAGGGGACGGGAACGGTTTAGGGTCCAGGTGAGGGTACGGCAACGCTTTAGGGGGAGCGTGCGTGTGAGGGCGCGGGTTAGTGTTAGTGTACGGGTTAGGATTAGGGGACGGGTGAGGGTCAGGCTTCGGGGAAGGGTTAGGGTTAGAGTTCGGGCTAGGGTTAGGGATAGGGGAAGGGGACGGTTTAGGGTCCAGGTGAGGGTACGGAAACGCTTTAGGGGGAGCGTGCGTGTGAGGGCGCGGGTTAGTGTTAGGGTATGGGTTAGGATTAGGGGACGGGTGAGGGTTAGGCTTCGGGGAAGGGTTAGGGTTAGGGTTCGGGCTAGGGTTAGGGTTAGGGGACGGGGACGGTTTAGGGTCCAGGTGAGGGTACGGCAACGCTTTAGGGGGAGCGTGCGTGTGAGGGCGCGTGTTAGTGTTAGCGTACGGGTTAGGATTAAGGGACGGGTGAGGGTCAGGCTTCGGGGAAGGGTTAGGGTTAGGGTTCGGGCTAGGGTTAGGGTTAGGGGACGGGGACGGTTTAGGGTCCAGGTGAGGGTATGGCAACGCTTTAGGGGGAGCGTGCGTGTGAGGGCGCGGGTTAGTGTTAGCGTACGGGTTAGGATTAGGGTACGGGTGAGGGTCAGGCTTCGGGGAAGTGTTAGGGTTAGGGTTCGGGCTAGGGTTAGGGTTAGGGGACGGGGACGGTTTAGGGTCCAGGTGAGGGTACGGCAACGCTTTAGGGGGAGCGTGCGTGTGAGGGCGCGGGTTAGTGTTAGCGTACGGGTTAGGATTAGGGGACGGGTGAGGGTCAGGCTTCGTGGAAGGGTTAGGGTTAGGGTTCGGGCTAGGGTTAGGGTTAGGGGATGGGGACGGTTTAGGGTCCAGGTGAGGGTACGGCAACGCTTTAGGGGGAGCGTGCGTGTGAGGGCGCGGGTTAGTGTTAGTGTACGGGTTAGGATTAGTGGATGGGTGAGGGTCAGGCTTCGGGGAAGGGTTAGGGTTAGGGTTTGGGCTAGGGTTAGGGTTAGGGGACGGGGACGGTTTAGGGTTCAGGTGAGGGTACAGCAACGCTTTAGGTGGAGCATGCGTGTGAGGGCGCGGGTTAGTGTTAGCGTACGGGTTAGGATTAGGGGACGGGTGAGGGTTAGGCTTCGGGGAAGGGTTAGGGTTAGGGTTCGGGCTAGGGTTAGGGTTAGGGGACGGGGACGGTTTAGGGTCCAGGTGAGGGTACGGCAACGCTTTAGGGGGAGCGTGCGTGTGAGGGCGCGGGTTAGTGTTAGCGTACGGGTTAGGATTAGGGGACGGGTGAGGGTCAGGCTTCGGGGAAGGGTTAGGGTTAGGGTTCGGGCTAGGGTTAGGGTTAGGGGACGGGGACGGTTTAGGGTCCAGGTGAGGGTACGGCAACGCTTTAGGGGGAGCGTGCGTGTGAGGGCGCGGGTTAGTGTTAGCGTACGGGTTAGGATTAGGGGACGCGTGAGGGTCAGGCTTCGGGGAAGGGTTAGGGTTAGGGTTCGGGCTAGGGTTAGGGTTAGGGGACGGGGACGGTTTAGGGTCCAGGTGAGGGTACGGCAACGCTTTAGGGGGAGCGTGCGTGTGAGGGCGCCGGTTAGTGTTAGTGTACGGGTTAGGATTAGGGGACGGGTGAGGGTCAGGCTTCGGGGAAGGGTTAGGGTTAGGGTTCGGGCTAGGGTTAGGGTTAGGGGACGGGAACGGTTTAGGGTCCAGGTGAGGGTACGGCAACGCTTTAGGGGGAGCGTGCGTGTGAGGGCGCGGGTTAGTGTTAGCATACGGGTTAGGATTAGGGGACGGTTCAGGGTCAGGCTTCGAGGACGGGTTAGGGTTACGGTTCGGGCTAGGGTTATGGTTAGGGGACGGGGACGGTTTAGGGTCCAGGTGAGGGTATGGCAACGCTTTAGGGGGAGCGTGCGTGTGAGGGCGCGGGTTAGTGTTAGCGTATGGTTTAGGATTAGGGGACGGGTGAGGGTCAAGCTTCGGGGAAGGGTTAGGGTTAGGGTTCGGGCTAGGGTTAGGGTTAGGGGACGGGGACGGTTTCGGGTCCAGGTGAGGGTACGGCAACGCTTTAGGGGGAGCGTGCGTGTGAGGGCGCAGGTTAATGTTAGCGTACGGGTGAGGATTACGGGACGGGTGAGTGTCAGGCTTCGGGGAAGGGTTAGTGTTAGGGTTCGGGCTAGGGTTAGGGTTAGGGGACGGGGACGGTTTAGGGTCCAGGTGAGGGTACGGCAACGCTTTAGGGGGAGCGTGCGTGTGAGGGCGCGGGTTAGTGTTAGCGTACTGGTTAGGATTACGGGACGGGTGAGGGTCAGGCTTCGGGGAAGGGTTTGGGTTAGGGTTCGGGCTAGGGTTAGGGTTAGGGGACGTGGACGGTTTAGGGTCCAGGTGAGGGTACGGCCACGCTTTAGGGGGAGCGTGCGTGTGAGGGCGCGGGGTAGTGTTAGCGTACGGGTTAGGATTAGGGGACGGGTGAGGGTCAGGCTTCGGGGAAGGGTTAGGGTTAGGGTTCGGGCTAGGGTTAGGGTTAGGGGACGGGGACGGTTTAGGGTCCAGGTGAGGGTACGGCAACGCTTTAGGGGGAGCGTGCGTGTGAGGGCGCGGGTTAGTGTTAGGGTATGGGTTAGGATTAGGGGACGGGTGAGGGTTAGGCTTCGGGGAAGGGTTAGGGTTAGGGTTCGGGCTAGGGTTAGGGTTAGGGGACGGGGACGGTTTCGGGTCCAGGTGAGGGTACGGCAACGCTTTAGGGGGAGCGTGCGTGTGAGGGCGCGGGTTAGTGTTAGCGTACGGGTTAGGATTAGGGGACGGGTGAGGGTCAGGCTTCGGGGAAGGGTTAGGGTTAGGGTTCGGGCTAGGGTTAGGGTTAGGGGACGGGGACGGTTTAGGGTCCAGGTGAGGGTACGGCAATGCTTTAGGGGGAGCGTGCGTGTGAGGGCGCGCGATAGTGTTAGCGTACGGCTTAGGATTAAGGGACGGGTGAGGGTCAGGCTTCGGGGAAGGGTTAGGGTTAGGGTTCGGGCTAGGGTTAGGGTTAGGGGACGGGGACGGTTTAGGGTCCAGGTGAGGGTACGGCAACGCTTTAGGGGGAGGGTGCGTGTGAGGGCGCGGGTTAGTGTTAGGTTATGGGTTAGGATTAGGGGACGGGTGACGGTCAGGCTTCGGGGAAGGGTTAGGGTTAGGGTTCGGGCTAGGGTTTGCGTTAGGGGACGGGGACGGTTTAGGGTCCAGGTGAGGGTACGGCAATGCTTTAGGGGGAGCGTGCGTGTGAAGGCGCGGGTTAGTGTTAGCGTACGGGTTAGGATTAGGGGACGGGTGAGGGTCAGGCTTCGGGGAAGGGTTAGGGTTAGGGTTCGGGCTAGGGTTAGGGTTAGGGGACGGGGACGGTTTAGGGTCCAGGTGAGGGTACGGCAACGCTTTAGGGGGAGCGTGCGTGTGAGGGCGCGGGTTAGTGTTAGCGTACGGGTTAGGATTAGGGGACGGGTGAGGGTCAGGCTTCGGGGACGGGTTAGGGTTACGGTTCGGGCTAGGGTTATGGTTAGGGGACGAGGACGGTTTAGGGTCCAGGTGAGGGTACGGCAACGGTTTAGGGGGAGCGTGCGTGTGAGGGCGCGGGTTAGTGTTAGCGTACGGGTTAAGATTAGGGGACGGGTGAGGGTCAGGCTTCGGGGAAGGGTAAGGGTTAGGGTTTGGGTTCGGGCTAGGGTTAGGGTTAGGGGACGGGGACGGTTTAGGGTCCAGGTGAGGGTACGGCAACGCTTTAGGGGGAGCGTGCGTGTGAGGGCGCGCGATAGTGTTAGCGTACGGCTTAGGATTAGGGGACGGGTGAGGGTCAGGCTTCGGGGAAGGGTTAGGGTTAGGGTTCGGGCTAGGGTTAGGGTTAGGGGACGGGGACGGTTTAGGGTCCAGGTGAGGGTACGGCAACACTTTAGGGGGAGCGTGCGTGTGAGGGCGCGGGTTAGTGTTAGCGTACGGGTTAGGATTAGGGGACGGGTGATGGTCAGGCTTCGGGGAAGGGTTAGGGTTAGGGTTCGGGCTAGGGTTAGGGTTAGGGGACGGGGACGGTTTAGGGTCCAGGTGAGGGTACGGCAACGCTTTAGGGGGAGCGTGCGTGTGAGGGCGCGGGTTAGTGTTAGCGTACGGGTTAGGATTAGGGGACGGGTGAGGGTCAGGCTTCGGGGAAGGGTTAGGGTTAGGGTTCGGGCTAGGGTTAGGGTTAGGGGACGGGGACGGTTTAGGGTCCAGGTGAGGGTACGGCAACGCTTTAGGGGGAGCGTGCGTGTGAGGGCGCGGGTTAGTGTTAGCGTACGGGTTAGGATTAGGGGACGGGTGAGGGTCAGGCTTCGTGGAAGGGTTAGGGTTAGGGTTCGGGCTAGGGTTAGGGTTAGGGGATGGGGACGGTTTAGGGTCCAGGTGAGGGTACGGCAACGCTTTACGGGGAGCGTGCGTGTGAGGGCGCGGGTTAGTGTTAGCGTACGGGT
This sequence comes from Delphinus delphis, assembly GCF_949987515.2. Classification (NCBI taxonomy): domain Eukaryota; kingdom Metazoa; phylum Chordata; class Mammalia; order Artiodactyla; family Delphinidae; genus Delphinus; species Delphinus delphis. The sequence continues at coordinate 104,192,728 of NC_082692.2, forward strand.
TAGGATTAGGGGACGGGTGAGGGTCAGGCTATGGGGAAGGGTTAGGGTTAGGGTTCGGGCTAGGGTTAGGGTTAGGGGATGGGGACGGTTTAGGGTCCAGGTGAGGGTACGGCAACGCTTTAGGGGGAGCGTGCGTGTGAGGGCGCGGGTTAGTGTTAGCGTACGGGTTAGGATTGGGGACGGGTGAGGGTCAGGCTTCGGGGAAGGGTTAGGGTTAGGGTTCGGGCTAGGGTTAGGGTTAGGGGACGGGGACGGTTTAGGGTCCAGGTGAGGGTACGGCAACGCTTTAGGGGGAGCGTGCGTGTGAGGGCGCAGGTTAGTGTTAGCGTACGGGTTAGGATTAGGGGACGGGTGAGGGTCAGGCTTCGGGGAAGGGTTAGGGTTAGGGTTCGGGCTAGGGTTAGGGTTAGGGGACGGGGACGGTTTAGGGTCCAGGTGAGGGTACGGCAACGCTTTAGGGGGAGCGTGCGTGTGAGGGCGCGGGTTAGTGTTAGCGTACGGGTTAGGATTAGGGGACGGGTGAGGGTCAGGCTTCGGGGAAGGGTTAGGGTTAGGGTTCGGGCTAGGGTTAGGGTTAGGGGACGGGGACGGTTTAGGGTCCAGGTGAGGGTACGGCAACGCTTTAGGGGGAGCGTGCGTGTGAGGGCGCGGGTTAGTGTTAGCGTACGGGTTAGGATTAGGGGACGGGTGAGGGTCAGGGTTCGGGGACGGGTTAGGGTTACGGTTCGGGTTAGGGTTATGGTGAAGGGACGGGGACGGTTTAGGGTCCAGGTGAGGGTATGGCAACGCTGTAGGGGGAGCGTGCGTGTGAGGGCGCGGGTTAGTGTTAGCGTATGGTTTAGGATTAGGGGACGGGTGAGGGTCAGGCTTCGGGGAAGGGTTAGGGTTAGGGTTCGGGCTAGGGTTAGGGTTAGGGGACGGGGACGGTTTCGGGTCCAGGTGAGGGTACGGCAACGCTTTAGGGGGAGCGTGCGAGTGAGGGCGCGCGTTAGTGTTAGTGTACGGGTTAGGATAAGGGGACGGGTGAGGGTCAGGCTTCGGGGAAGGGTTAGGGTTAGGGTTCGGGCTAGGGTTAGGGTTAGGGGACGGGGACGGTTTAGGGTCCAGGTGAGGGTACGGCAACGCTTTAGGGGGAGCGTGCGTGTGAGGGCGCGCGATAGTGTTAGCGTACGGCTTAGGATTAGGGGACGGGTGAGGGTCAGGCTTCGGGGAAGGGTTAGGGTTACGGTTCGGGCTAGGGTTAGGGGACGGGGACGGGGACGGTTTAGGGTCCAGGTGAGGGTACGGCAACGCTTTAGGGGGATCGTGCGTGTGAGGGCGCGGGTTAGTGTTAGCGTACGGGTTAGGATTAGGGGAGGGGTGAGGGTCAGGCTTCGGGGAAGGGTTAGGGTTAGGGTTCGGGCTAGGGTTAGGGTTAGGGGACGGGGACGGTTTAGGGTCCAGGTGAGGGTACGGCAACGCTTTAGGGGGAGCGTGCGTGTGAGGGCGCGGGTTAGAGTTAGCGTACGGGTTAGGATTAGGGGACGGGTGAGGGTCAGGCTTCGGGGAAGAGTTAGGGTTAGGGTTCGGGCTAGGGTTAGGGTTAGGGTACGGGGACGGTTTAGGGTCCAGGTGAGGGTACGGCAACGCTTTAGGGGGAGCGTGCGTGTGAGGGCGCGGTTTAGTGTTAGGGTACGGGTTAGGATTAGGGGACGGGTGAGGGTCAGGCTTTGGGGAAGGGTTAGGGTTAGGGTTCGGGCTAGGGTTATGGTTAGGGGACGGGGACGGTTTAGGGTCCAGGTGAGGTTACGGCAACGCTTTAGGGGGAGCGTGCGTGTGAGGGCGCGGGGTAGTGTTAGCGTACGGGTTAGGATTAGGGGACGGGTGAGGGTCAGGCTTCGGGGAAGGGTTAGGGTTAGGGTTCGGGCTAGGGTTAGGGTTAGGGGACGGGGACGGTTTAGGGTCCAGGTGAGGGTACGGCAACGCTTTAGGGGGAGCGTGCGTGTGAGGGCGCGGGTTAGTGTCAGCGTACGGGTTAGGATTAGGGGACGGGTGAGGGTCAGGCTTCGGGGAAGGGTTAGGGTTAGGGTTCGGGCTAGGGTTAGGGTTAGGGGACGGGGACGGTTTAGGGTCCAGGTGAGGGTACGGCAACGCTTTAGGGGGAGCGTGCGTGTGAGGGCGCGGGTTAGTGTCAGCGTACGGGTTAGGATTAGGGGAAGGGTGAGGGTCAGGCTTCGGGGAAGGGTTAGGGTTAGGGTTCGGGCTAGGGTTAGGGTTAGGGGACGGGGACGTTTTAGGGTCCAGGTGAGGGTACGGCAAGCTTTAGGGGGAGCGTGCGTGTGAGGGCGCGGGTTAGTGTTAGCGTACGGGTTAGGATTAGGGGACGGGTGAGGGTCAGGCTTCGGGGAAGGGTTAGGGTTAGGGTTAGGGCTAGGGTTAGGGTTAGGGGACGGGGACGCTTTAGGGTCCAGGTGAGGGTACGGCAACGCTTTAGGGGGAGCGTGCGTGTGAGGGCGCGGGTTAGTGTTAGGGTATGGGTTAGGATTAGGGGACGGGTGAGGGTCAGGCTTCTGGGAAGGGTTAGGGTTAGGGTTCGGGCTAGGGTTAGGGTTAGGGGACGGGGACGGTTTAGGGTCCAGGTGAGGGTACGGCAACGCTTTAGGGGGAGCGTGCGTGTGAGGGCGCGGTTTAGTGTTAGCGTACGGGTTAGGATTAGGGGACGGGTGAGGGTCAGGCTTCGGGGAAGAGTTAGGGTTAGGGTTCGGGCTAGGGTTAGGGTTAGGGGACGGGGACGGTTTAGGGTCCAGGTGAGGGTACGGCAACGCTTTAGGGGGAGCGTGCGTGTGAGGGCGCGGGTTAGTGTTAACGTACGGTTAGGATTACGGGACGGGTGAGGGTCAGGCTTCGGGGAAGGGTTAGGGTTAGGGTTCGGGCTAGGGTTAGGGTTAGGGGACGGGGACGGTTTAGGGTCCAGGTGAGGGTACGGCAACGCTTTAGGGGGAGCGTGCGTGTGAGGGCGCGGGTTAGTGTCAGCGTACGGGTTAGGATTAGGGGACGGGTGAGGGTCAGGCTTCGGGGAAGGGTTAGGGTTAGGGTTCGGGCTAGGGTTAGGGTTAGGGGACGGGGACGGTTTAGTGTCCAGGTGAGGGTACGGCAACGCTTTAGGGGGAGCGTGCGTGTGAGGGTGCGGGTTAGTGTTAGGGTATTGGTTAGGATTAGGGGACGGGTGAGGGTCAGGCTTCGGGGAAGGGTTAGGGTTAGGGTTCGGGCTAGGGTTAGGGTTAGGGGACGGGGACGGTTTAGGGTCCAGGTGAGTGTACGGCAACGCTTCAGGGGGAGCGTGCGTGTGAGGGCGCGGGTTAGTGTTACCGTACGGGTTAGGATTAGGGGACGGGTGAGGGTCAGGCTTCGGGGAAGGGTTAGGGTTAGGGTTCGGGCTAGGGTTAGGGTTAGGGGACGGGGACGGTTTAGGGTCCAGGTGAGGGTACGGCAACGCTTTAGGGGGAGCGTGCGTGTGAGGGCGCGGGTTAGTGTTAGGGTATGGGTTAGGATTAGGGGACGGGTGAGGGTCAGGCTTCGGAGAAGGGTTAGGGTTAGGGTTCGGGCTAGGGTTAGGGTTAGGGGATGGGGACGGTTTAGGGTCCAGGTGAGGGTACGGCAACGCTTTAGGGGGAGCGTGCGTGTGAGGGCGCTGGTTAGTGTTAGCGTACGGGTTAGGATTAGGGGACGGGTGAGGGTCAGGCTTCGGGGAAGGGTTAGGGTTAGGGTTCGGGCTAGGGTTAGGGTTAGGGGACGGGGACGGTTTAGGGTCCAGGTGAGGGTACGGCAACGCTTTAGGGGGAGCGTGCGTGTGAGGGCGCGGGTTAGTGTTAGCGTACGGGTTAGGATTAGGGGACGGGTGAGGGTCAGGGTTCGGGGACGGGTTAGGGTTACGGTTCGGGCTAGGGTTATGGTGAAGGGACGGGGACGGTTTAGGGTCCAGGTGAGGGTATGGCAACGCTGTAGGGGGAGCGTGCGTGTGAGGGCGCGGGTTAGTGTTAGCGTATGGTTTAGGATTAGGGGACGGGTGAGGGTCAGGCTTCGGGGAAGGGTTAGGGTTAGGGTTCGGGCTAGGGTTAGGGTTAGGGGACGGGGACGGTTTCGGGTCCAGGTGAGGGTACGGCAACGCTTTAGGGGGAGCGTGCGAGTGAGGGCGCGGGTTAGTGTTAGTGTACGGGTTAGGATAAGGGGACGGGTGAGGGTCAGGCTTCGGGGAAGGGTTAGGGTTAGGGTTCGGGCTAGGGTTAGGGTTAGGGGACGGGGACGGTTTAGGGTCCAGGTGAGGGTACGGCAACGCTTTAGGGGGAGCGTGCGTGTGAGGGCGCGCGATAGTGTTAGCGTACGGCTTAGGATTAGGGGACGGGTGAGGGTCAGGCTTCGGGGAAGGGTTAGGGTTACGGTTCGGGCTAGGGTTAGGGGACGGGGACGGGGACGGTTTAGGGTCCAGGTGAGGGTACGGCAACGCTTTAGGGGGATCGTGCGTGTGAGGGCGCGGGTTAGTGTTAGCGTACGGGTTAGGATTAGGGGAGGGGTGAGGGTCAGGCTTCGGGGAAGGGTTAGGGTTAGGGTTCGGGCTAGGGTTAGGGTTAGGGGACGGGGACGGTTTAGGGTCCAGGTGAGGGTACGGCAACGCTTTAGGGGGAGCGTGCGTGTGAGGGCGCGGGTTAGAGTTAGCGTACGGGTTAGGATTAGGGGACGGGTGAGGGTCAGGCTTCGGGGAAGAGTTAGGGTTAGGGTTCGGGCTAGGGTTAGGGTTAGGGGACGGGGACGGTTTAGGGTCCAGGTGAGGGTACGGCAACGCTTTAGGGGGAGCGTGCGTGTGAGGGCGCGGTTTAGTGTTAGGGTACGGGTTAGGATTAGGGGACGGGTGAGGGTCAGGCTTTGGGGAAGGGTTAGGGTTAGGGTTCGGGCTAGGGTTATGGTTAGGGGACGGGGACGGTTTAGGGTCCAGGTGAGGTTACGGCAACGCTTTAGGGGGAGCGTGCGTGTGAGGGCGCGGGGTAGTGTTAGCGTACGGGTTAGGATTAGGGGACGGGTGAGGGTCAGGCTTCGGGGAAGGGTTAGGGTTAGGGTTCGGGCTAGGGTTAGGGTTAGGGGACGGGGACGGTTTAGGGTCCAGGTGAGGGTACGGCAACGCTTTAGGGGGAGCGTGCGTGTGAGGGCGCGGGTTAGTGTCAGCGTACGGGTTAGGATTAGGGGACGGGTGAGGGTCAGGCTTCGGGGAAGGGTTAGGGTTAGGGTTCGGGCTAGGGTTAGGGTTAGGGGACGGGGACGGTTTAGGGTCCAGGTGAGGGTACGGCAACGCTTTAGGGGGAGCGTGCGTGTGAGGGCGCGGGTTAGTGTCAGCGTACGGGTTAGGATTAGGGGAAGGGTGAGGGTCAGGCTTCGGGGAAGGGTTAGGGTTAGGGTTCGGGCTAGGGTTAGGGTTAGGGGACGGGGACGTTTTAGGGTCCAGGTGAGGGTACGGCAAGCTTTAGGGGGAGCGTGCGTGTGAGGGCGCGGGTTAGTGTTAGCGTACGGGTTAGGATTAGGGGACGGGTGAGGGTCAGGCTTCGGGGAAGGGTTAGGGTTAGGGTTAGGGCTAGGGTTAGGGTTAGGGGACGGGGACGCTTTAGGGTCCAGGTGAGGGTACGGCAACGCTTTAGGGGGAGCGTGCGTGTGAGGGCGCGGGTTAGTGTTAGGGTATGGGTTAGGATTAGGGGACGGGTGAGGGTCAGGCTTCTGGGAAGGGTTAGGGTTAGGGTTCGGGCTAGGGTTAGGGTTAGGGGACGGGGACGGTTTAGGGTCCAGGTGAGGGTACGGCAACGCTTTAGGGGGAGCGTGCGTGTGAGGGCGCGGGTTAGTGTTAGCGTACGGGTTAGGATTAGGGGACGGGTGAGGGTCAGGCTTCGGGGAAGAGTTAGGGTTAGGGTTCGGGCTAGGGTTAGGGTTAGGGGACGGGGACGGTTTAGGGTCCAGGTGAGGGTACGGCAACGCTTTAGGGGGAGCGTGCGTGTGAGGGCAGGGGTTAGTGTTAACGTACGGTTAGGATTACGGGACGGGTGAGGGTCAGGCTTCGGGGAAGGGTTAGGGTTAGGGTTCGGGCTAGGGTTAGGGTTAGGGGACGGGGACGGTTTAGGGTCCAGGTGAGGGTACGGCAACGCTTTAGGGGGAGCGTGCGTGTGAGGGCGCGGGTTAGTGTCAGCGTACGGGTTAGGATTAGGGGACGGGTGAGGGTCAGGCTTCGGGGAAGGGTTAGGGTTAGGGTTCGGGCTAGGGTTAGGGTTAGGGGACGGGGACGGTTTAGTGTCCAGGTGAGGGTACGGCAACGCTTTAGGGGGAGCGTGCGTGTGAGGGTGCGGGTTAGTGTTAGGGTATTGGTTAGGATTAGGGGACGGGTGAGGGTCAGGCTTCGGGGAAGGGTTAGGGTTAGGGTTCGGGCTAGGGTTAGGGTTAGGGGACGGGGACGGTTTAGGGTCCAGGTGAGTGTACGGCAACGCTTCAGGGGGAGCGTGCGTGTGAGGGCGCGGGTTAGTGTTACCGTACGGGTTAGGATTAGGGGACGGGTGAGGGTCAGGCTTCGGGGAAGTGTTAGGGTTAGGGTTCGGGCTAGGGTTAGGGTTAGGGGACGGGGACGGTTTAGGGTCCAGGTGAGGGTACGGCAACGCTTTAGGGGGAGCGTGCGTGTGAGGGCGCGGGTTAGTGTTAGGGTATGGGTTAGGATTAGGGGACGGGTGAGGGTCAGGCTTCGGAGAAGGGTTAGGGTTAGGGTTCGGGCTAGGGTTAGGGTTAGGGGATGGGGACGGTTTAGGGTCCAGGTGAGGGTACGGCAACGCTTTAGGGGGAGCGTGCGTGTGAGGGCGCTGGTTAGTGTTAGCGTACGGGTTAGGATTAGGGGACGGGTGAGGGTCAGGCTTCGGGGAAGGGTTAGGGTTAGGGTTCGGGCTAGGGTTAGGGTTAGGGGACGGGGACGGTTTAGGGTCCAGGTGAGGGTACGGCAATGCTTTAGGGGGAGTGTGCGTGTGAGGGCGCGCGATATTGTTAGCGTACGGGTTAGGATTAAGGGACGGGTGAGGGTCAGGCTTCGGGGAAGGGTTAGGGTTAGGGTTCGGGCTAGGGTTAGGGTTAGGGGACGGGGACGGTTTAGGGTCCAGGTGAGGGTACGGCAACGCTTTAGGGGGAGCGTGCGTGTGAGGGCGCGGGTTAGTGTTAGGGTATGGGTTAGGGTTAGGGGACGGGTGAGGGTCAGGCTTCGGGAAAGGGTTAGGGTTACGGTTCGGGCTAGGGTTAGGGTTAGGGGACGGGGACGGTTTAGGGTCCAGGTGAGGGTACGGCAACGCTTTAGGGGGAGCGTGCGTGTGAGGGCGCGGGTTAGTGTTAGGGTATGGGTTAGGATTAGGGGACGGGTGAGGGTCAGGCTTCGGGAAAGGGTTAGGGTTACGGTTCGGGCTAGGGTTAGGGTTAGGGGACGGGGACGGTTTAGGGTCCAGGTGAGGGTACGGCAACGCTTTAGGGGGAGCGTGCGTGTGAGGGCGCGGGTTAGTGTTAGCGTACAGGTTAGGATTAGGGGACGGGTGAGGGTCAGGCTTCGGGAAAGGGTTAGGGTTAGGGTTCGGGCTAGGGTTAGGGTTAGGGGACGGGGACGGTTTAGGGTCCAGGTGAGGGTACGGCAACGCTTTATGGGGAGCGTGCGTGTGAGGGCGCGGGTTAGTGTTAGCGTACGGGTTAGGATTATGGGACGGGTGAGGGTCAGGCTTCGGGGAAGGGTTAGGGTTAGGGTTCGGGCTAGGGTTAGGGTTAGGGGACGGGGACGGTTTAGGGTCCAGGTGAGGGTACGGCAACGCTTTAGGGGGAGCGTGCGTGTGAGGGCGCGGGTTAGTGTTAGCGTACGGGTTAGGATTAGGGGACGTGTGAGGGTCAGGCTTCGGGGAAGGGTTAGGGTTACGGTTCGGGCTAGGGTTATGGTTAGGGGACGGGGACGGTTTAGGGTCCAGGTGAGGGTACGGCAACGCTTTAGAGGGAGCGTGCGTGTGAGGGCGCGGGTTAGTGTTAGCGTATGGTTTAGGATTAGGGGACGGGTGAGGGTCAGGCTTCGGGGAAGGGTTAGGGTTAGGGTTCGGGCTAGGGTTAGGGTTCCGGGACGGGGACGGTTTCGGGTCCAGGTGAGGGTACGGCAACGCTTTAGGGGGAGCGTGCGTGTGAGGGCGCGGGTTAATGTTAGCGTACGGGTGAGGATTACGGGACGGGTGAGGGTCAGGCTTCGGGAAAGGGTTAGTGTTAGGGTTCGGGCTAGGGTTAGGGTTAGGGGACGGGGACGGTTTAGGGTCCAGGTGAGGGTACGGCAACGCTTTAGGGGGAGCGTGCGTGTGAGGGCGCGGGTTAGTGTTAGCGTACGGGTTAGGATTACGGGACGGGTGAGGGTCCGGCTTCGGGGAAGGGTTAGGGTTAGGGTTCGGGCTAGGGTTAGGGTTAGGGGACGGGGATGGTTTAGGGTCCAGGTGAGGGTACGGCAACGCTTTAGGGGGAGCGTGCGTGTGAGGGCGCGGGTTAGTGTTAGCGTACGGGTTAGGATTAGGGGACGGGTGAGGGTCAGGCTTCGGGGAAGGGTTAGGGTTACGGTTCGGGCTAGGGTTAGGGTTAGGGGACGGGGACGGTTTAGGGTCCAGGTGAGGGTACGGCAACGCTTTAGGGGGAGCGTGCGTGTTAGGGCGCGGGTTAGTGTTAGCGTACGCGTTAGGATTAGGGGACGGGTGAGGGTCAGGCTTCGGGGAAGGGTTAGGGTTAGGGTTCGGGCTAGGGTTAGGGTTAGGGGACGAGGACGGTTTAGGGTCCAGGTGAGGGTACGGCAACGCTTTAGGGGGAGCGTGCGTGTGAGGGCGCGGGTTAGTGTTAGCGTACGGGTTAGGATTAGGGGACGGGTGAGGGTCAGGCTTCGGGGAAGGGTTAGGGTTAGTGTTCGGGCTAGGGTTAGGGTTAGGGGACGGGGACGGTTTAGGGTCCAGGTGAGGGTACGGCAACGCTTTAGGGGGAGCGTGCGTGTGAGGGCGCGGGTTAGTGTTAGGGTATGGGTTAGGATTAGGGGACGGGTGAGGGTCAGGCTTCGGGGAAGGGTTAGGGTTAGGGTTCGGGCTAGGGTTAGGGTTAGGGGACGGGGACGGTTTAGGGTCCAGGTGAGGGTACGGCAATGCTTTAGGGGGAGCGTGCGTGTGAGGGCGCGCGATAGTGTAAGCGTACGGCTTAGGATTAAGGGACGGGTGAGGGTCAGGCTTCGGGGAAGGGTTAGGGTTAGGGTTCGGGCTAGGGTTAGGGTTAGGGGACGGGGACGGTTTAGGGTCCAGGTGAGGGTACGGCAACGCTTTAGGGGGAGCGTGCGTGTGAGGGCGCGGGTTAGTGTTAGGGTATGGGTTAGGATTAGGGGACGGGTGAGGGTCAGGCTTCGGGAAAGGGTTAGGGTTAGGGTTCGGGCTAGGGTTAGGGTTAGGGGATGGGGACGGTTTAGGGTCCAGGTGAGGGTACGGCAACGCTTTAGGGGGAGCGTGCGTGTGAGGGCGCGGGTTAGTGTTAGCGTACGGGTTAGGATTAGGGGACGGGTGAGGGTCAGGCTTCGGGGAAGGGTTAGGGTTAGGGTTCGGGGTAGGGTTAGGGTTAGGGGACGGGGACGGTTTAGGGTCCAGGTGAGGGTACGGCAACGCTTTAGGGGGAGCGTGCGTGTGAGGGCGCGGGTTAGTGTTAGCATACGGGTTAGGATTAGGGGACGGGTGAGGGTCAGGCTTCGGGGAAGGGTTAGGGTTAGGGTTCGGGCTAGGGTTAGGGTTAGGGGACGGGGACGGTTTAGGGTCCAGGTGAGGGTACGGCAACGCTTTAGGGGGAGCGTGCGTGTGAGGGCGCGGGTTAGTGTTAGCGTACGGGTTAGGATTAGGGGACGGGTGAGGGTCAGGCTTCGGGGAAGGGTTAGGGTTACGGTTCGGGCTAGGGTTATGGTTAGGGGACGGGGATGGTTTAGGGTCCAGGTGAGGGTACGGCAACGCTTTAGGGGGAGCGTGCGTGTGAGGGCGCGGGTTAGTGTTAGCGTATGGTTTAGGATTAGGGGACGGGTGAGGGTCAGGCTTCGGGGAAGGGTTAGGGTTAGGGTTCGGGCTAGGGTTAGGGTTCGGGGACGGGGACGGTTTAGGGTCCAGGTGAGGGTACGGCAACGCTTTAGGGGGAGCGTGCGTGTGAGGGCGCGGGTTAATGTTAGCGTACGGGTGAGGATTACGGGACGGATGAGGGTCAGGCTTCGGGGAAGGGTTAGTGTTAGGGTTCGGGCTAGGTTTAGGGTTAGGGGACGGGGACAATTTTGGGTCCAGGTGAGGGTACGGCAACGCTTTAGGGGGAGCGTGCGTGTGAGGGCGCGGGTTAGTGTTAGCGTACGGGATAGGATTACGGGACGGGTGAGGGTCCGGCTTCGGGGAAGGGTTAGGGTTAGGGTTCGGGCTAGGGTTAGGGTTAGGGTACGGGGATGGCTTAGGGTCCAGGTGAGGGTACAGCAACGCTTTAGGGGGAGCGTGCGTGTGAGGGCGCGGGTTAGTGTTAGCGTACGGGTTAGGATTAGGGGACGGGTGAGGGTCAGGCTTCGGGGAAGGGTTAGGGTTACGGTTCGGGCTAGGGTTAGGGTTAGGGGACGGGGACGGTTTAGGGTCCAGGTGAGGGTACGGCAACGCTTTAGGGGGAGCGTGCGTGTGAGGGCGCTGGTTAGTGTTAGCGTACGCGTTAGGATTAGGGGACGGGTGAGGGTCAGGCTTCGGGGAAGGGTTAGGGTTAGGGTTCGGGCTAGGGTTAGGGTTAGGGGACGAGGACGGTTTAGGGTCCAGGTGAGGGTACGGCAACGCTTTAGGGGGAGCGTGCGTGTGAGGGCGCGGGTTAGTGTTAGCGTACGGGTTAGGATTAGGGGACGGGTGAGGGTCAGGCTTCGGGGAAGGGTTAGGGTTAGGGTTCGGGCTAGGGTTAGGGTTAGGGGACGGGGACGGTTTAGGGTCCAGGTGAGGGTACGGCAACGCTTTAGGGGGAGCGTGCGTGTGAGGGCGCGGGTTAGTGTTAGCGTACGGGTTAGGATTAGGGGACGGGTGAGGGTCAGGCTTCGGGGAAGGGTTAGGGTTAGGGTTCGGGCTAGGGTTAGGGTTAGGGGACGGGGACGGTTTAGGGTCCAGGTGAGGGTACGGCAACGCTTTAGGGGGAGCGTGCGTGTGAGGGCGCGGGTTAGTGTTAGGGTATGGGTTAGGATTAGGGGACGGGTGAGGGTCAGGCTTCGGGGAAGGGTTAGGGTTAGGGTTCGGGCTAGGGTTAGGGTTAGGGGACGGGGACGGTTTAGGGTCCAGGTGAGGGTACGGCAACACTTTAGGGGGAGCGTGCGTGTGAGGGCGCGGGTTAGTGTTAGCGTACGGGTTAGGATTAGGGGACGGGTGAGGGTCAGGCTTCGGGGAAGGGTTAGGGTTAGGGTTCGGGCTAGGGTTAGGGTTAGGGGACGGGGACGGTTTAGGGTCCAGGTGAGGGTACTGCAACGCTTTAGGGGGAGCGTGCGTGTGAGGACGCGGGTTAGTGTTAGCGTACGGGTTAGGATTAGGGGACGGGTGAGGGTCAGGCTTCGGGGAAGGGTTAGGGTTCGGGCTAGGGTTAGGGTTAGGGGACGGGGACGGTTTAGGGTCCAGGTGAGGGTACGGCAACGCTTTAGGGGGAGCGTGCGTGTGAGGGCGCGGGTTAGTGTTAGCGTACGGGTTAGGATTAGGGGACGGGTGAGGGTCAGGCTTCGGGGAAGGGTTAGGGTTAGGGTTAGGGCTTGGGTTAGGGTTAGGGGATGGGGACGGTTTAGGGTCCAGGTGAGGGTACGGCAACGCTTTAGGGGGAGCGTGCGTGTGAGGGCGCGGGTTAGTGTTAGCGTACGGGTTAGGATTAGGGGACGGGTGAGGGTCAGGCTTCGGGGAAGTGTTAGGGTTAGGGTTCGGGCTAGGGTTAGGGTTAGGGAACGGGGACGGTTTAGGGTCCAGGTGAGGGTACGGCAACGCTTTAGGGGGAGCGTGCGTGTGAGGGCGCGGGTTAGTGTTAGGGTATGGGTTAGGATTAGGGGACGGTTGAGGGTCAGGCTTCGGGGAAGGGTTAGGGTTAGGGTTCGGGCTAGGGTTAGGGTTAGGGGACGGGGACGGTTTAGGGTCCAGGTGAGGGTACGGCAACGCTTTAGGGGGAGCGTGCGTGTGAGGGCGCGGGTTAGTGTTAGCGTACGGGTTAGGATTAGGGGACGGGTGAGGGTCACGCTTCGGGGAAGGGTTAGGGTTAGGGTTCGGGCTAGGGTTAGGGTTAGGGGACGGGGACGGTTTAGGGTCCAGGTGAGGGTACGGCAACGCTTTAGGGGGAGCGTGCGTGTGAGGGCGCGTGTTAGTGTTAGGGTATGGGTTAGGATTAGGGGACGGGTGAGGGTCAGGCTTCGGGGAAGGGTTAGGGTTAGGGTTCGGGCTAGGGTTAGGGTTAGGGGACGGGGAAGGTTTAGGGTCCAGGTGAGGGTACGGCAACGCTTTAGGGGGAGCGTGCGTGTGAGGGCGCGGGTTAGTGTTAGGGTATGGGTTAGGATTAGGGGACGGGTTAGGGTCAGGCTTCGGAGAAGGGTTAGGGTTAGGGTTCGGGCTAGGGTTAGGGTTAGGGGATGGGGACGGTTTAGGGTCCAGTTGAGGGTACGGCAACGCTTTAGGGGGAGCGTGCGTGTGAGGGCGCGGGTTAGTGTTAGCGTACGGGTTAGGATTAGGGGACGGGTGAGGGTCAGGCTTCGGGGAAGGGTTAGGGTTAGGGTTCGGGCTAGGGTTAGGGTTAGGGGACGGGGACGGTTTAGGGTCCAGGTGAGGGTACGGCAATGCTTTAGGGGGAGCGTGCGTGTGAGGGCGCGCGATAGTGTTAGCGTACGGCTTAGGATTAAGGGACGGGTGAGGGTCAGGCTTCGGGGAAGGGTTAGTGTTAGGGTTCGGGCTAGGGTTAGGGTTAGGGGACGGGGACGGTTTAGGGTCCAGGTGAGGGTACGGCAACGCTTTAGGGGGAGCGTGCGTGTGAGGGCGCGGGTTAGTGTTAGGGTATGGGTTAGGATTAGGGGACGGGTGAGGGTCAGGCTTCGGGAAAGGGTTAGGGTTAGGGTTCGGGCTAGGGTTAGGGTTAGGGGACGGGGACGGTTTAGGGTCCAGGTGAGGGTACGGCAACGCTTTAGGGGGAGCGTGCGTGTGAGGGCGCGGGTTAGTGTTAGCGTACGGGTTAGGATTAGGGGACGGGTGAGGGTCAGGCTTCGGGGAAGGGTTAGGGTTAGGGTTCGGGCTAGGGTTAGGGTTAGGGGACGGGGACGGTTTAGGGTCCAGGTGAGGGTACGGCAACGCTTTAGGGGGAGCGTGCGTGTGAGGGCGCGGGTTAGTGTTAGCGTACGGGTTAGGATTAGGGGACGGGTGAGGGTCAGGCTTCGGGGAAGGGTTAGGGTTAGGGTTCGGGCTAGGGTTAGGGTTAGGGGACGGGGACGGTTTAGGGTCCAGGTGAGGGTACGGCAACGCTTTAGGGGGAGCGTGCGTGTGAGGGCGTGGGTTAGTGTTAGCGTACGGGTTAGGATTAGGGGACGGGTGAGGGTCAGGCTTCGGGGAAGGGTTAGGGTTACGGTTCGGGCTAGGGTTATGGTTAGGGGACGGGGACGGTTCAGGGTCCAGGTGAGGGTACGGCAACGCTTTAGGGGGAGCGTGCGTGTGAGGGCGCGGGTTAGTGTTAGCGTATGGTTTAGGATTAGGGGACGGGTGAGGGTCAGGCTTCGGGGAAGGGTTAGGGTTAGGGTTCGGGCTAGGGTTAGGGTTCGGGGACGGGGACGGTTTCGGGTCCAGGTGAGGGTACGGCAACGCTTTAGGGGGAGCGTGCGTGTGAGGGCGCGGGTTAATGTTAGCGTACGGGTGAGGATTACGGGACGGGTGAGGGTCAGGCTTCGGGGAAGGGTTAGTGTTAGGGTTCGGGCTAGGTTTAGGGTTAGGGGACGGGGACGGTTTAGGGTCCAGGTGAGGGTACGGCAACGCTTTAGGGGGAGCGTGCGTGTGAGGGCGCGGGTTAGTGTTAGCGTACGGGTTAGGATTACGGGACGGGTGAGGGTCCGGCTTCGGGGAAGGGTTAGGGTTAGGGTTCGGTCTAGGGTTAGGGTTAGGGGACGGGGACGGATTAGGGTCCAGGTGAGGGTACGGCAACGCTTTAGTGGGAGCGTGCGTGTGAGGGCGCGGGTTAGTGTTAGCGTACGGGTTAGGATTAGGGGACGGGTGAGGGTCAGGCTTCGGGGAAGGGTTAGGTTTACGGTTCGGGCTAGGGTTAGAGTTAGGGGACGGGGACGGTTTAGGGTCCAGGTGAGGGTACGGCAACGTTTTAGGGGGAGTGTGCGTGTGAGGGCGCGGGTTAGTGTTAGCGTACGCGTTAGGATTAGGGGACGGGTGAGGGTCAGGCTTCGGGGAAGGGTTAGGGTCAGGGTTCGGGCTAGGGTTAGGGTTAGGGGACGGGGACGGTTTAGGGTCCAGGTGAGGGTACGGCAACGCTTTAGGGGGAGCGTGCGTGTGAGGGCGCGGGTTTGTGTTAGCGTACGGGTTAGGATTACGGGACGGGTGAGGGTCCGGCTTCGGGGAAGGGTTAGGGTTAGGGTTCGGGCTAGGGTTAGGGTTAGGGTACGGGGATGGTTTAGGGTCCAGGTGAGGGTACGGCAACGCTTTAGGGGGAGGGTGCGTGTGAGGGCGCGGGTTAGTGTTAGGTTATGGGTTAGGATTAGGGGACGGGTGAGGGTCAGGCTTCGGGGAAGGGTTAGGGTTAGGGTTCGGGCTAGGGTTAGCGTTAGGGGACGGGGACGGTTTAGGGTCCAGGTGAGGGTACGGCAACGCTTTAGGGGGAGCGTGCGTGTGAGGGCGCGGGTTAGTGTTAGCGTATGGTTTAGGATTAGGGGACAGATGAGGGTCAGGCTTCGGGGAAGGGTTAGGGTTAGGGTTCGGGCTAGGGTTAGGGTTCGGGGACGGGGACGGTTTAGGGTCCAGGTGAGGGTACGGCAACGCTTTAGGGGGAGCGTGCGTGTGAGGGCGCGGGTTAGTGTTAGCGTACGGGTTAGGATTAGGGGACGGGTGAGGGTCAGGCTTCGGGGAAGGGTTAGGGTTAGGGTTCGGGCTAGGGTTAGGGTTAGGGGACGGGGACGGTTTAGGGTCCAGGTGAGGGTACGGCAACGCTTTAGGGGGAGCGTGCGTGTGAGGGCGCGGGTTAGTGTTAGGGTATGGGTTAGGATTAGGGGACGGGTGAGGGTTAGGCTTCGGGGAAGGGTTAGGGTTAGGGTTCGGGCTAGGGTTAGAGTTAGGGGACGGGGACGGTTTCGGGTCCAGGTGAGGGTACGGCAACGCTTTAGGGGGAGCGTGCGTGTGAGGGCGCGGGTTAGTGTTAGCGTACGGGTTAGGATTAGGGGACGGGTGAGGGTCAGGCTTCGGGGAAGGGTTAGGGTTAGGGTTCGGGCTAGGGTTAGGGTTAGGGGACGGGGACGGTTTAGGGTCCAGGTGAGGGTACGGCAACGCTTTAGGGGGAGCGTGCGTGTGAGGGCGCGGGTTAGTGTTAGCGTACGGGTTAGGATTAGGGGACGGGTGAGGGTCAGGCTTCGGGGAAGGGTTAGGGTTAGGGTTCGGGCTAGGGTTAGGGTTAGGGGACGGGGACGGTTTAGGGTCCAGGTGAGGGTACGGCAACGCTTTAGGGGGAGCGTGCGTGTGAGGGCGCGCGATAGTGTTAGCGTACGGCTTAGGATTAGGGGACGGGTGAGGGTCAGGCTTCGGGGAAGGGTTAGGGTTAGGGTTCGGGCTAGGGTTAGGGTTAGGTGACGGGGACGGTTTAGGGTCCAGGTGAGGGTACGGCAACGCTTTAGGGGGAGCGTGCGTGTGAGGGCGCGGGTTAGTGTTAGGGTATGGGTTAGGATTAGGGGACGGGTGAGGGTCAGGCTTCGGGGAAGGGTTAGGGTTAGGGTTCGGGCTAGGGTTAGGGTTAGGGGACGGGGACGGTTTAGGGTCCAGGTGAGGGTACGGCAACGCTTTAGGGGGAGCGTGCGTGTGAGGGCGCGGGTTAGTGTTAGCGTACGGGTTAGGATTAGGGGACGGGTGAGGGTCAGGCTTCGGGGAAGGGTTAGGGTTAGGGTTCGGGCTAGGGTTAGGGTTAGGGGACGGGGTCGGTTTAGGGTCCAGGTGAGGGTACGGCAACGCTTTAGGGGGAGCGTGCGTGTGAGGGCGCGGGTTAGTGTCAGCGTACGGGTTAGGATTAGGGGACGGGAGAGGGTCAGGCTTCGGGGAAGGGTTAGGGTTACGGTTCGGGCCAGGGTTAGGGTTAGGGGACGGGGACGGTTTAGGGTCCAGGTGAGGGTACGGCAACGCTTTAGGGGGAGCGTGCATGTGAGGGCGCGGGTTAGTGTTAGGTTATGGGTTAGGATTAGGGGACGGGTGAGGGTCAGGCTTCGGGGAAGGGTTAGGGTTAGGGTTCGGGCTAGGGTTAGGGTTAGGGGACGGGGACGGTTTAGGGTCCAGGTGAGGGTACGGCAACGCTTTAGGGGGAGCGTGCGTGTGAGGGCGCGGGTTAGTGTTAGCGTACGGGTTAGGATTAGGGGACGGGTGAGGGTCAGGCTTCGGGGAAGGGTTAGGGTTAGGGTTCGGGCTAGGGTTAGGGTTAGGGGACGGGGACGGTTTAGGGTCCAGGTGAGGGTACGGCAACGCTTTAGGGGGAGCGTGCGTGTGAGGGCGCGGGTTAGTGTTAGCGTACGGGTTAGGATTAGGGGACGGGTGAGGGTCAGGGTTCGGGGACGGGTTAGGGTTACGGTTCGGGCTAGGGTTATGGTTAGGGGACGGGGACGGTTTAGGGTCCAGGTGAGGGTATGGCAACGCTTTAGGGGGAGCGTGCGTGTGAGGGCGCGGGTTAGTGTTAGCGTATGGTTTAGGATTAGGGGACGGGTGTGGGTCAGGCTTCGGGGAAGGGTTAGGGTTAGGGTTCGGGCTAGGGTTAGGGTTAGGGGACGGGGACGGTTTCGGGTCCAGGTGAGGGTACGGCAACGCTTTAGGGGGAGCGTGCGTGTGAGGGCGCGGGTTAGTGTTAGTGTACGGGTTAGGATTAGGGGACGGGTGAGGGTCAGGCTTCGGGGAAGGGTTAGGGTTAGGGTTCGGGCTAGGGTTAGGGTTAGGGGAAGGGGACGGTTTAGGGTCCAGGTGAGGGTACGGCAACGCTTTAGGGGGAGCGTGCGTGTGAGGGCGCGGGTTAGTGTTAGGGTATGGGTTAGGATTAGGGGACGGGTGAGGGTTAGGCTTCGGGGAAGGGTTAGGGTTAGGGTTCGGGCTAGGGTTAGGGTTAGGGGACGGGGACGGTTTAGGGTCCAGGTGAGGGTACGGCAACGCTTTAGGGGGAGCGTGCGTGTGAGGGCGCGTGTTAGTGTTAGCGTACGGGTTAGGATTAAGGGACGGGTGAGGGTCAGGCTTCGGGGAAGGGTTAGGGTTAGGGTTCGGGCTAGGGTTAGGGTTAGGGGACGGGGACGGTTTAGGGTCCAGGTGAGGGTACGGCAACGCTTTAGGGGGAGCGTGCGTGTGAGGGCGCGGGTTAGTGTTAGCGTACGGGTTAGGATTAGGGGATGGGTGAGGGTCAGGCTTCGGGGAAGTGTTAGGGTTAGGGTTCGGGCTAGGGTTAGGGTTAGGGGACGGGGACGGTTTAGGGTCCAGGTGAGGGTATGGCAACGCTTTAGGGGGAGTGTGCGTGTGAGGGCGCGGGTTAGTGTTAGCGTACGGCTTAGGATTAGGGGACGGGTGAGGGTCAGGCTTCGGGGAAGGGTTAGGGTTAGGGTTCGGGCTAGGGTTAGGGTTAGGGGACGGGGACGGTTTAGGGTCCAGGTGAGGGTACGGCAACGCTTTAGGGGGAGCGTGCGTGTGAGGGCGCGGGTTAGTGTTAGCGTACGGGTTAGGATTAGGGGACGGGTGAGGGTCAGGCTTCGTGGAAGGGTTAGGGTTAGGGTTCGGGCTAGGGTTAGTGTTAGGGGATGGGGACGGTTTAGGGTCCAGGTGAGGGTACGGCAACGCTTTACGGGGAGCGTGCGTGTGAGGGCGCGGGTTAGTGTTAGCGTACGGGTTAGGATTAGGGGACGGGTGAGGGTCAGGCTTCGGGGAAGGGTTAGGGTTAGGGTTCGGGCTAGGGTTAGGGTTAGGGGATGGGGACGGTTTAGGGTCCAGGTGAGGGTACGGCAACGCTTTAGGGGGAGCGTGCGTGTGAGGGCGCGGGTTAGTGTTAGCGTACGGGTTAGGATTGGGGACGGGTGAGGGTCAGGCTTCGGGGAAGGGTTAGGGTTAGGGTTCGGGCTAGGGTTAGGGTTAGGGGACGGGGACGGTTTAGGGTCCAGGTGAGGGTACGGCAACGCTTTAGGGGGAGCGTGCGTGTGAGGGCGCAGGTTAGTGTTAGCGTACGGGTTAGGATTAGGGGACGGGTGAGGGTCAGGCTTCGGGGAAGGGTTAGGGTTAGGGTTCGGGCTAGGGTTAGGGTTAGGGGACGGGGACGGTTTAGGGTCCAGGTGAGGGTACGGCAACGCTTTAGGGGGAGCGTGCGTGTGAGGGCGCGGGTTAGTGTTAGCGTACGGGTTAGGATTAGGGGACGGGTGAGGGTCAGGCTTCGGGGAAGGGTTAGGGTTAGGGTTCGGGCTAGGGTTAGGGTTAGGGGACGGGGACGGTTTAGGGTCCAGGTGAGGGTACGGCAACGCTTTAGGGGGAGCGTGCGTGTGAGGGCGCGGGTTAGTGTTAGCGTACTGGTTAGGATTACGGGACGAGTGAGGGTCAGGCTTCGGGGAAGGGTTAGGGTTAGGGTTCGGGCTAGGGTTAGGGTTAGGGGACGGGGATGGTTTAGGGTCCAGGTGAGGGTACGGCAACGCTTTAGGGGGAGCGTGCGTGTGAGGGCGCGGGTTAGTGTTAGCGTACGGGTTAGGACTAGGGGCTGGGTGAGGGTCAGGCTTCGGGGTAGGGTTAGGGTTAGGGTTCGGGCTACGGTTAGGGTTAAGGGGCGGGGACGGTTTAGGGTCCAGGTGAGGGTACGGCAACGCTTTAGGGGGAGCGTGCGTGTGAGGGCGCGGGTTAGTGTTAGTGTACGGGTTAGGATTCGTGGATGGGTTAGGGTCAGGCTTCGGGGAAGGGTTAGGGTTAGGGTTCGGGCTAGGGTTAGGGTTAGGGGACGTGGACGGTTTAGGGTCCAGGTGAGGGTACGGCAACGCTTTAGGTGGAGCATGCGTGTGAGGGCACGGGTTAGTGTTAGCGTACGGGTTAGGATTAGGGGACGGGAGAGGGTCACGCTTCGGGGAAGGGTAAGGGTTAGGGTTCGGGCTAGGGTTAGGGTTAGGGGACGGGGACGGTTTAGGGTCCAGGTGAGTGTACGGCAACGCTTTAGGGGGAGCGTGCGTGTGAGGGCGCGGGTTAGTGTTAGTGTACGGGTTAGGATTAGTGGATGGGTGAGGGTCAGGCTTCGAGGAAGGGTTTGGGTTAGGGTTCGGGCTAGGGTTAGGGTTAGGGGACGTGGACGGTTTAGGGTCCAGGTGAGGGTACGGCAACGCTTTAGGGGGAGCGTGCGTGTGAGGGCGCGGGGTAGTGTTAGCGTACGGGTTAGGATTAGGGGACGGGTGAGGGTCAGGCTTCGGGGAAGGGTTAGGGTTAGGGTTCGGGCTAGGGTTAGGGTTAGGGGACGGGGACGGTTTAGGGTCCAGGTGAGGGTACAGCAACGCTTTAGGGGGAGCGTGCGTGTGAGGGCGCGGGTTAGTGTTAGTGTACGGGTTAGGATTAGGGGACGGGTGAGGGTCAGGCTTCGGGGAAGGGTTAGGGTTAGGGTTCGGGCTAGGGTTAGGGTTAGGGGACGGGGACGGTTTAGGGTCCAGGTGAGGGTACGGCAACGCTTTAGGGGGAGCGTGCGTGTGAGGGCGCGGGTTAGTGTTAGGGTATGGGTTAGGATTAGGGGACGGGTGAGGGTTAGGCTTCGGGGAAGGGTTAGGGTTAGGGTTCGGGCTAGGGTTAGGGTTAGGGGACGGGGACGGTTTCGGGTCCAGGTGAGGGTATGGCAACGCTTTAGGGGGAGCGTGCGTGTGAGGGCGCGGGTTAGTGTTAGCGTACGGGTTAGGAGTAGGGGACGGGCGAGGGTTAGGCTTCGGGGAAGGGTTAGGGTTAGGGTTCGGGCTAGGGTTAGGGTTAGGGGACGGGGACGGTTTAGGGTCCAGGTGAGGGTACGGCAATGCTTTAGGGGGAGCGTGCGTGTGAGGGCGCGCGATAGTGTTAGCGTATGGCTTAGGATTAAGGGACGGGTGAGGGTCAGGCTTCGGGGAAGGGTTAGGGTTAGGGTTCGGGCTAGGGTTAGGGTTAGGGGACGGGGACGGTTTAGGGTCCAGGTGAGGGTACGGCAACGCTTTAGGGGGAGCGTGCGTGTGAGGGCGCGGGTTAGTGTTAGCGTACGGGTTAGGATTAGGGGACGGGTGAGGGTCAGGCTTCGGGGACGGGTTAGGGTTACGGTTCGGGCTAGGGTTATGGTTAGGGGACGGGGACGGTTTAGGGTCCAGGTGAGGGTATGGCAACGCTTTAGGGGGAGCGTGCGTGTGAGGGCGCGGGTTAGTGTTAGCGTATGGTTTAGGATTAGGGGACGGGTGAGGGTCAGGCTTTGGGGAAGGGTTAGGGTTAGGGTTCGGGCTAGGGTTAGGGTTAGGGGACGGGGACGGTTTCGGGTCCAGGTGAGGGTACGGCAACGCTTTAGGGGGAGCGTGCGTGTGAGGGCGCAGGTTAATGTTAGCGTACGGGTGAGGATTACGGGACGGGTGAGGGTCAGGCTTCGGGGAAGGGTTAGTGTTAGGGTTCGGGCTAGGGTTAGGGTTAGGGGACGGGGACGGTTTAGGGTCCAGGTGAGGGTACGGCAACGCTTTAGGGGGAGCGTGCGTGTGAGGGCGCGGGTTAGTGTTAGCGTACGGGATAGGATTAGGGGACGGGTGAGGGTTAGGCTTCGGGGAAGGGTTAGGGTTAGGGTTCGGGCTAGGGTTAGGGTTAGGGGACGGGGACGGTTTCGGGTCCAGGTGAGGGTACGGCAACGCTTTAGGGGGAGCGTGCGTGTGAGGGCGCGGGTTAGTGTTAGCGTACGGGTTAGGATTAGGGGACGGGTGAGGGTCAGGCTTCGGGGAAGGGTTAGGGTTAGGGTTCGGGCTAGGGTTAGGGTTAGGGGACGGGGACGGTTTAGGGTCCAGGTGAGGGTACGGCAACGTTTTAGGGGGAGCGTGCGTGTGAGGGCGCGGGTTAGTGTTAGCGTACGGGTTAGGATTAGGGGACGGGTGAGGGTCAGGCTTCGGGGAAGGGTTAGGGTTAGGGTTCGGGCTAGGGTTATGGTTAAGGGACGGGGACGGTTTAGGGTCCAGGTGAGGGTACGGCAACGCTTTAGGGGGAGCGTGCGTGTGAGGGCGCGGGTTAGTGTCAGCGTACGGGTTAGGATTAGGGGACGGGAGAGGGTCAGGCTTCGGGGAAGGGTTAGGGTTACGGTTCGGGCTAGGGTTAGGGTTCGGGGACGGGGACGGTTTAGGGTCCAGGTGAGGGTACGGCAACGCTTTAGGGGGAGCGTGCGTGTGAGGGCGCGGTTTAGTGTTAGCGTATGGGTTAGGATTAGGGGACGGGTGAGGGTCAGGCTTCGAGGAAGGGTTAGGGTTAGGGTTCGGGCTAGGGTTAGGGTTAGGGGACGGGGACGGTTTCGGGTCCAGGTGAGGGTACGGCAACGCTTTAGGGGGAGCGTGCGTGTGAGGGCGCGGGTTAGTGTTAGCGTACGGGTGAGGATTACGGGACGGGTGAGGGTCAGGCTTCGGGGAAGGGTTAGGGTTAGGGTTCGGGCTAGGGTTAGGGTTAGGGGACGGGGACGGTTTAGGGTCCAGGTGAGGGTACGGCAACGCTTTAGGGGGAGCGTGCATGTGAGGGCGCGGGTTAGTGTTAGGTTATGGGTTAGGATTAGGGGACGGGTGAGGGTCAGGCTTTGGGGAAGGTTTAGGGTTAGGGTTCGGGCTAGGGTTAGCGTTAGGGGACGGGGACGGTTTAGGGTCCAGGTGAGGGTACGGCAACGCTTTAGGGGGAGCGTGCGTGTGAGGGCGCGGGTTAGTGTTAGCGTACGGGTTAGGATTAGGGGACGGGTGAGGGTCAGGCTTCGGGGAAGGGTTAGGGTTAGGGTTCGGGCTAGGGTTAGGGTTAGGGGACGGGGACGGTTTAGGGTCCAGGTGAGGGTACGGCAACGCTTTAGGGGGAGCGTGCGTGTGAGGGCGCGGGTTAGTGTTAGCGTACGGGTTAGGATTAGGGGACGGGTGAGGGTCAGGGTTCGGGGACGGGTTAGGGTTACGGTTCGGGCTAGGGTTATGGTTAAGGGACGGGGACGGTTTAGGGTCCAGGTGAGGGTATGGCAACGCTGTAGGGGGAGCGTGCGTGTGAGGGCGCGGGTTAGTGTTAGCGTATGGTTTAGGATTAGGGGACGGGTGAGGGTCAGGCTTCGGGGAAGGGTTAGGGTTAGGGTTCGGGCTAGGGTTAGGGTTAGGGGACGGGGACGGTTTCGGGTCCAGGTGAGGGTACGGCAACGCTTTAGGGGGAGCGTGCGTGTGAGGGCGCGGGTTAGTGTTAGTGTACGGGTTAGGATAAGGGGACGGGTGAGGGTCAGGCTTCGGGGAAGGGTTAGGGTTAGGGTTCGGGCTAGGGTTAGGGTTAGGGGAAGGGGACGGTTTAGGGTCCAGGTGAGGGTACGGCAACGCTTTAGGGGGAGCGTGCGTGTGAGGGCGCGGGTTAGTGTTAGGGTATGGGTTAGGATTAGGGGACGGGTGAGGGTTAGGCTTCGGGGAAGGGTTAGGGTTAGGGTTCGGGCTAGGGTTAGGGTTAGGGGACGGGGACGGTTTAGGGTCCAGGTGAGGGTACGGCAACGCTTTAGGGGGAGCGTGCGTGTGAGGGCGCGGGTTAGTGTTAGCGTACGGGTTAGGATTAGGGGACGGGTGAGGGTCAGGCTTCGGGGAAGGGTTAGGGTTAGGGTTCGGGCTAGGGTTATGGTTAAGGGACGGGGACGGTTTAGGGTCCAGGTGAGGGTACGGCAACGCTTTAGGGGGAGCGTGCGTGTGAGGGCGCGGGTTAGTGTCAGCGTACGGGTTAGGATTAGGGGACGGGAGAGGGTCAGGCTTCGGGGAAGGGTTAGGGTTACGGTTCGGGCTAGGGTTAGGGTTAGGGGACGGGGACGGTTTAGGGTCCAGGTGAGGGTACGGCAACGCTTTAGGGGGAGCGTGCGTGTGAGGGCGCGGTTTAGTGTTAGCGTATGGGTTAGGATTAGGGGACGGGTGAGGGTCAGGCTTCGAGGAAGGGTTAGGGTTAGGGTTCGGGCTAGGGTTAGGGTTAGGGGACGGGGACGGTTTCGGGTCCAGGTGAGGGTACGGCAACGCTTTAGGGGGAGCGTGCGTGTGAGGGCGCGGGTTAGTGTTAGCGTACGGGTGAGGATTACGGGACGGGTGAGGGTCAGGCTTCGGGGAAGGGTTAGGGTTAGGGTTCGGGCTAGGGTTAGGGTTAGGGGACGGGGACGGTTTAGGGTCCAGGTGAGGGTACGGCAACGCTTTAGGGGGAGCGTGCATGTGAGGGCGCGGGTTAGTGTTAGGTTATGGGTTAGGATTAGGGGACGGGTGAGGGTCAGGCTTTGGGGAAGGTTTAGGGTTAGGGTTCGGGCTAGGGTTAGCGTTAGGGGACGGGGACGGTTTAGGGTCCAGGTGAGGGTACGGCAACGCTTTAGGGGGAGCGTGCGTGTGAGGGCGCGGGTTAGTGTTAGCGTACGGGTTAGGATTAGGGGACGGGTGAGGGTCAGGCTTCGGGGAAGGGTTAGGGTTAGGGTTCGGGCTAGGGTTAGGGTTAGGGGACGGGGACGGTTTAGGGTCCAGGTGAGGGTACGGCAACGCTTTAGGGGGAGCGTGCGTGTGAGGGCGCGGGTTAGTGTTAGCGTACGGGTTAGGATTAGGGGACGGGTGAGGGTCAGGGTTCGGGGACGGGTTAGGGTTACGGTTCGGGCTAGGGTTATGGTTAAGGGACGGGGACGGTTTAGGGTCCAGGTGAGGGTATGGCAACGCTGTAGGGGGAGCGTGCGTGTGAGGGCGCGGGTTAGTGTTAGCGTATGGTTTAGGATTAGGGGACGGGTGAGGGTCAGGCTTCGGGGAAGGGTTAGGGTTAGGGTTCGGGCTAGGGTTAGGGTTAGGGGACGGGGACGGTTTCGGGTCCAGGTGAGGGTACGGCAACGCTTTAGGGGGAGCGTGCGTGTGAGGGCGCGGGTTAGTGTTAGTGTACGGGTTAGGATAAGGGGACGGGTGAGGGTCAGGCTTCGGGGAAGGGTTAGGGTTAGGGTTCGGGCTAGGGTTAGGGTTAGGGGAAGGGGACGGTTTAGGGTCCAGGTGAGGGTACGGCAACGCTTTAGGGGGAGCGTGCGTGTGAGGGCGCGGGTTAGTGTTAGGGTATGGGTTAGGATTAGGGGACGGGTGAGGGTTAGGCTTCGGGGAAGGGTTAGGGTTAGGGTTCGGGCTAGGGTTAGGGTTAGGGGACGGGGACGGTTTAGGGTCCAGGTGAGGGTACGGCAACGCTTTAGGGGGAGCGTGCGTGTGAGGGCGCGGGTTAGTGTTAGCGTACGGGTTAGGATTAGGGGACGGGTGAGGGTCAGGCTTCGGGGAAGGGTTAGGGTTAGGGTTCGGTCTAGGGTTAGGGTTAGGGGACGGGGACGGTTTAGGGTCCAGGTGAGGGTACGGCAACGCTTTAGGGGGAGCGTGCGTGTGAGGGCGCGGGTTAGTGTCAGCGTACGGGTTAGGATTAGGGGACGGGTGAGGGTCAGGCTTCGGGGAAGGGTTAGGGTTAGGGTTCGGGCTAGGGTTAGGGTTAGGGGACGGGGACGTTTTAGGGTCCAGGTGAGGGTACGGCAAGCTTTAGGGGGAGCCTGCGTGTGAGGGCGTGGGTTAGTGTTAGCGTACGGGTTAGGATTAGGGGACGGGTGAGGGTCAGGCTTCGGGGAAGGGTTAGGGTTAGGGTTAGGGCTAGGGTTAGGGTTAGGGGACGGGGACGCTTTAGGGTCCAGGTGAGGGTACGGCAACGCTTTAGGGGGAGCGTGCGTGTGAGGGCGTGCGATAGTGTTAGCGTACGGGTTAAGATTAGGGGACGGGTGAGGGTCAGGCTTCGGGGAAGGGTTAGGGTTAGGGTTCGGGCTAGGGTTAGGGTTAGGGGACGGGGACGGTTTAGGGTCCAGGTGAGGGTACGGCAACGCTTTAGGGGGAGCGTGCGTGTGAGGGCGCGGGTTAGTGTTAGGGTATGGGTTAGCATTAGGGGACGGGTGAGGGTCAGGCTTCTGGGAAGGGTTAGGGTTAGGGTTCGGGCTAGGGTTAGGGTTAGGGGACGGGGACGGTTTAGGGTCCAGGTGAGGGTACGGCAACGTTTTAGGGGGAGCGTGCGTGTGAGGGCGCGGGTTAGTGTTAGCGTACGGGTTAGGATTAGGGGACGGGTGAGGGTCAGGCTTCGGGGAAGAGTTAGGGTTAGGGTTCGGGCTAGGGTTAGGGTTAGGGGACGGGGACGGTTTAGGGTCCAGGTGAGGGTACGGCAACGCTTTAGGGGGAGCGTGCGTGTGAGGACGCGGGTTAGTGTTAACGTACGGTTAGGATTACGGGACGGGTGAGGGTCAGGCTTCGGGGAAGGGTTAGGGTTAGGGTTCGGGCTAGGGTTAGGGTTAGGGGACGGGGACGGTTTAGGGTCCAGGTGAGGGTACGGCAACGCTTTAGGGGGAGCGTGCGTGTGAGGGCGCGGGTTAGTGTTAGCGTACGGGTTGGGATTAGGGGACGGGTGAGGGTCACGCTTCGGGGAAGGGTTAGGGTTAGGGTTCGGGCTAGGGTTAGGGTTAGGGGACGGGGACGGTTTAGGGTCCAGGTGAGGGTACGGCAACGCTTTAGGGGGAGCGTGCGTGTGAGGGCGCGGGTTAGTGTTAGGGTATGGGTTAGGATTAGGGGACGGGTGAGGGTCAGGCTTCGGAGAAGGGTTAGGGTTAGGGTTCGGGCTAGGGTTAGGGTTAGGGGATAGGGACGGTTTAGGGTCCAGGTGAGGGTACGGCAACGCTTTAGGGGGAGCGTGCGTGTGAGGGCGCTGGTTAGTGTTAGCGTACGGGTTAGGATTAGGGGACGGGTGAGGGTCAGGCTTCGGGGAAGGGTTAGGGTTAGGGTTCGGGCTAGGGTTAGGGTTAGGGGACGGGGACGGTTTAGGGTCCAGATGAGGGTACGGCAACGCTTTAGGGGGAGCGTGCGTGTGAGGGCGCGGGTTAGTGTCAGCGTACGGGTTAGGATTAAGGGACGGGTGAGGGTCAGGCTTCGGGGAAGGGTTACGGTTAGGGTTCGGGCTAGGGTTAGGGTTAGGGGACGGGGACGGTTTAGGGTCCAGGTGAGGGTATGGCAACGCTTTAGGGGGAGCGTGCGTGTGAGGGCGCGCGTTAGTGTTAGCGTACGGCTTAGGATTAGGGGACGGGTGAGGGTCAGGCTTCGGGGAAGGGTTAGGGTTAGGGTTCGGGCTAGGGTTAGGGTTAGGGGACGGGGACGGTTTAGGGTCCAGGTGAGGGTACGGCAACGCTTTAGGGGGAGCGTGCGTGTGAGGGCGCGGGTTAGTGTTAGCGTACGGGTTAGGATTAGGGGACGGGTGAGGGTCAGGCTTCGGGGAAGGGTTAGGGTTAGGGTTCGGGCTAGGGTTAGGGTTAGGGGACGGGGACGGTTTAGGGTCCAGGTGAGGGTACGGCAACGCTTTAGGGGGAGCGTGCGTGTGAGGGCGCGGGTTAGTGTTACCGTACGGGTTAGGATTAGGGGACGGGTGAGGGTCAGGCTTCGGGGAAGGGTTAGGGTTAGGGTTCGGGCTAGGGTTAGGGTTAGGGGACGGGGACGGTTTAGGGTCCAGGTGAGGGTACGGCAATGCTTTAGGGGGAGCGTGCGTGTGAGGGCGCGGGTTAGTGTTAGGGTACGGGTTAGGATTAGGGGACGGGTGAGGGTCAGGCTTCGGGGAAGTGTTAGGGTTAGGGTTCGGGCTAGGGTTAGGGTTAGGGGACGGGGACGCTTTAGGGTCCAGGTGAGGGTACGGCAACGCTTTAGGGGGAGCGTGCGTGTGAGGGCGTGCGATAGTGTTAGCGTACGGCTTAGGATTAGGGGACAAGTGAGGGTCAGGCTTCGGGGAAGGGTTCGGGTTAGGGTTCGGGCTAGGGTTAGGGTTAGGGGACGGGGACGGTTTAGGGTCCAGGTGAGGGTACGGCAACGCTTTAGGGGGAGCGTGTGTGTGAGGGCGCGGGTTAGTGTTAAGGTATGGGTTAGGATTAGGGGACGGGTGAGGGTCAGGCTTCTGGGAAGGGTTAGGGTTAGGGTTCGGGCTAGGGTTAGGGTTAGGGGACGGGGACGGTTTAGGGTCCAGGTGAGGGTATGGCAACGCATTAGGGGGAGCGTGCGTGTGAGGGCGCGGGTTAGTGTTAGCGTACGGGTTAGGATTAGGGGACGGGTGAGGGTCAGGCTTCGGGGAAGGGTTAGGGTTAGGGTTCGGGCTAGGGTTAGGGTTAGGGGACGGGGACGGTTTAGGGTCCAGGTGAGGGTACGGCAACGCTTTAGGGGGAGCGTGCGTGTGAGGGCGCGGGTTAGTGTTAGCGTACGGGTTAGGATTAGGGGACGGGTGAGGGTCAGGCTTCGGGGAAGTGTTAGGGTTAGGGTTCGGGCTAGGGTTAGGGTTAGGGGACGGGGACGGTTTAGGGTCCAGGTGAGGGTACTGCAACGCTTTAGGGGGAGCGTGCGTGTGAGGGCGCGGGTTAGTGTCAGCGTACGGGTGAGGATTAGGGGACGTGTGAGGGTCAGTCTTCGGGGAAGGGTTAGGGTTAGGTTTCGGGCTATGGTTAGGGTTAGGGGACGGGGACGGTTTAGGGTCCAGGTGAGGGTATGGCAACGCTTTAGGGGGAGCGTGCGTGTGAGGGCGCGCGTTAGTGTTAGCGTACGGCTTAGGATTAGGGGACGGCTGAGGGTCAGGCTTCGGGGAAGGGTTAGGGTTAGGGTTCGGGCTAGGGTTAGGGTTAGGAGACGGGGACGGTTTAGGGTCCAGGTGAGGGTACGGCAACGCTTTAGGGGGAGCGTGCGTGTGAGGGCGCGGGTTAGTGTTAGCGTACAGGTTAGGATTAGGGGACGGGTGAGGGTCAGGCTTCGGGGAAGGGTTAGGGTTAGGGTTAGGGCTAGGGTTAGGGTTAGGGGACGGGGACGCTTTAGGGTCCAGGTGAGGGTACGGCAACGCTTTAGGGGGAGCGTGCGTGTGAGGGCGCGCGATAGTGTTAGCGTACGGGTTAGGATTAAGGGACGGGTGAGGGTCAGGCTTCGGGGAAGGGTTAGGGTTAGGGTTCGGGCTAGGGTTAGGGTTAGGGGACGGGGACGGTTTAGGGTCCAGGTGAGGGTACGGCAACGCTTTAGGGGGAGCGTGCGTGTGAGGGCGCGGGTTAGTGTTAGGGTATGGGTTAGGATTAGGGGACGGGTGAGGGTCAGGCTTCGGGAAAGGGTTAGGGTTATGGTTCGGGCTAGGGTTAGGGTTAGGGGACGGGGACGGTTTAGGGTCCAGGTGAGGGTACGGCAACGCTTTATGGGGAGCGTGCGTGTGAGGGCGCGGGTTAGTGTTAGCGTACGGGTTAGGATTATGGGACGGGTGAGGGTCAGGCTTCGGGGAAGGGTTAGGGTTAGGGTTCGGGCTAGGGTTAGGGTTAGGGGACGGGGACGGTTTAGGGTCCAGGTGAGGGTACGGCAACGCTTTAGGGGGAGCGTGCGTGTGAGGGCGCGGGTTAGTGTTAGCGTATGGTTTAGGATTAGGGGACGGGTGAGGGTCAGGCTTCGGGGAAGGGTTAGGGTTAGGGTTCGGGCTAGGGTTAGGGTTCCGGGACGGGGACGGTTTCGGGTCCAGGTGAGGGTACGGCAACGCTTTAGGGGGAGCGTGCGTGTGAGGGCGTGGGTTAATGTTAGCGTACGGGTGAGGATTACGGGACGGGTGAGGGTCAGGCTTCGGGAAAGGGTTAGGGTTAGGGTTCGGGCTAGGGTTAGGGTTAGGGGACGGGAACGGTTTAGGGTCCAGGTGAGGGTACGGCAACGCTTTAGGGGGAGCGTGCGTGTGAGGGCGCGGGTTAGTGTTAGCGTACGGGTTAGGATTAGGGGACGGGTGAGGGTCAGGCTTCGGGGAAGGGTTAGGGTTAGGGTTCGGGCTAGGGTTAGGGTTAGGGGACGGGGACGGTTTAGGGTCCAGGTGAGGGTACGGCAACGCTTTAGGGGGAGCGTGCGTGTGAGGGCGCGGGTTAGTGTTAGCGTACGGGTTAGGATTAGGGGACGGGTGAGGGTCAGGCTTCGGGGAAGGGTTAGGGTTAGGGTTCGGGCTAGGGTTAGGGTTAGGGGACGGGGACGGTTTAGGGTCCAGGTGAGGGTACGGCAACGCTTTAGGGGGAGCGTGCGTGTGAGGGCGCGGGTTAGTGTTAGCGTACGGGTTAGGATTAGGGGACGGGTGAGGTCAGGCTTCGGGGAAGGGTTAGGGTTACGGTTCGGGCTAGGGTTATGGTTAGGGGACGGGGATGGTTTAGGGTCCAGGTGAGGGTACGGCAACGCTTTAGGGGGAGCGTGCGTGTGAGGGCGCGGGTTAGTGTTAGCGTATGGTTTAGGATTAGGGGACGGGTGAGGGTCAGGCTTCGGGGAAGGGTTAGGGTTAGGGTTCGGGCTAGGGTTAGGGTTCGGGGACGGGGACGGTTTAGGGTCCAGGTGAGGGTACGGCAACGCTTTAGGGGGAGCGTGCGTGTGAGGGCGCGGGTTAATGTTAGCGTACGGGTGAGGATTACGGGACGGATGAGGGTCAGGCTTCGGGGAAGGGTTAGTGTTAGGGTTCGGGCTAGGTTTAGGGTTAGGGGACGGGGACGGTTTAGGGTCCAGGTGAGGGTACGGCAACGCTTTAGGGGGAGCGTGCGTGTGAGGGCGCGGGTTAGTGTTAGCGTACGGGTTAGGATTACGGGACGGGTGAGGGTCCGGCTTCGGGGAAGGGTAAGGGTTAGGGTTCGGGCTAGGGTTAGGGTTAGGGTACGGGGATGGCTTAGGGTCCAGGTGAGGGTACGGCAACGCTTTAGGGGGAGCGTGCGTGTGAGGGCGCGGGTTAGTGTTAGCGTACGGGTTAGGATTAGGGGACGGGTGAGGGTCAGGTTTCGGGGAAGGGTTAGGGTTAGGGTTCGGGCTAGGGTTAGGGTTAGGGGACGGGGACGGTTTAGGGTCCAGGTGAGGGTACGGCAACGCTTTAGGGGGAGCGTGCGTGTGAGGGCGCGGGTTAGTGTTAGCGTACGCGTTAGGATTAGGGGACGGGTGAGGGTCAGGCTTCGGGGAAGGGTTAGGGTTAGGGTTCGGGCTAGGGTTAGGGTTAGGGGACGAGGACGGTTTAGGGTCCAGGTGAGGGTACGGCAACGCTTTAGGAGGAGCGTGCGTGTGAGGGCGCGGGTTAGTGTTAGCGTACGGGTTAGGATTAGGGGACGGGTGAGGGTCAGGCTTCGGGGAAGGGTTAGGGTTAGGGTTCGGGCTAGGGTTAGGGTTAGGGGACGGGGACGGTTTAGGGTCCAGGTGAGGGTACGGCAACGCTTTAGGGGGAGCGTGCGTGTGAGGGCGCGGGTTAGTGTTAGCGTACGGGTTAGGATTAGGGGACGGGTGAGGGTCAGGCTTCGGGGAAGGGTTAGGGTTAGGGTTCGGGCTAGGGTTAGGGTTAGGGGACGGGGACGGTTTAGGGTCCAGGTGAGGGTACGGCAACGCTTTAGGGGGAGCGTGCGTGTGAGGGCGCGGGTTAGTGTTAGCGTACGGGTTAGGATTAGGGGACGGGTGAGGTCAGGCTTCGGGGAAGGGTTAGGGTTACGGTTCGGGCTAGGGTTATGGTTAGGGGACGGGGATGGTTTAGGGTCCAGGTGAGGGTACGGCAACGCTTTAGGGGGAGCGTGCGTGTGAGGGCGCGGGTTAGTGTTAGCGTATGGTTTAGGATTAGGGGACGGGTGAGGGTCAGGCTTCGGGGAAGGGTTAGGGTTAGGGTTCGGGCTAGGGTTAGGGTTCGGGGACGGGGACGGTTTAGGGTCCAGGTGAGGGTACGGCAACGCTTTAGGGGGAGCGTGCGTGTGAGGGCGCGGGTTAATGTTAGCGTACGGGTGAGGATTACGGGACGGATGAGGGTCAGGCTTCGGGGAAGGGTTAGTGTTAGGGTTCGGGCTAGGTTTAGGGTTAGGGGACGGGGACGGTTTAGGGTCCAGGTGAGGGTACGGCAACGCTTTAGGGGGAGCGTGCGTGTGAGGGCGCGGGTTAGTGTTAGCGTACGGGTTAGGATTACGGGACGGGTGAGGGTCCGGCTTCGGGGAAGGGTAAGGGTTAGGGTTCGGGCTAGGGTTAGGGTTAGGGTACGGGGATGGCTTAGGGTCCAGGTGAGGGTACGGCAACGCTTTAGGGGGAGCGTGCGTGTGAGGGCGCGGGTTAGTGTTAGCGTACGGGTTAGGATTAGGGGACGGGTGAGGGTCAGGTTTCGGGGAAGGGTTAGGGTTAGGGTTCGGGCTAGGGTTAGGGTTAGGGGACGGGGACGGTTTAGGGTCCAGGTGAGGGTACGGCAACGCTTTAGGGGGAGCGTGTGTGTGAGGGCGCGGGTTAGTGTTAGCGTACGCGTTAGGATTAGGGGACGGGTGAGGGTCAGGCTTCGGGGAAGGGTTAGGGTTAGGGTTCGGGCTAGGGTTAGGGTTAGGGGACGAGGACGGTTTAGGGTCCAGGTGAGGGTACGGCAACGCTTTAGGAGGAGCGTGCGTGTGAGGGCGCGGGTTAGTGTTAGCGTACGGGTTAGGATTAGGGGACGGGTGAGGGTCAGGCTTCGGGGAAGGGTTAGGGTTAGGGTTCGGGCTAGGGTTAGGGTTAGGGGACGGGGACGGTTTAGGGTCCAGGTGAGGGTACGGCAACGCTTTAGGGGGAGCGTGCGTGTGAGGGCGCGGGTTAGTGTTAGCGTACGGGTTAGGATTAGGGGACGGGTGAGGGTCAGGCTTCGGGGAAGGGTTAGGGTTAGGGTTTGGGCTAGGGTTAGGGTTAGGGGACGGGGACGGTTTAGGGTCCAGGTGAGGGTACGGCAACGCTTTAGGGGGAGCGTGCGTGTGAGGGCGCGGGTTAGTGTTAGGGTATGGGTTAGGATTAGGGGACGGGTGAGGGTCAGGCTTCGGGGAAGGGTTAGGGTTAGGGTTCGGGCTAGGGTTAGGGTTAGGGGACGGGGACGGTTTAGGGTCCAGGTGAGGGTACGGCAACGCTTTAGGGGGAGCGTGCGTGTGAGGG
This sequence comes from Delphinus delphis, assembly GCF_949987515.2. Lineage (NCBI taxonomy): Eukaryota > Metazoa > Chordata > Mammalia > Artiodactyla > Delphinidae > Delphinus > Delphinus delphis. The sequence goes on from NC_082692.2 coordinate 104,225,111, forward strand.
CGCGGGTTAGTGTTAGCGTACGGGTTAGGATTAGGGGACGGGTGAGGGTCAGGCTTCGGGGAAGGGTTAGGGTTAGGGTTCGGGCTAGGGTTAGGGTTAGGGGACGGGGACGGTTTAGGGTCCAGGTGAGGGTACTGCAACGCTTTAGGGGGAGCGTGCGTGTGAGGACGCGGGTTAGTGTTAGCGTACGGGTTAGGATTAGGGGACGGGTGAGGGTCAGGCTTCGGGGAAGGGTTAGGGTTCGGGCTAGGGTTAGGGTTAGGGGACGGGGACGGTTTAGGGTCCAGGTGAGGGTACGGCAACGCTTTAGGGGGAGCGTGCGTGTGAGGGCGCGGGTTAGTGTTAGCGTACGGGTTAGGATTAGGGGACGGGTGAGGGTCAGGCTTCGGGGAAGGGTTAGGGTTAGGGTTAGGGCTTGGGTTAGGGTTAGGGGACGGGGACGGTTTAGGGTCCAGGTGAGGGTACGGCAACGCTTTAGGGGGAGCGTGCGTGTGAGGGCGCGGGTTAGTGTTAGCGTACGGGTTAGGATTAGGGGACGGGTGAGGGTCAGGCTTCGGGGCAGTGTTAGGGTTAGGGTTCGGGCTAGGGATAGGGTTAGGGAACGGGGACGGTTTAGGGTCCAGGTGAGGGTACGGCAACGCTTTAGGGGGAGCGTGCGTGTGAGGGCGCGGGTTAGTGTTAGGGTATGGGTTAGGATTAGGGGACGGGTGAGGGTCAGGCTTCGGGGAAGGGTTAGGGTTAGGGTTCGGGCTAGGGTTAGAGTTAGGGGACGGGGACGGTTTAGGGTCCAGGTGAGGGTACGGCAACGCTTTAGGGGGAGCGTGCGTGTGAGGGCGCGGGTTAGTGTTAGCGTACGGGTTAGGATTAGGGGAAGGGTGAGGGTCACGCTTCGGGGAAGGGTTAGGGTTAGGGTTCGGGCTAGGGTTAGGGTTAGGGGACGGGGACGGTTTAGGGTCCAGGTGAGGGTACGGCAACGCTTTAGGGGGAGCGTGCGTGTGAGGGCGCGTGTTAGTGTTAGGGTATGGGTTAGGATTAGGGGACGGGTGAGGGTCAGGCTTCGGGGAAGGGTTAGGGTTAGGGTTCGGGCTAGGGTTAGGGTTAGGGGACGGGGACGGTTTAGGGTCCAGGTGAGGGTACGGCAACGCTTTAGGGGGAGCGTGCGTGTGAGGGCGCGGGTTAGTGTTAGCGTACGGGTTAGGATTAGGACACGGGTGAGGGTCACGCTTCGGGGAAGGGTTAGGGTTAGGGTTCGGGCTAGGGTTAGGGTTAGGGGACGGGGACGGTTTAGGGTCCAGGTGAGGGTACGGCAACGCTTTAGGGGGAGCGTGCGTGTGAGGGCGCGGGTTAGTGTCAGCGTACGGGTTAGGATTAGGGGACGGGAGAGGGTCAGGCTTCGGGGAAGGGTTAGGGTTACGGTTCGGGCTAGGGTTAGGGTTAGGGGACGGGGACGGTTTAGGGTCCAGGTGAGGGTACGGCAACGCTTTAGGGGGAGCGTGCGTGTGAGGGCGCGGTTTAGTGTTAGCGTATGGGTTAGGATTAGGGGACGGGTGAGGGTCAGGCTTCGAGGAAGGGTTAGGGTTAGGGTTCGGGCTAGGGTTAGGGTTAGGGGACGGGGACGGTTTCGGGTCCAGGTGAGGGTACGGCAACGCTTTAGGGGGAGCGTGCGTGTGAGGGCGCGGGTTAGTGTTAGCGTACGGGTGAGGATTACGGGACGGGTGAGGGTCAGGCTTCGGGGAAGGGTTAGGGTTAGGGTTCGGCTAGGGTTAGGGTTAGGGGACGGGGACGGTTTAGGGTCCAGGTGAGGGTACGGCAACGCTTTAGGGGCAGCGTGCATGTGAGGGCGCGGGTTAGTGTTAGGTTATGGGTTAGGATTAGGGGACGGGTGAGGGTCAGGCTTCGGGGAAGGGTTAGGGTTAGGGTTCGGGCTAGGGTTAGCGTTAGGGGACGGGGACGGTTTAGGGTCCAGGTGAGGGTACGGCAACGCTTTAGGGGGAGCGTGCGTGTGACGGCGCGGGTTAGTGTTAGCGTACGGGTTAGGATTAGGGGACGGGTGAGGGTCAGGCTTCGGGGAAGGGTTAGGGTTAGGGTTCGGGCTAGGGTTAGGGTTAGGGGACGGGGACGGTTTAGGGTCCAGGTGAGGGTACGGCAACGCTTTAGGGGGAGCGTGCGTGTGAGGGCGCGGGTTAGTGTTAGCGTACGGGTTAGGATTAGGGGACGGGTGAGGGTCAGGGTTCGGGGACGGGTTAGGGTTACGGTTCGGGCTAGGGTTATGGTTAAGGGACGGGGACGGTTTAGGGTCCAGGTGAGGGTATGGCAACGCTGTAGGGGGAGCGTGCTTGTGAGGGCGCGGGTTAGTGTTAGCGTATGGTTTAGGATTAGGGGACGGGTGAGGGTCAGGCTTCGGGGAAGGGTTAGGGTTAGGGTTCGGGCTAGGGTTAGGGTTAGGGGACGGGGACGGTTTCGGGTCCAGGTGAGGGTACGGCAATGCTTTAGGGGGAGCGTGCGTGTGAGGGCGCGGGTTAGTGTTAGTGTACGGGTTAGGATAAGGGGACGGGTGAGGGTCAGGCTTCGGGGAAGGGTTAGGGTTAGGGTTCGGGCTAGGGTTAGGGTTAGGGGATGGGGACGGTTTAGGGTCCAGGTGAGGGTACGGCAACGATTTAGGGGGAGCGTGCGTGTGAGGGCGCGGGTTAGTGTTAGCGTACGGGTTAGGATTAGGGGACGGGTGAGGGTCAGGCTTCGGGGAAGGGTTAGGGTTAGGGTTCGGGCTAGGGTTAGGGTTAGGGGACGGGGACGGTTTAGGGTCCAGGTGAGGGTACGGCAACGCTTTAGGGGGAGCGTGCGTGTGAGGGCGCGGGGTAGTGTTAGCGTACGGGTTAGGATTAGGGGACGGGTGAGGGTCAGGCTTCGGGGAAGGGTTAGGGTTAGGGTTCGGGCTAGGTTTAGGGTTAGGGGACGGGGACGGTTTAGGGTCCAGGTGAGGGTACGGCAACGCTTTAGGGGGAGCGTGCGTGTGAGGGCGCGGGTTAGTGTTAGCGTACGGGTTAGGATTAGGGGACGGGTGAGGGTCAGGCTTCGGGGAAGGGTTAGGGTTAGGGTTCGGTCTAGGGTTAGGGTTAGGGGACAGGGACGGTTTAGGGTCCAGGTGAGGGTACGGAAACGCTTTAGGGGGAGCGTGCGTGTGAGGGCGCAGGTTAGTGTCAGCGTACGGGTTAGGATTAGGGGACGGGTGAGGGTCAGGCTTCGGGTAAGGGTTAGGGTTAGGGTTCGGGCTAGGGTTAGGGTTAGGGGACGGGGACGTTTTAGGGTCCAGGTGAGGGTACGGCAAGCTTTAGGGGGAGCGTGCGTGTGAGGGCGCGGGTTAGTGTTAGCGTACGGGTTAGGATTAGGGGACGGGTGAGGGTCAGGCTTCGGGGAAGGGTTAGGGTTAGGGTTAGGGCTAGGGTTAGGGTTAGGGGACGGGGACGCTTTAGGGTCCAGGTGAGGGTACGGCAACGCTTTAGGGGGAGCGTGCGTGTGAGGGCGTGCGATAGTGTTAGCGTACGGCTTAGGATTAGGGGACGGGTGAGGGTCAGGCTTCGGGGAAGGGTTAGGGTTAGGGTTCGGGCTAGGGTTAGGGTTAGGGGACGGGGACGGTTTAGGGTCCAGGTGAGGGTACGGCAATGCTTTAGGGGGAGCGTGCGTGTGAGGGCGCGGGTTAGTGTTAGGGTATGGGTTAGGATTAGGGGACGGGTGAGGGTCAGGCTTCTGGGAAGGGTTAGGGTTAGGGTTCGGGCTAGGGTTAGGGTTAGGGGACGGGGACGGTTTAGGGTCCAGGTGAGGGTACGGCAACGCTTTAGGGGGAGCGTGCGTGTGAGGGCGCGGGTTAGTGTTAGCGTACGGGTTAGGATTAGGGGACGGGTGAGGGTCAGGCTTCGGGGAAGAGTTAGGGTTAGGGTTCGGGCTAGGGTTAGGGTTAGGGGACGGGGACGGTTTAGGGTCCAGCTGAGGGTACGGCAACGCTTTAGGGGGAGCGTGCGTGTGAGGGCGCGGGTTAGTGTTAACGTACGGTTAGGATTACGGGACGGGTGAGGGTCAGGCTTCGGGGAAGGGTTAGGGTTAGGGTTCGGGCTAGGGTTAGGGTTAGGGGACGGGGACGGTTTAGGGTACAGGTGAGGGTACGGCAACGCTTTAGGGGGAGCGTGCGTGTGAGGGCGCGGGTTAGTGTTAGCGTACGGGTTGGGATTAGGGGACGGGTGAGGGTCACGCTTCGGGGAAGGGTTAGGGTTAGGGTTCGGGCTAGGGTTAGGGTTAGGGGACGGGGACGGTTTAGGGTCCAGGTGAGGGTACGGCAACGCTTTAGGGGGAGCGTGCGTGTGAGGGCGCGCGATAGTGTTAGCGTACGGCTTAGGATTAGGGGACGGGTGAGGGTCAGGCTTCGGGGAAGGGTTAGGGTTAGGGTTTGGGCTAGGGTTAGGGGACGGGGACGGGGACGGTTTAGGGTCCAGGTGAGGGTACGGCAACGCTTTAGGGGGAGCGTGCGTGTGAGGGCGCGGGTTAGTGTTAGCGTACGGGTTAGGATTAGGGGAGGGGTGAGGGTCAGGTTTCGGGGAAGGGTTAGGGTTAGGGTTCGGGCTAGGGTTAGGGTTAGGGGACGGGACGGTTTAGGGTCCAGGTGAGGGTACGGCAACGCTTTAGGGGGAGCGTGCGTGTGAGGGCGCGGGTTAGAGTTAGCGTACGGGTTAGGATTAGGGGACGGGTGAGGGTCAGGCTTCGGGGAAGAGTTAGGGTTAGGGTTCGGGCTAGGGTTAGGGTTAGGGGACGGGGACGGTTTAGGGTCCAGGTGAGGGTACGGCAACGCTTTAGGGGGAGCGTGCGTGTGAGGGCGCGGGTTAGTGTTAACGTACGGTTAGGATTACGGGACGGGTGAGGGTCAGGCTTCGGGGAAGGGTTAGGGTTAGGGTTCGGGCTAGGGTTAGGGTTAGGGGACGGGGACGGTTTAGGGTCCAGGTGAGGGTACGGCAACGCTTTAGGGGGAGCGTGCGTGTGAGGGCGCGGGTTAGTGTTAGCGTACGGGTTGGGATTAGGGGACGGGTGAGGGTCACGCTTCGGGGAAGGGTTAGGGTTAGGGTTCGGGCTAGGGTTAGGGTTAGGGGACGGGGACGGTTTAGGGTCCAGGTGAGGGTACGGCAACGCTTTAGGGGGAGCGTGCGTGTGAGGGCGCGGGTTAGAGTTAGCGTACGGGTTAGGATTAGGGGACGGGTGAGGGTCAGGCTTCGGGGAAGAGTTAGGGTTAGGGTTCGGGCTAGGGTTAGGGTTAGGGGACGGGGACGGTTTAGGGTCCAGGTGAGGGTACGGCAACGCTTTAGGGGGAGCGTGCGTGTGAGGGCGCGGGTTAGTGTTAACGTACGGTTAGGATTACGGGACGGGTGAGGGTCAGGCTTCGGGGAAGGGTTAGGGTTAGGGTTCGGGCTAGGGTTAGGGTTAGGGGACGGGGACGGTTTAGGGTCCAGGTGAGGGTACGGCAACGCTTTAGGGGGAGCGTGCGTGTGAGGGCGCGGGTTAGTGTTAGCGTACGGGTTGGGATTAGGGGACGGGTGAGGGTCACGCTTCGGGGAAGGGTTAGGGTTAGGGTTCGGGCTAGGGTTAGGGTTAGGGGACGGGGACGGTTTAGGGTCCAGGTGAGGGTACGGCAACGCTTTAGGGGGAGCGTGCGTGTGAGGGCGCTGGTTAGTGTTAGCGTACGGGTTAGGATTAGGGGACGGGTGAGGGTCAGGCTTTGGGGAAGGGTTAGGGTTAGGGTTCGGGCTAGGGTTAGGGTTAGGGGACGGGGACGGTTTAGGGTCCAGATGAGGGTACGGCAACGCTTTAGGGGGAGCGTGCGTGTGAGGGCGCGGGTTAGTGTCAGCGTACGGGTTAGGATTAGGGGACGGGTGAGGGTCAGGCTTCGGGGAACGGTTAGGGTTAGGGTTCGGGCTAGGGTTAGGGTTAGGGGACGGGGACGGTTTAGGGTCCAGGTGAGGGTATGGCAACGCTTTAGGGGGAGTGTGCGTGTGAGGGCGCGCGTTAGTGTTAGCGTACGGCTTAGGATTAGGGGACGGGTGAGGGTCAGGCTTCGGGGAAGGGTTAGGGTTAGGGTTCGGGCTAGGGTTAGGGTTAGGGGACGGGGACGGTTTAGGGTCCAGGTGAGGGTACGGCAACGCTTTAGGGGGAGCGTGCGTGTGAGGGCGCGGGTTAGTGTTAGCGTACGGGTTAGGATTAGGGGACGGGTGAGGGTCAGGCTTCGGGGAAGGGTTAGGGTTAGGGTTCGGGCTAGGGTTAGGGTTAGGGGACGGGGACGGTTTAGGGTCCAGGTGAGGGTACGGCAACGCTTTAGGGGGAGCGTGCGTGTGAGGGCGCGGGTTAGTGTTACCGTACGGGTTAGGATTAGGGGACGGGTGAGGGTCAGGCTTCGGGGAAGAGTTAGGGTTAGGGTTCGGGCTAGGGTTAGGGTTAGGGGACGGGGACGGTTTAGGGTCCAGCTGAGGGTACGGCAACGCTTTAGGGGGAGCGTGCGTGTGAGGGCGCGGGTTAGTGTTAACGTACGGTTAGGATTACGGGACGGGTGAGGGTCAGGCTTCGGGGAAGGGTTAGGGTTAGGGTTCGGGCTAGGGTTAGGGTTAGGGGACGGGGACGGTTTAGGGTACAGGTGAGGGTACGGCAACGCTTTAGGGGGAGCGTGCGTGTGAGGGCGCGGGTTAGTGTTAGCGTACGGGTTGGGATTAGGGGACGGGTGAGGGTCACGCTTCGGGGAAGGGTTAGGGTTAGGGTTCGGGCTAGGGTTAGGGTTAGGGGACGGGGACGGTTTAGGGTCCAGGTGAGGGTACGGCAACGCTTTAGGGGGAGCGTGCGTGTGAGGGCGCGCGATAGTGTTAGCGTACGGCTTAGGATTAGGGGACGGGTGAGGGTCAGGCTTCGGGGAAGGGTTAGGGTTAGGGTTTGGGCTAGGGTTAGGGGACGGGGACGGGGACGGTTTAGGGTCCAGGTGAGGGTACGGCAACGCTTTAGGGGGAGCGTGCGTGTGAGGGCGCGGGTTAGTGTTAGCGTACGGGTTAGGATTAGGGGAGGGGTGAGGGTCAGGTTTCGGGGAAGGGTTAGGGTTAGGGTTCGGGCTAGGGTTAGGGTTAGGGGACGGGACGGTTTAGGGTCCAGGTGAGGGTACGGCAACGCTTTAGGGGGAGCGTGCGTGTGAGGGCGCGGGTTAGAGTTAGCGTACGGGTTAGGATTAGGGGACGGGTGAGGGTCAGGCTTCGGGGAAGAGTTAGGGTTAGGGTTCGGGCTAGGGTTAGGGTTAGGGGACGGGGACGGTTTAGGGTCCAGGTGAGGGTACGGCAACGCTTTAGGGGGAGCGTGCGTGTGAGGGCGCGGGTTAGTGTTAACGTACGGTTAGGATTACGGGACGGGTGAGGGTCAGGCTTCGGGGAAGGGTTAGGGTTAGGGTTCGGGCTAGGGTTAGGGTTAGGGGACGGGGACGGTTTAGGGTCCAGGTGAGGGTACGGCAACGCTTTAGGGGGAGCGTGCGTGTGAGGGCGCGGGTTAGTGTTAGCGTACGGGTTGGGATTAGGGGACGGGTGAGGGTCACGCTTCGGGGAAGGGTTAGGGTTAGGGTTCGGGCTAGGGTTAGGGTTAGGGGACGGGGACGGTTTAGGGTCCAGGTGAGGGTACGGCAACGCTTTAGGGGGAGCGTGCGTGTGAGGGCGCGGGTTAGAGTTAGCGTACGGGTTAGGATTAGGGGACGGGTGAGGGTCAGGCTTCGGGGAAGAGTTAGGGTTAGGGTTCGGGCTAGGGTTAGGGTTAGGGGACGGGGACGGTTTAGGGTCCAGGTGAGGGTACGGCAACGCTTTAGGGGGAGCGTGCGTGTGAGGGCGCGGGTTAGTGTTAACGTACGGTTAGGATTACGGGACGGGTGAGGGTCAGGCTTCGGGGAAGGGTTAGGGTTAGGGTTCGGGCTAGGGTTAGGGTTAGGGGACGGGGACGGTTTAGGGTCCAGGTGAGGGTACGGCAACGCTTTAGGGGGAGCGTGCGTGTGAGGGCGCGGGTTAGTGTTAGCGTACGGGTTGGGATTAGGGGACGGGTGAGGGTCACGCTTCGGGGAAGGGTTAGGGTTAGGGTTCGGGCTAGGGTTAGGGTTAGGGGACGGGGACGGTTTAGGGTCCAGGTGAGGGTACGGCAACGCTTTAGGGGGAGCGTGCGTGTGAGGGCGCTGGTTAGTGTTAGCGTACGGGTTAGGATTAGGGGACGGGTGAGGGTCAGGCTTTGGGGAAGGGTTAGGGTTAGGGTTCGGGCTAGGGTTAGGGTTAGGGGACGGGGACGGTTTAGGGTCCAGATGAGGGTACGGCAACGCTTTAGGGGGAGCGTGCGTGTGAGGGCGCGGGTTAGTGTCAGCGTACGGGTTAGGATTAGGGGACGGGTGAGGGTCAGGCTTCGGGGAACGGTTAGGGTTAGGGTTCGGGCTAGGGTTAGGGTTAGGGGACGGGGACGGTTTAGGGTCCAGGTGAGGGTATGGCAACGCTTTAGGGGGAGTGTGCGTGTGAGGGCGCGCGTTAGTGTTAGCGTACGGCTTAGGATTAGGGGACGGGTGAGGGTCAGGCTTCGGGGAAGGGTTAGGGTTAGGGTTCGGGCTAGGGTTAGGGTTAGGGGACGGGGACGGTTTAGGGTCCAGGTGAGGGTACGGCAACGCTTTAGGGGGAGCGTGCGTGTGAGGGCGCGGGTTAGTGTTAGCGTACGGGTTAGGATTAGGGGACGGGTGAGGGTCAGGCTTCGGGGAAGGGTTAGGGTTAGGGTTCGGGCTAGGGTTAGGGTTAGGGGACGGGGACGGTTTAGGGTCCAGGTGAGGGTACGGCAACGCTTTAGGGGGAGCGTGCGTGTGAGGGCGTGCGATAGTGTTAGCGTACGGCTTAGGATTAGGGGACGAGTGAGGGTCAGGCTTCGGGGAAGGGTTAGGGTTAGGGTTCGGGCTAGGGTTAGGGTTAGGGGACGGGGACGGTTTAGGGTCCAGGTGAGGGTATGGCAACGCTTTAGGGGGAGCGTGTGTGTGAGGGCGCGGGTTAGTGTTAAGGTATGGGTTAGGATTAGGGGACGGGTGAGGGTCAGGCTTCTGGGAAGGGTTAGGGTTAGGGTTCGGGCTAGGGTTAGGGTTAGGGGACGGGGACGGTTTAGGGTCCAGGTGAGGGTATGGCAACGCTTTAGGGGGAGCGTGCGTGTGAGGGCGCGGGTTAGTGTTAGCGTACGGGTTAGGATTAGGGGACGGGTGAGGGTCAGGCTTCGGGGAAGGGTTAGGGTTAGGGTTCGGGCTAGGGTTAGGGTTAGGGGACGGGGACGGTTTAGGGTCCAGGTGAGGGTACGGCAACGCTTTAGGGGGAGCGTGCGTGTGAGGGCGCGGGTTAGTGTTAGCGTACGGGTTAGGATTAGGGGACGGGTGAGGGTCAGGCTTCGGGGAAGTGTTAGGGTTAGGGTTCGGGCTAGGGTTAGGGTTAGGGGACGGGGACGGTTTAGGGTCCAGGTGAGGGTACGGCAACGCTTTAGGGGGAGCGTGCGTGTGAGGGCGCGGGTTAGTGTCAGCGTACGGGTGAGGATTAGGGGACGTGTGAGGGTCAGTCTTCGGGGAAGGGTTAGGGTTAGGTTTCGGGCTAGGGTTAGGGTTAGGGGACGGGGACGGTTTAGGGTCCAGGTGAGGGTATGGCAACGCTTTAGGGGGAGCGTGCGTGTGAGGGCGCGCGTTAGTGTTAGCGTACGGCTTAGGATTAGGGGACGGCTGAGGGTCAGGCTTCGGGGAAGGGTTAGGGTTAGGGTTCGGGCTAGGGTTAGGGTTAGGTGACGGGGACGGTTTAGGGTCCAGGTGAGGGTACGGCAACGCTTTAGGGGGAGCGTGCGTGTGAGGGCGCGGGTTAGTGTTAGCGTACGGGTTAGGATTAGGGGACGGGTGAGGGTCAGGCTTCGGGGAAGGGTTAGGGTTAGGGTTAGGCCTAGGGTTAGGGTTAGGGGACGGGGACGCTTTAGGGTCCAGGTGAGGGTACGGCAACGCTTTATGGGGAGCGTGCGTGTGAGGGCGTGCGATAGTGTTAGCGTACGGCTTAGGATTAGGGGACGAGTGAGGGTCAGGCTTCGGGGAAGGGTTAGGGTTAGGGTTCGGGCTAGGGTTAGGGTTAGGGGACGGGGACGGTTTAGGGTCCAGGTGAGGGTACGGCAACGCTTTAGGGGGAGCGTGCGTGTGAGGGCGCGGGTTAGTGTTAGCGTACGGGTTAGGATTAGGGGACGGGTGAGGGTCACGCTTCAGGGAAGGGTTAGGGTTAGGGTTCGGGCTAGGGTTAGGGTTAGGGGACGGGGACGGTTTAGGGTCCAGGTGAGGGTACGGCAACGCTTTAGGGGGAGCGTGCATGTGAGGGCGCGGGTTAGTGTTAGGGTATGGGTTAGGATTAGGGGACGGGTGAGGGTCAGGCTTCGGGGAAGGGTTAGGGTTAGGGTTCGGGCTAGGGTTAGGGTTAGGGGACGGGGACGGTTTAGGGTCCAGGTGAGGGTACGGCAACGCTTTAGGGGGAGCGTGCGTGTGAGGGCGCGGGTTAGTGTTAGGGTATGGGTTAGGATTAGGGGACGGGTGAGGGTCAGGCTTCGGAGAAGGGTTAGGGTTAGGGTTCGGGCTAGGGTTAGGGTTAGGGGATGGGGACGGTTTAGGGTCCAGGTGAGGGTACGGCAACGCTTTAGGGGGAGCGTGCGTGTGAGGGCGCTGGTTAGTGTTAGCTTACGGGTTAGGATTAGGGGACGGGTGAGGGTCAGGCTTCGGGGAAGGGTTAGGGTTAGGGTTCGGGCTAGGGTTAGGGTTAGGGGACGGGGACGGTTTAGGGTCCAGGTGAGGGTACGGCAATGCTTTAGGGGGAGCGTGCGTGTGAGGGGGCGCGATAGTGTTAGCGTACGGGTTAGGATTAAGGGACGGGTGAGGGTCAGGCTTCGGGGAAGGGTTAGGGTTAGGGTTCGGGCTAGGGTTAGGGTTAGGGGACGGGGACGGTTTAGGGTCCAGGTGAGGGTACGGCAACGCTTTAGGGGGAGCGTGCGTGTGAGGGCGCGGGTTAGTGTTAGGGTATGGGTTAGGATTAGGGGACGGGTGAGGGTCAGGCTTCGGGAAAGGGTTAGGGTTACGGTTCGGGCTAGGGTTAGGGTTAGGGGACAGGGACGGTTTAGGGTCCAGGTGAGGGTACGGCAACGCTTTAGGGGGAGCGTGCGTGTGAGGGCGCGGGTTAGTGTTAGCGTACAGGTTAGGATTAGGGGACGGGTGAGGGTCAGGCTTCGGGAAAGGGTTAGGGTTAGGGTTCGGGCTAGGGTTAGGGTTAGGGGACGGGGACGGTTTAGGGTCCAGGTGAGGGTACGGCAACGCTTTATGGGGAGCGTGCGTGTGAGGGCGCGGGTTAGTGTTAGCGTACGGGTTAGGATTATGGGACGGGTGAGGGTCAGGCTTCGGGGAAGGGTTAGGGTTAGGGTTCGGGCTAGGGTTAGGGTTAGGGGACGGGGACGGTTTAGGGTCCAGGTGAGGGTACGGCAACGCTTTAGGGGGAGCGTGCGTGTGAGGGCGCGGGTTAGTGTTAGCGTACGGGTTAGGATTAGGGGACGGGTGAGGGTCAGGCTTCGGGGAAGGGTTAGGGTTACGGTTCGGGCTAGGGTTATGGTTAGGGGACGGGGACGGTTTAGGGTCCAGGTGAGGGTACGGCAACGCTTTAGAGGGAGCGTGCGTGTGAGGGCGCGGGTTAGTGTTAGCGTATGGTTTAGGATTAGGGGACGGGTGAGGGTCAGGCTTCGGGGAAGGGTTAGGGTTAGGGTTCGGGCTAGGGTTAGGGTTCCGGGACGGGGACGGTTTCGGGTCCAGGTGAGGGTACGGCAACGCTTTAGGGGGAGCGTGCGTGTGAGGGCGCGGGTTAATGTTAGCGTACGGGTGAGGATTACGGGACGGGTGAGGGTCAGGCTTCGGGAAAGGGTTAGTGTTAGGGTTCGGGCTAGGGTTAGGGTTAGGGGACGGGGACGGTTTAGGGTCCAGGTGAGGGTACGGCAACGCTTTAGGGGGAGCGTGCGTGTGAGGGCGCGGGTTAGTGTTAGCGTACGGGTTAGGATTAGGGGACGGGTGAGGGTCAGGCTTCGGGGAAGGGTTAGGGTTAGGGTTCGGGCTAGGGTTAGGGTTAGGGGACGGGGACGGTTTAGGGTCCAGGTGAGGGTACGGCAACGCTTTAGGGGGAGCGTGCGTGTGAGGGCGCGGGTTAGTGTTAGCGTACGGGTTAGGATTAGGGGACGGGTGAGGGTCAGGCTTCGGGGAAGTGTTAGGGTTAGGGTTCGGGCTAGGGTTAGGGTTAGGGGACGGGGACGCTTTAGGGTCCAGGTGAGGGTACGGCAACGCTTTATGGGGAGCGTGCGTGTGAGGGCGTGCGATAGTGTTAGCGTACGGCTTAGGATTAGGGGACGGGTGAGGGTCAGGCTTCGGGGAAGGGTTAGGGTTAGGTTTCGGGCTAGGGTTAGGGTTAGGGGACGGGGACGGTTTAGGGTCCAGGTGAGGGTATGGCAACGCTTTAGGGGGAGCGTGCGTGTGAGGGCGCGGGTTAGTGTTAGCGTACGGGTTAGGATTAGGGGACGGGTGAGGGTCAGGCTTCGGGGAAGGGTTAGGGTTAGGGTTAGGGCTAGGGTTAGGGTTAGGGGACGGGGACGCTTTAGGGTCCAGGTGATGGTACGGCAACGCTTTATGGGGAGCGTGCGTGTGAGGGCGTGCGATAGTGTTAGCGTACGGCTTAGGATTAGGGGACGAGTGAGGGTCAGGCTTCGGGGAAGGGTTAGGGTTAGGGTTCGGGCTAGGGTTAGGGTTAGGGGACGGGGACGGTTTAGGGTCCAGGTGAGGGTACGGCAACGCTTTAGGGGGAGCGTGCGTGTGAGGACGCGGGTTAGTGTTAGCGTACGGGTTAGGATTAGGGGACGGGTGAGGGTCAGGCTTCGGGGAAGGGTTAGGGTTAGGGTTCGGGCTAGGGTTAGGGTTAGGGGACGGGGACGGTTTAGGGTCCAGGTGAGGGTACGGCAACGCTTTAGGGGGAGCGTGCGTGTGAGGGCGCGGGTTAGTGTTAGCGTACGGGTTAGGATTAGGGGACGGGTGAGGGTCAGGCTTCGGGGAAGGGTTAGGGTTAGGGTTCGGGCTAGGGTTAGGGTTAGGGGACGGGGACGGTTTAGGGTCCAGGTGAGGGTACGGCAACGCTTTAGGGGGAGCGTGCGTGTGAGGGCGCGGGTTAGTGTTAGCGTACAGGTTAGGATTAGGAAACGGGTGAGGGTCACGCTTCGGGGAAGGGTTAGGGTTAGGGTTCGGGCTAGGGTTAGGGTTAGGGGACGGGGACGGTTTAGGGTCCAGGTGAGGGTACGGCAACGCTTTAGGGGGAGCGTGCGTGTGAGGGCGCGGGTTAGTGTTAGGGTATGGGTTAGGATTAGGGGACGGGTGAGGGTCAGGCTTCGGAGAAGGGTTAGGGTTAGGGTTCGGGCTAGGGTTAGGGTTAGGGGACGGGGGCGGTTTAGGGTCCAGGTGAGGGTACGGCAACGCTTTAGGGGGAGCGTGCGTGTGAGGGCGCGGGTTAGTGTTAGCGTACGGGTTAGGATTAGGGGACGGGTGAGGGTCACGCTTCAGGGAAGGGTTAGGGTTAGGGTTCGGGCTAGGGTTAGGGTTAGGGGACGGGGACGGTTTAGGGTCCAGGTGAGGGTATGGCAACGCTTTAGGGGGAGCGTGCGTGTGAGGGCGCGGGTTAGTGTTAGCGTACGGGTTAGGATTAGGGGACGGGTGAGGGTCAGGCTTCGGGGAAGGGTTAGGGTTAGGGTTAGGGCTAGGGTTAGGGTTAGGGGACGGGGACGCTTTAGGGTCCAGGTGAGGGTACGGCAACGCTTTATGGGGAGCGTGCGTGTGAGGGCGTGCGATAGTGTTAGCGTACGGCTTAGGATTAGGGGACGAGTGAGGGTCAGGCTTCGGGGAAGGGTTAGGGTTAGGGTTCGGGCTAGGGTTAGGGTTAGGGGACGGGGACGGTTTAGGGTCCAGGTGAGGGTACGGCAACGCTTTAGGGGGAGCGTGCGTGTGAGGACGCGGGTTAGTGTTAGCGTACGGGTTAGGATTAGGGGACGGGTGAGGGTCAGGCTTCGGGGAAGGGTTAGGGTTAGGGTTCGGGCTAGGGTTAGGGTTAGGGGACGGGGACGGTTTAGGGTCCAGGTGAGGGTACGGCAACGCTTTAGGGGGAGCGTGCGTGTGAGGGCGCGGGTTAGTGTTAGCGTACGGGTTAGGATTACGGGACGGGTGAGGGTCAGGCTTCGGGGAAGTGTTAGGGTTAGGGTTCGGGCTAGGGTTAGGGTTAGGGGACGGGGACGCTTTAGGGTCCAGGTGAGGGTACGGCAACGCTTTATGGGGAGCGTGCGTGTGAGGGCGTGCGATAGTGTTAGCGTACGGCTTAGGATTAGGGGACGAGTGAGGGTCAGGCTTCGGGGAAGGGTTAGGGTTACGGTTCGGGCTAGGGTTAGATTTGGGGGCCGGGGACGGTTTAGGGTCCAGGTGAGGGTACGGCAACGCTTTAGGGGGAGCGTGCGTGTGAGGGCGCGGGTTAGTGTTAGCGTACGGGTTAGGATTAGGGGACGGGTGAGGGTCAGGCTTCGGGGAAGGGTTAGGGTTAGGGTTCGGGCTAGGGTTAGGGTTAGGGGACGGGGACGGTTTAGGGTCCAGGTGAGGGTACGGCAACGCTTTAGGGGGAGCGTGCGTGTGAGGGCGCGGGTTAGTGTTAGCGTACGGGTTAGGATTAGGGGACGGGTGAGGGTCAGGCTTCGGGGAAGTGTTAGGGTTAGGGTTCGGGCTAGGGTTAGGGTTAGGGGACGGGGACGGTTTAGGGTCCAGGTGAGGGTATGGCAACGCTTTAGGGGGAGCGTGCGTGTGAGGGCGCGGGTTAGTGTCAGCGTACGGGTGAGGATTAGGGGACGTGTGAGGGTCAGTCTTCGGGGAAGGGTTAGGGTTAGGTTTCGGGCTAGGGTTAGGGTTAGGGGACGGGGACGGTTTAGGGTCCAGGTGAGGGTATGGCAACGCTTTAGGGGGAGCGTGCGTGTGAGGGCGCGGGTTAGTGTTAGGGTATGGGTTAGGATTAGGGGACGGGTGAGGGTCAGGCTTCGGGGAAGGGTTAGGGTTAGGGTTAGGGCTAGGGTTAGGGTTAGGGGACGGGGACGCTTTAGGGTCCAGGTGAGGGTACGGCAACGCTTTATGGGGAGCGTGCGTGTGAGGGCGTGCGATAGTGTTAGCGTACGGCTTAGGATTAGGGGACGAGTGAGGGTCAGGCTTCGGGGAAGGGTTAGGGTTAGGGTTCGGGCTAGGGTTAGGGTTAGGGGACGGGGACGGTTTAGGGTCCAGGTGAGGGTACGGCAACGCTTTAGGGGGAGCGTGCGTGTGAGGACGCGGGTTAGTGTTAGCGTACGGGTTAGGATTAGGGGACGGGTGAGGGTCAGGCTTCGGGGAAGGGTTAGGGTTAGGGTTCGGGCTAGGGTTAGGGTTAGGGGACGGGGACGGTTTAGGGTCCAGGTGAGGGTACGGCAACGCTTTAGGGGGAGCGTGCGTGTGAGGGCGCGGGTTAGTGTTAGCGTACGGGTTAGGATTACGGGACGGGTGAGGGTCAGGCTTCGGGGAAGGGTTAGGGTTAGGGTTCGGGCTAGGGTTAGGGTTAGGGGACGGGGACGGTTTAGGGTCCAGGTGAGGGTACGGCAACGCTTTAGGGGGAGCGTGCGTGTGAGGGCGCGGGTTAGTGTTAGCGTACAGGTTAGGATTAGGGAACGGGTGAGGGTCACGCTTCGGGGAAGGGTTAGGGTTAGGGTTCGGGCTAGGGTTAGGGTTAGGGGACGGGGACGGTTTAGGGTCCAGGTGAGGGTACGGCAACGCTTTAGGGGGAGCGTGCGTGTGAGGGCGCGGGTTAGTGTTAGGGTATGGGTTAGGATTAGGGGACGGGTGAGGGTCAGGCTTCGGGGAAGGGTTAGGGTTAGGGTTCGGGCTAGGGTTAGGGTTAGGGGACGGGGACGGTTTAGGGTCCAGGTGAGGGTACGGCAACGCTTTAGGGGGAGCGTGCGTGTGAGGGCGCGGGTTAGTGTTAGCGTACGGGTTAGGATTAGGGGACGGGTGAGGGTCACGCTTCAGGGAAGGGTTAGGGTTAGGGTTCGGGCTAGGGTTAGGGTTAGGGGACGGGGACGGTTTAGGGTCCAGGTGAGGGTACGGCAACGCTTTAGGGGGAGCGTGCATGTGAGGGCGCGGGTTAGTGTTAGGGTATGGGTTAGGATTAGGGGACGGGTGAGGGTCAGGCTTCGGGGAAGGGTTAGGGTTAGGGTTCGGGCTAGGGTTAGGGTTAGGGGACGGAGACGGTTTAGGGTCCAGGTGATGGTACGGCAATGCTTTAGGGGGAGCGTGCGTGTGAGGGCGCGCGATAGTGTTAGCGTACGGGTTAGGATTAAGGGACGGGTGAGGGTCAGGCTTCGGGGAAGGGTTAGGGTTAGGGTTCGGGCTAGGGTTAGGGTTAGGGGACGGGGACGGTTTAGGGTCCAGGTGAGGGTACGGCAACGCTTTAGGGGGAGCGTGCGTGTGAGGGCGCGGGTTAGTGTTAGGGTATGGGTTAGGATTAGGGGACGGGTGAGGGTCAGGCTTCGGGAAAGGGTTAGGGTTACGGTTCGGGCTAGGGTTAGGGTTAGGGGACGGGGACGGTTTAGGGTCCAGGTGAGGGTACGGCAACGCTTTAGGGGGAGCGTGCGTGTGAGGGCGCGGGTTAGTGTTAGCGTACAGGTTAGGATTAGGGGACGGGTGAGGGTCAGGCTTAGGGAAAGGGTTAGGGTTAGGGTTCGGGCTAGGGTTAGAGTTAGGGGACGGGGACGGTTTAGGGTCCAGGTGAGGGTACGGCAACGCTTTAGGGGGAGCGTGCGTGTGAGGGCGCGGGTTAGTGTTAGCGTACGGGTTAGGATTATGGGACGGGTGAGGGTCAGGCTTCGGGGAAGGGTTAGGGTTAGGGTTCGGGCTAGGGTTAGGGTTAGGGGACGGGGACGGTTTAGGGTCCAGGTGAGGGTACGGCAACGCTTTAGGGGGAGCGTGCGTGTGAGGGCGCGGGTTAGTGTTAGCGTACGGGTTAGGATTAGGGGACGGGTGAGGGTCAGGCTTCGGGGAAGGGTTAGGGTTACGGTTCGGGCTAGGGTTATGGTTAGGGGACGGGGACGGTTTAGGGTCCAGGTGAGGGTACGGCAACGCTTTAGAGGGAGCGTGCGTGTGAGGGCGCGGGTTAGTGTTAGCGTATGGTTTAGGATTAGGGGACGGGTGAGGGTCAGGCTTCGGGGAAGGGTTAGGGTTAGGGTTCGGGCTAGGGTTAGGGTTCCGGGACGGGGACGGTTTCGGGTCCAGGTGAGGGTACGGCAACGCTTTAGGGGGAGCGTGCGTGTGAGGGCGCGGGTTAATGTTAGCGTACGGGTGAGGATTACGGGACGGGTGAGGGTCAGGCTTCGGGAAAGGGTTAGTGTTAGGGTTCGGGCTAGGGTTAGGGTTAGGGGACGGGGACGGTTTAGGGTCCAGGTGAGGGTACGGCAACGCTTTAGGGGGAGCGTGCGTGTGAGGGCGCGGGTTAGTGTTAGCGTACGGGTTAGGATTACGGGACGGGTGAGGGTCCGGCTTCGGGGAAGGGTTAGGGTTAGGGTTCGGGCTAGGGTTAGGGTTAGGGGACGGGGATGGTTTAGGGTCCAGGTGAGGGTACGGCAACGCTTTAGGGGGAGCGTGCGTGTGAGGGCGCGGGTTAGTGTTAGCGTACGGGTTAGGATTAGGGGACGGGTGAGGGTCAGGCTTCGGGGAAGGGTTAGGGTTACGGTTCGGGCTAGGGTTAGGGTTAGGGGACGGGGACGGTTTAGGGTCCAGGTGAGGGTACGGCAACGCTTTAGGGGGAGTGTGCGTGTGAGGGCGCGGGTTAGTGTTAGCGTACGCGTTAGGATTAGGGGACGGGTGAGGGTCAGGCTTCGGGGAAGGGTTAGGGTTAGGGTTCGGGCTAGGGTTAGGGTTAGGGGACGAGGACGGTTTAGGGTCCAGGTGAGGGTACGGCAACGCTTTAGGGGGAGCGTGCGTGTGAGGGCGCGGGTTAGTGTTAGCGTACGGGTTAGGATTAGGGGACGGGTGAGGGTCAGGCTTCGGGGAAGGGTTAGGGTTAGGGTTCGGGCTAGGGTTAGGGTTAGGGGACGGGGACGGTTTAGGGTCCAGGTGAGGGTACGGCAACGCTTTAGGGGGAGCGTGCGTGTGAGGGCGCGGGTTAGTGTTAGGGTATGGGTTAGGATTAGGGGACGGGTGAGGGTCAGGCTTCGGGGAAGGGTTAGGGTTAGGGTTCGGGCTAGGGTTAGGGTTAGGGGACGGGGACGGTTTAGGGTCCAGGTGAGGGTACGGCAATGCTTTAGGGGGAGCGTGCGTGTGAGGGCGCGCGATAGTGTTAGCGTACGGCTTAGGATTAAGGGACGGGTGAGGGTCAGGCTTCGGGGAAGGGTTAGGGTTAGGGTTCGGGCTAGGGTTAGGGTTAGGGGACGGGGACGGTTTAGGGTCCAGGTGAGGGTACGGCAACGCTTTAGGGGGAGCGTGCGTGTGAGGGCGCGGGTTAGTGTTAGGGTATGGGTTAGGATTAGGGGACGGGTGAGGGTCAGGCTTCGGGGAAGGGTTAGGGTTAGGGTTCGGGCTAGGGTTAGGGTTAGGGGACGGGGACGGTTTAGGGTCCAGGTGAGGGTACGGCAACGCTTTAGGGGGAGCGTGCGTGTGAGGGCGCGGGTTAGTGTTAGCGTACGGGTTAGGATTAGGGGACGGGTGAGGGTCAGGCTTCGGGGAAGGGTTAGGGTTAGGGTTCAGGCTAGGGTTAGGGTTAGGGGACGGGGACGGTTTAGGGTCCAGGTGAGGGTACGGCAACGCTTTAGGGGGAGCGTGCGTGTGAGGGCGCGGGTTAGTGTTAGCGTACGGGTTAGGATTAGGGGACGGGTGAGGGTCAGGCTTCGGGGAAGGGTTAGGGTTAGGGTTCGGGCTAGGGTTAGGGTTAGGGGACGGGGACGGTTTAGGGTCCAGGTGAGGGTACGGCAACGCTTTAGGGGGAGCGTGCGTGTGAGGGCGCGGGTTAGTGTTAGCGTACGGGTTAGGATTAGGGGACGGGTGAGGGTCAGGCTTCGGGGAAGGGTTAGGGTTACGGTTCGGGCTAGGGTTATGGTTAGGGGACGGGGATGGTTTAGGGTCCAGGTGAGGGTACGGCAACGCTTTAGGGGGAGCGTGCGTGTGAGGGCGCGGGTTAGTGTTAGCGTATGGTTTAGGATTAGGGGACGGGTGAGGGTCAGGCTTCGGGGAAGGGTTAGGGTTAGGGTTCGGGCTAGGGTTAGGGTTCGGGGACGGGGACGGTTTAGGGTCCAGGTGAGGGTACGGCAACGCTTTAGGGGGAGCGTGCGTGTGAGGGCGCGGGTTAATGTTAGCGTACGGGTGAGGATTACGGGACGGATGAGGGTCAGGCTTCGGGGAAGGGTTAGTGTTAGGGTTCGGGCTAGGTTTAGGGTTAGGGGACGGGGACGGTTTAGGGTCCAGGTGAGGGTACGGCAACGCTTTAGGGGGAGCGTGCGTGTGAGGGCGCGGGTTAGTGTTAGCGTACGGGTTAGGATTACGGGACGGGTGAGGGTCCGGCTTCGGGGAAGGGTTAGGGTTAGGGTTCGGGCTAGGGTTAGGGTTAGGGTACGGGGATGGCTTAGGGTCCAGGTGAGGGTACGGCAACGCTTTAGGGGGAGCGTGCGTGTGAGGGCGCGGGTTAGTGTTAGCGTACGGGTTAGGATTAGGGGACGGGTGAGGGTCAGGCTTCGGGGAAGGTTTAGGGTTACGGTTCGGGCTAGGGTTAGGGTTAGGGGACGGGGACGGTTTAGGGTCCAGGTGAGGGTACGGCAACTCTTTAGGGGGAGCGTGCGTGTGAGGGCGCGGGTTAGTGTTAGCGTACGCGTTAGGATTAGGGGACGGGTGAAGGTCAGGCTTCGGGGAAGGGTTAGGGTTAGGGTTCGGGCTAGGGTTAGGGTTAGGGGACGAGGACGGTTTAGGGTCCAGGTGAGGGTACGGCAACGCTTTAGGGGGAGCGTGCGTGTGAGGGCGCGGGTTAGTGTTAGCGTACGGGTTAGGATTAGGGGACGGGTGAGGGTCAGGCTTCGGGGAAGGGTTAGGGTTAGGGTTCGGGCTAGGGTTAGGGTTAGGGGACGGGGACGGTTTAGGGTCCAGGTGAGGGTACGGCAACGCTTTAGGGGGAGCGTGCGTGTGAGGGCGCGGGTTAGTGTTAGCGTACGGGTTAGGATTAGGGGACGGGTGAGGGTCAGGCTTCGGGGAAGGGTTAGGGTTAGGGTTCGGGCTAGGGTTAGGGTTAGGGGACGGGGACGGTTTAGGGTCCAGGTGAGGGTACGGCAACGCTTTAGGGGTAGCGTGCGTGTGAGGGCGCGGGTTAGTGTTAGGGTATGGGTTAGGATTAGGGGACGGGTGAGGGTCAGGCTTCGGGGAAGGGTTAGGGTTAGGGTTCGGGCTAGGGTTAGGGTTAGGGGACGGGGACGGTTTAGGGTCCAGGTGAGGGTACTGCAACGCTTTAGGGGGAGCGTGCGTGTGAGGACGCGGGTTAGTGTTAGCGTACGGGTTAGGATTAGGGGACGGGTGAGGGTCAGGCTTCGGGGAAGGGTTAGGGTTCAGGCTAGGGTTAGGGTTAGGGGACGGGGACGGTTTAGGGTCCAGGTGAGGGTACGGCAACGCTTTAGGGGGAGCGTGCGTGTCAGGGCGTGGGTTAGTGTTAGCGTACGGGTTAGGATTAGGGGACGGGTGAGGGTCAGGCTTCGGGGAAGGGTTAGGGTTAGGGTTAGGGCTTGGGTTAGGGTTAGGGGACGGGGACGGTTTAGGGTCCAGGTGAGGGTACGGCAACGCTTTAGGGGGAGCGTGCGTGTGAGGGCGCGGGTTAGTGTTAGCGTACGGATTAGGATTAGGGGACGGGTGAGGGTCAGGCTTCGGGGAAGTGTTAGGGTTAGGGTTCGGGCTAGGGTTAGGGTTAGGGAACGGGGACGGTTTAGGGTCCAGGTGAGGGTACGGCAACGCTTTAGGGGGAGCGTGCGTGTGAGGGCGCGGGTTAGTGTTAGGGTATGGGTTAGGATTAGGGGACGGGTGAGGGTCAGGCTTCGGGGAAGGGTTAGGGTTAGGGTTCGGGCTAGGGTTAGGGTTAGGGGACGGGGACGGTTTAGGGTCCAGGTGAGGGTACGGCAACGCTTTAGGGGGAGCGTGCGTGTGAGGGCGCGGGTTAGTGTTAGCGTACGGGTTAGGATTAGGGGACGGGTGAGGGTCACGCTTCGGGGAAGGGTTAGGGTTAGGGTTCGGGCTAGGGTTAGGGTTAGGGGACGGGGACGGTTTAGGGTCCAGGTGAGGGTACGGCAACGCTTTAGGGGGAGCGTGCGTGTGAGGGCGCGTGTTAGTGTTAGGGTATGGGTTAGGATTAGGGGACGGGTGAGGGTCAGGCTTCGGGGAAGGGTTAGGTTTAGGGTTCGGGCTAGGGTTAGGGTTAGGGGACGGGGACGGTTTAGGGTCCAGGTGAGGGTACGGCAACGCTTTAGGGGGAGCGTGCGTGTGAGGGCGCGGGTTAGTGTTAGGGTATGGGTTAGGATTAGGGGACGGGTGAGGGTCAGGCTTCGGAGAAGGTTTAGGGTTAGGGTTCGGGCTAGGGTTAGGGTTAGGGGATGGGGACGGTTTAGGGTCCAGGTGAGGGTACGGCAACGCTTTAGGGGGAGCGTGCGTGTGAGGGCGGTGGTTAGTGTTTGCGTACGGGTTAGGATTAGGGGACGGGTGAGGGTCAGGCTTCGGGGAAGGGTTAGGGTTAGGGTTCGGGCTAGGGTTAGGGTTAGGGGACGGGGACGGTTTAGGGTCCAGGTGAGGGTACGGCAACGCTTTAGGGGGAGCGTGCGTGTGAGGGCGCGGGTTAGTGTTAGCGTACGCGTTAGGATTATGGGACGGGTGAGGGTCAGGCTTCGGGGAAGGGTTAGGGTTAGGGTTCGGGCTAGGGTTAGGGTTAGGGGACGGGGACGGTTTAGGGTCCAGGTGAGGGTACGGCAACGCTTTAGGGGGAGCGTGCGTGTGAGGGCGCGGGTTAGTGTTAGCGTACGGGTTAGGATTAGGGGACGGGTGACGGTCAGGCTTCGGGGAAGGGTTAGGGTTACGGTTCGGGCTAGGGTTATGTTTAGGGGATGGGGACGGTTTAGGGTCCAGGTGAGGGTACGGCAACGCTTTAGGGGGAGCGTGTGTGTGAGGGCGCGGGTTAGTGTTAGCGTATGGTTTAGGATTAGGGGACGGGTGAGGGTCAGGCTTCGGGGAAGGGTTAGGGTTAGGGTTCGGGCTAGGGTTAGGGTTCGGGGACGGGGACGGTTTCGGGTCCAGGTGAGGGTACGGCAACGCTTTAGGGGGAGCGTGCGTGTGAGGGCGCGGGTTAATGTTAGCGTACGGGTGAGGATTACGGGACGGGTGAGGGTCAGGCTTCGGGGAAGGGTTAGTGTTAGGGTTCGGGCTAGGTTTAGGGTTAGGGGACGGGGACGGTTTAGGGTCCAGGTGAGGGTACGGCAACGCTTTAGGGGGAGCGTGCGTGTGAGGGCGCGGGTTAGTGTTAGCGTACGGGTTAGGATTACGGGACGGGTGAGGGTCCGGCTTCGGGGAAGGGTTAGGGTTAGGGTTCGGTCTAGGGTTAGGGTTAGGGGACGGGGATGGTTTAGGGTCCAGGTGAGGGTACGGCAACGCTTTAGTGGGAGCGTGCGTGTGAGGGCGCGGGTTAGTGTTAGCGTACGGGTTAGGATTAGGGGACGGGTGAGGGTCAGGCTTCGGGGAAGGGTTAGGGTTACGGTTCGGGCTAGGGTTAGGGTTAGGGGACGGGGACGGTTTAGGGTCCAGGTGAGGGTACGGCAACGCTTTAGGGGGAGTGTGCGTGTGAGGGCGCGGGTTAGTGTTAGCGTACGCGTTAGGATTAGGGGACGGGTGAGGGTCAGGCTTCGGGGAAGGGTTAGGGTTAGGGTTCGGGCTAGGGTTAGGGTTAGGGGACGGGGACGGTTTAGGGTCCAGGTGAGGGTACGGCAACGCTTTAGGGGGAGCGTGCGTGTGAGAGAGCGGGTTAGTGTTAGCGTACGGGTTAGGATTAGGGGACGGGTGAGGGTCAGGCTTCGGGGAAGGGTTAGGGTTAGGGTTCGGGCTAGGGTTAGGGTTAGGGGACGGGGACGGTTTAGGGTCCAGGTGAGGGTACGGCAACGCTTTAGGGGGAGCGTGCGTGTGAGGGCGCGGGTTAGTGTTAGGGTATGGGTTAGGATTAGGGGACGGGTGAGGGTCAGGCTTCGGGGAAGGGTTAGGGTTAGGGTTCGGGCTAGGGTTAGGGTTAGGGGACGGGGACGGTTTAGGGTCCAGGTGAGGGTACGGCAATGCTTTAGGGGGAGCGTGCGTGTGAGGGCGCGCGATAGTGTTAGCGTACGGCTTAGGATTAAGGGACGGGTGAGGGTCAGGCTTCGGGGAAGGGTTAGGGTTAGGGTTCGGGCTAGGGTTAGGGTTAGGGGACGGGGACGGTTTAGGGTCCAGGTGAGGGTACGGCAACGCTTTAGGGGGAGCGTGCGTGTGAGGGCGCGGGTTAGTGTTAGGGTATGGGTTAGGATTAGGGGACGGGTGAGGGTCAGGCTTCGGGAAAGGGTTAGGGTTAGGGTTCGGGCTAGGGTTAGGGTTAGGGTTCGGGCTAGGGTTAGGGTTAGGGGACGGGGACGGTTTAGGGTCCAGGTGAGGGTATGGCAACGCTTTAGGGGGAGCGTGCGTGTGAGGGCGCGGGTTAGTGTTAGGGTATGGGTTAGGATTAGGGGACGGGTGAGGGTCAGGCTTCGGGGAAGGGTTAGGGTTAGGGTTCGGGCTAGGGTTAGTGTTAGGGGACGGGGACGGTTTAGGGTCCAGGTGAGGGTATGGCAACGCTTTAGGGGGAGCGTGCGTGTGAGGGCGCGGGTTAGTGTTAGGGTATGGGTTAGGATTAGGGGACGGGTGAGGGTCAGGCTTCGGGAAAGGGTTAGGGTTAGGGTTCGGGCTAGGGTTAGGGTTAGGGGACGGGGACGGTTTAGGGTCCAGGTGAGGGTACGGCAACGCTTTAGGGGGAGCGTGCGTGTGAGGGCGCGGGTTAGTGTTAGCGTACGGGTTAGGATTAGGGGACGGGTGAGGGTCAGGCTTCGGGGAAGGGTTAGGGTTAGGGTTCGGGCTAGGGTTAGGGTTAGGGGACGGGGACGGTTTAGGGTCCAGGTGAGGGTACGGCAACGCTTTAGGGGGAGCGTGCGTGTGAGGGCGCGGGTTAGTGTTAGCGTACGGGTTAGGATTAGGGGACGGGTGACGGTCAGGCTTCGGGGAAGGGTTAGGGTTACGGTTCGGGCTAGGGTTATGTTTAGGGGACGGGGACGGTTTAGGGTCCAGGTGAGGGTACGGCAACGCTTTAGGGGGAGCGTGTGTGTGAGGGCGCGGGTTAGTGTTAGCGTATGGTTTAGGATTAGGGGACGGGTGAGGGTCAGGCTTCGGGGAAGGGTTAGGGTTAGGGTTCGGGCTAGGGTTAGGGTTCGGGGACGGGGACGGTTTCGGGTCCAGGTGAGGGTACGGCAACGCTTTAGGGGGAGCGTGCGTGTGAGGGCGCGGGTTAATGTTAGCATACGGGTGAGGATTACGGGACGGGTGAGGGTCAGGCTTCGGGGAAGGGTTAGTGTTAGGGTTCGGGCTAGGTTTAGGGTTAGGGGACGGGGACGGTTTAGGGTCCAGGTGAGGGTACGGCAACGCTTTAGGGGGAGCGTGCGTGTGAGGGCGCGGGTTAGTGTTAGCGTACGGGTTAGGATTACGGGACGGGTGAGGGTCCGGCTTCGGGGAAGGGTTAGGGTTAGGGTTCGGTCTAGGGTTAGGGTTAGGGGACGGGGATGGTTTAGGGTCCAGGTGAGGGTACGGCAACGCTTTAGTGGGAGCGTGCGTGTGAGGGCGCGGGTTAGTGTTAGCGTACGGGTTAGGATTAGGGGACGGGTGAGGGTCAGGCTTCGGGGAAGGGTTAGGGTTACGGTTCGGGCTAGGGTTAGGGTTAGGGGATGGGGACGGTTTAGGGTCCAGGTGAGGGTACGGCAACGCTTTAGGGGGAGTGTGCGTGTGAGGGCGCGGGTTAGTGTTAGCGTACGCGTTAGGATTAGGGGACGGGTGAGGGTCAGGCTTCGGGGAAGGGTTAGGGTTAGGGTTCGGGCTAGGGTTAGGGTTAGGTGACGGGGACGGTTTAGGGTCCAGGTGAGGGTACGGCAACGCTTTAGGGGGAGCGTGCGTGTGAGAGAGCGGGTTAGTGTTAGCGTACGGGTTAGGATTAGGGGACGGGTGAGGGTCAGGCTTCGGGGAAGGGTTAGGGTTAGGGTTCGGGCTAGGGTTAGGGTTAGGGGACGGGGACGGTTTAGGGTCCAGGTGAGGGTACGGCAACGCTTTAGGGGGAGCGTGCGTGTGAGGGCGCGGGTTAGTGTTAGGGTATGGGTTAGGATTAGGGGACGGGTGAGGGTCAGGCTTCGGGGAAGGGTTAGGGTTAGGGTTCGGGCTAGGGTTAGGGTTAGGGGACGGGGACGGTTTAGGGTCCAGGTGAGGGTACGGCAATGCTTTAGGGGGAGCGTGCGTGTGAGGGCGCGCGATAGTGTTAGCGTACGGCTTAGGATTAAGGGACGGGTGAGGGTCAGGCTTCGGGGAAGGGTTAGGGTTAGGGTTCGGGCTAGGGTTAGGGTTAGGGGACGGGGACGGTTTAGGGTCCAGGTGAGGGTACGGCAACGCTTTAGGGGGAGCGTGCGTGTGAGGGCGCGGGTTAGTGTTAGGGTATGGGTTAGGATTAGGGGACGGGTGAGGGTCAGGCTTCGGGAAAGGGTTAGGGTTAGGGTTCGGGCTAGGGTTAGGGTTAGGGTTCGGGCTAGGGTTAGGGTTAGGGGACGGGGACGGTTTAGGGTCCAGGTGAGGGTATGGCAACGCTTTAGGGGGAGCGTGCGTGTGAGGGCGCGGGTTAGTGTTAGGGTATGGGTTAGGATTAGGGGACGGGTGAGGGTCAGGCTTCGGGGAAGGGTTAGGGTTAGGGTTCGGGCTAGGGTTAGTGTTAGGGGACGGGGACGGTTTAGGGTCCAGGTGAGGGTACGGCAACGCTTTAGGGGGAGCGTGCGTGTGAGGGCGCGGGTTAGTGTTAGCGTACGGGTTAGGATTAAGGGACGGGTGAGGGTCACGCTTCGGGGAAGGGTCAGGGTTAGGGTTCGGGCTAGGGTTAGGGTTAGGGGACGGGGACGGTTTAGGGTCCAGGTGAGGGTACGGCAACGCTTTAGGGGGAGCGTGCGTGTGAGGGCGCGGGTTAGTGTTAGGGTACGGGTTAGGATTAGGGGACGGGTGAGGGTCAGGCTTCGGGGAAGGGTTAGGGTTAGGGTTAGGGCTTGGGTTAGGGTTAGGGGATGGGGACGGTTTAGGGTCCAGGTGAGGGTACGGCAACGCTTTAGGGGGAGCGTGCGTGTGAGGGCGCGGGTTAGTGTTAGCGTACGGGTTAGGATTAGGGGACGGGTGAGGGTCAGGCTTCGGGGAAGGGTTAGGGTTAGGGTTTGGGCTAGGGTTAGGGTTAGGGGACGGGGACGGTTTAGGGTCCAGGTGAGGGTACGGCAACGCTTTAGGGGGAGCGTGCGTGTGAGGGCGCGGGTTAGTGTTTGCGTACGTGTTAGGTTTAGGGGACGGGTGAGGGTCAGGCTTCGGGGAAGGGTTAGGGTTAGGGTTCGGGCTAGGGTTAGGGTTAGGGGACGGGGACGGTTTAGGGTCCAGGTGAGGGTATGGCAACGCTTTAGGGGGAGCGTGCGTGTGAGGGCGCGGGTTAGTGTTAGGGTATGGGTTAGGATTAGGGGACGGGTGAGGGTCAGGCTTCGGGGAAGGGTTAGGGTTAGGGTTCGGGCTAGGGTTAGTGTTAGGGGACGGGGACGGTTTAGGGTCCAGGTGAGGGTACGGCAACGCTTTAGGGGGAGCGTGCGTGTGAGGGCGCGGGTTAGTGTTAGCGTACGGGTTAGGATTAAGGGACGGGTGAGGGTCACGCTTCGGGGAAGGGTCAGGGTTAGGGTTCGGGCTAGGGTTAGGGTTAGGGGACGGGGACGGTTTAGGGTCCAGGTGAGGGTACGGCAACGCTTTAGGGGGAGCGTGCGTGTGAGGGCGCGGGTTAGTGTTAGGGTACGGGTTAGGATTAGGGGACGGGTGAGGGTCAGGCTTCGGGGAAGGGTTAGGGTTAGGGTTAGGGCTTGGGTTAGGGTTAGGGGACGGGGACGGTTTAGGGTCCAGGTGAGGGTACGGCAACGCTTTAGGGGGAGCGTGCGTGTGAGGGCGCGGGTTAGTGGTAGCGTACGGGTTAGGATTAGGGGACGGGTGAGGGTCAGGCTTCGGGGAAGGGTTAGGGTTAGGGTTTGGGCAAGGTTTAGGGTTAGAGGACGGGGACGGTTTAGGGTCCAGATGAGGGTACGGCAACGCTTTAGGGGGAGCGTGCGTGTTAGGGCGCGGGTTAGTGTTTGCGTACGTGTTAGGTTTAGGGGACGGGTGAGGGTCAGGCTTCGGGGAAGGGTTAGGGTTAGGGTTCGGGCTAGGGTTAGGGTTAGGGGACGGGGACGGTTTAGGGTCCAGGTGAGGGTATGGCAACGCTTTAGGGGGAGCGTGCGTGTGAGGGCGCGGGTTAGTGTTAGGGTATGGGTTAGGATTAGGGGACGGGTGAGGGTCAGGCTTCGGGGAAGGGTTAGGGTTAGGGTTCGGGCTAGGGTTAGTGTTAGGGGACGGGGACGGTTTAGGGTCCAGGTGAGGGTACGGCAACGCTTTAGGGGGAGCGTGCGTGTGAGGGCGCGGGTTAGTGTTAGCGTACGGGTTAGGATTAAAGGACGGGTGAGGGTCACGCTTCGGGGAAGGGTCAGGGTTAGGGTTCGGGCTAGGGTTAGGGTTAGGGGACGGGGACGGTTTAGGGTCCAGGTGAGGGTACGGCAACGCTTTAGGGGGAGCGTGCGTGTGAGGGCGCTGGTTAGTGTTTGCGTACGTGTTAGGTTTAGGGGACGGGTGAGGGTCAGGCTTCGGGGAAGGGTTAGGGTTAGGGTTCGGGCTAGGGTTAGGGTTAGGGGACGGGGACGGTTTAGGGTCCAGGTGAGGGTATGGCAACGCTTTAGGGGGAGCGTGCGTGTGAGGGCGCGGGTTAGTGTTAGGGTATGGGTTAGGATTAGGGGACGGGTGAGGGTCAGGCTTCGGGGAAGGGATAGGGTTAGGGTTCGGGCTAGGGTTAGTGTTAGGGGACGGGGACGGTTTAGGGTCCAGGTGAGGGTACGGCAACGCTTTAGGGGGAGCGTGCGTGTGAGGGCGCGGGTTAGTGTTAGCGTACGGGTTAGGATTAGGGGACGGGTGAGGGTCACGCTTCGGGGAAGGGTCAGGGTTAGGGTACGGGCTAGGGTTAGGGTTAGGGGACGGGGACGGTTTAGGGTCCAGGTGAGGGTACGGCAACGCTTTAGGGGGAGCGTGCGTGTGAGGGCGCGCAATAGTGTTAGCGTACGGCTTAGGATTAAGGGACGGGTGAGGGTCAGGCTTCGGGGAAGTGTTAGGGTTAGGGTTCGGGCTAGGGTTAGGGTTAGGGGACGGGGACGGTTTAGGGTCCAGGTGAGGGTACGGCAACGCTTTAGGGGGAGCGTGCGTGTGAGGGCGCGGGTTAGTGTTAGGGTATGGGTTAGGATTAGGGGACGGGTGAGGGTCAGGCTTCGGGAAAGGGTTAGGGTTAGGGTTCGGGCTAGGGTTAGGGTTAGGGGACGGGGACGGTTTAGGGTCCAGGTGAGGGTACGGCAACGCTTTAGGGGGAGCGTGCGTGTGAGGGCGCGGGTTAGTGTTAGCGTACGGGTTAGGATTAGGGGACGGGTGAGGTTCAGGCTTCGGGGAAGGGTTAGGGTTAGGGTTCGGGCTAGGGTTAGGGTTAGGGGACGGGGACGGTTTAGGGTCCAGGTGAGGGTACGGCAACGCTTTAGGGGGAGCGTGCGTGTGAGGGCGCGGGTTAGTGTTAGCGTACGGGTTAGGATTATGGGACGGGTGAGGGTCAGGCTTCGGGGAAGGGTTAGGGTTAGGGTTCGGGCTAGGGTTAGGGTTAGGGGACGGGGACGGTTTAGGGTCCAGGTGAGGGTACGGCAACGCTTTAGGGGGAGCGTGCGTGTGAGGGCGCGGGTTAGTGTTAGCGTACGGGTTAGGATTAGGGGACGGGTGAGGGTCAGGCTTCGGGGAAGGGTTAGGGTTAGGGTTCGGGCTAGGGTTAGGGTTAGGGGACGGGGACGGTTTAGGGTCCAGGTGAGGGTACGGCAACGCTTTAGGGGGAGCGTGCGTGTGAGGGCGCGGGTTAGTGTTAGGGTATGGGTTAGGATTAGGGGACGGGTGAGGGTCAGGCTTCGGGGAAGGGTTAGGGTTAGGGTTCGGGCTAGGGTTAGGGTTAGGGGACGGGGACGGTTTAGGGTCCAGGTGAGGGTACGGCAATGCTTTAGGGGGAGCGTGCGTGTGAGGGCGCGCGATAGTGTTAGCGTACGGCTTAGGATTAAGGGACGGGTGAGGGTCAGGCTTCGGGGAAGGGTTAGGGTTAGGGTTCGGGCTAGGGTTAGGGTTAGGGGACGGGGACGGTTTAGGGTCCAGGTGAGGGTACGGCAACGCTTTAGGGGGAGCGTGCGTGTGAGGGCGCGGGTTAGTGTTAGGGTATGGGTTAGGATTAGGGGACGGGTGAGGGTCAGGCTTCGGGAAAGGGTTAGGGTTAGTTTTCGGGCTAGGGTTAGGGTTAGGGGACGGGGACGGTTTAGGGTCCAGGTGAGGGTACGGCAACACTTTAGGGGGAGCGTGCGTGTGAGGGCGCGGGTTAGTGTTAGCGTACGGGTTAGGATTAGGGGACGGGTGAGGGTCAGGCTTCGGGGAAGGGTTAGGGTTAGGGTTCGGGCTAGGGTTAGTGTTAGGGGACGGGGACGGTTTAGGGTCCAGGTGAGGGTACGGCAACGCTTTAGGGGGAGCGTGCGTGTGAGGGCGCGGGTTAGTGTTAGCGTACGGGTTAGGATTAGGGGACGGGTGAGGGTCAGGCTTCGGGGAAGGGTTAGGGTTAGGGTTCGGGCTAGGGTTAGGGTTAGGGGACGGGGACGGTTTAGGGTCCAGGTGAGGGTACGGCAACGCTTTAGGGGGAGCGTGCGTGTGAGGGCGCGGGTTAGTGTTAGCGTACGGGTTAGGATTAGGGGACGGGTGAGGGTCAGGCTTCGGGGAAGGGTTAGGGTTACGGTTCGGGCTAGGGTTATGGTTAGGGGACGGGGACGGTGTAGGGTCCAGGTGAGGGTACGGCAACGCTTTAGGGGGAGCGTGCGTGTGAGGGCGCGGGTTAGTGTTAGCGTATGGTTTAGGATTAGGGGACGGGTGAGGGTCAGGCTTCGGGGAAGGGTTAGGGTTAGGGTTCGGGCTAGGGTTAGGGTTCGGGGACGGGGACGGTTTAGGGTCCAGGTGAGGGTACGGCAACGCTTTAGGGGGAGCGTGCGTGTGAGGGCGCGGGTTAATTTTAGCGTACGAGTGAGGATTACGGGACGGATGAGGGTCAGGCTTCGGGGAAGGGTTAGTGTTAGGGTTCGGGCTAGGTTTAGGGATAGGGGACAGGGACGGTTTAGGGTCCAGGTGAGGGTACGGCAACGCTTTAGGGGGAGCGTGCGTGTGAGGGCGCGGGTTAGTGTTAGCGTACGGGTTAGGATTACGGGACGGGTGAGGGTCCGGCTTCGGGGAAGGGTTAGGGTTAGGGTTCGGGCTAGGGTTAGGGTTAGGGTACGGGGATGGTTTAGGGTCCAGGTGAGGGTACGGCAACGCTTTAGGGGGAGCGTGCGTGTGAGGGCGCGGGTTAGTGTTAGCGTACGGGTTAGGATTAGGGGACGGGTGAGGGTCAGGCTTCGGAGAAGTGTTAGGGTTACGGTTCGGGCTAGGGTTAGGGTTAGGGGACGGGGACGGTTTAGGGTCCAGGTGAGGGTACGGCAACGCTTTAGGGGGAGCGTGCGTGTGAGGGCGCGGGTTAGTGTTAGCGTACGCGTTAGGATTAGGGGACGGGTGAGGGTCAGGCTTCGGGGAAGGGTTAGGGTTAGGGTTCGGGCTAGGGTTAGTGTTAGGGGACGAGGACGGTTTAGGGTCCAGGTGAGGGTACGGCAACGCTTTAGGGGGAGCGTGCGTGTGAGGGCGCGGGTTAGTGTTAGTGTACGGGTTAGGATTAGGGGACGGGTGAGGGTCAGGCTTCGGGGAAGGGTTAGGGTTAGGGTTCAGGCTAGGGTTAGGGTTAGGGGATGGGGACGGTTTAGGGTCCAGGTGAGGGTACGGCAACGCTTTAGGGGGAGCGTGCGTGTGAGGGCGCGGGTTAGTGTTAGCGTACGGGTTAGGATTAGGGGACGGGTGAGGGTCAGGCTTCGGGGAAGGGTTAGGGTTAGGGTTCGGGCTAGGGTTAGGGTTAGGGGACGGGGACGGTTTAGGGTCCAGGTGAGGGTACGGCAACGCTTTAGGGGGAGCGTGCGTGTGAGGGCGCGGGTTAGTGTTAGGGTATGGGTTAGGATTAGGGGACGGGTGAGGGTCAGGCTTCGGGGAAGGGTTAGGGTTAGGTTTCGGGCTAGGGTTAGGGTTAGGGGACGGGGACGGTTTAGGGTCCAGGTGAGGGTACGGCAACGCTTTAGGGGGAGCGTGCGTGTGAGGGCGCGGGTTAGTGTTAGGGAATGGGTTAGGATTAGGGGACGGGTGAGGGTCAGGCTTCGGGGAAGGTTTAGGGTTAGGGTTCGGGCTAGGGTTAGGGTTAGGGGACGGGGACGGTTTAGGGTCCAGGTGAGGGTACGGCAACGCTTTAGGGGGAGCGTGCGTGTGAGGGCGCGGTTTAGTGTTAGCGTACGGGTTAGGATTAGGGGACGGGTGAGGGTCAGGCTTCGGGGAAGTGTTAGGGTTAGGGTTCGGGCTAGGGTTAGGGTTAGGGGACGGGGACGGTTTAGGGTCCAGGTGAGGGTACGGCAACGCTTTAGGGGGAGCGTGCGTGTGAGGACGCGGGTTAGTGTTAGGGTATGGGTTAGGATTAGGGGACGGGTGAGGGTCAGGCTTTGGGGAAGGGTTAGGGTTAGGGTTCGGGCTAGGGTTAGGGTTAGGGGACGGGGACGGTTTAGGGTCCAGGTGAGGGTACGGCAACGCTTTAGGGGGAGCGTGCGTGTGAGGGCGCGGTTTAGTGTTTGCGTACGGGTTAGGTTTAGGGGACGGGTGAGGGTCAGGCTTCGGGGAAGGGTTAGGGTTAGGGTTCGGGCTAGGGTTAGGGTTAGGGGACGGGGACGGTTTAGGGTCCAGGTGAGGGTATGGCAACGCTTTAGGGGGAGCGTGCGTGTGAGGGCGCGGGTTAGTGTTAGGGTATGGGTTAGGATTAGGGGACGGGTGAGGGTCAGGCTTCGGGGAAGGGTTAGGGTTAGGGTTCGGGCTAGGGTTAGTGTTAGGGGACGGGGACGGTTTAGGGTCCAGGTGAGGGTACGGCAACGCTTTAGGGGGAGCGTGCGTGTGAGGGCGCGGGTTAGTGTTAGCGTACGGGTTAGGTTTAGGGGACGGGTGAGGGTCAGGCTTCGGGGAAGGGTTAGGGTTAGGGTTCGGGCTAGGGTTAGGGTTAGGGGACGGGGACGGTTTAGGGTCCAGGTGAGGGTACGGCAACGCTTTAGGGGGAGCGTGCGTGTGAGGACGCGGGTTAGTGTTAGCGTACGGGTTAGGATTAGGGGACGGGTGAGGGTCAGGCTTCGGGGAAGGGTTAGGGTTAGGGTTCGGGCTAGGGTTAGGGTTAGGGGACGGGGACGGTTTAGGGTCCAGGTGAGGGTACGGCAACGCTTTAGGGGGAGCGTGCGTTTGAGGGCGTGGGTTAGTGTTAGGGTATGGGTTAGGATTAGGGGACGGGTGAGGGTCAGGCTTCGGGGAAGGGTTAGGGTTAGGGTTCGGGCTAGGGTTAGGGTTAGGGGACGGGGACGGTTTAGGGTCCAGGTGAGGGTACGGCAACGCTTTAGGGGGAGCGTGCGTGTGAGGGCGCGGGTTAGTGTTAGCGTACGGGTTAGGTTTAGGGGACGGGTGAGGGTCAGGCTTCGGGGAAGGGTTAGGGTTAGGGTTCGGGCTAGGGTTAGGGTTAGGGGACGGGGACGGTTTAGGGTCCAGGTGAGGGTACGGCAACGCTTTAGGGGGAGCGTGCGTGTGAGGACGCGGGTTAGTGTTAGCGTACGGGTTAGGATTAGGGGACGGGTGAGGGTCAGGCTTCGGGGAAGGGTTAGGGTTAGGGTTCGGGCTAGGGTTAGGGTTAGGGGACGGGGACGGTTTAGGGTCCAGGTGAGGGTACGGCAACGCTTTAGGGGGAACGTGCGTGTGAGGGCGCGGGTTAGTGTTAGCGTACGGGTTAGGATTAGGGGACGGGTGAGGGTCAGGCTTCGGGGAAGGGTTAGGGTTAGGGTTAGGGCTAGGGTTAGGGTTAGGGGACGGGGACGGTTTAGGGTCCAGGTGAGGGTACGGCAACGCTTTAGGGGGAGCGTGCGTGTGAGGGCGCGTGTTAGTGTTAGCGTACGGGTTAGGATTAGGGGACGGGTGAGGGTCAGGCTTCGGGGAAGTGTTAGGGTTACGGTTCGGGCTAGGGTTAGGGTTAGGGGACGGGGACGGTTTAGGGTCCAGGTGAGGGTACGGCAACGCTTTAGGGGGAGCGTGTGTGTGAGGGCGCGGGTTAGTGTTAGCGTACGGGTTAGGATTAGGGGACGGGTGAGGGTCAGGCTTCGGGGAAGGGTTAGGGTTAGGGTTCGGGCTAGGGTTAGGGTTAGGGGACGGGGACGGTTTAGGGTCCAGGTGAGGGTCCGGCAACGCTTTAGGGGGAGCGTGCGTGTGAGGGCGCGGGTTAGTGTTAGCGTACGGGTTAGGATTAGGGGACGGGTGAGGGTCAGGCTTCGGGGAAGGGTTAGGGTTAGGGTTCGGGCTAGGGTTAGGGTTAGGGGACGGGGACGGTTGAGGGTCCAGGTGAGGCTACGGCAACGCTTTAGGGGGAGCGTGCGTGTGAGGGCGCGGGTTAGTGTTAGCGTACGGCTTAGGATTAAGGGACGGGTGAGGGTCAGGCTTCGGGGAAGGGTTAGGGTTAGGGTTCAGGCTAGGGTTAGGGTTAGGGGATGGGGACGGTTTAGGGTCCAGGTGAGGGTACGGCAACGCTTTAGGGGGAGCGTGCGTGTGAGGGCGCGGGTTAGTGTTAGCGTACGGGTTAGGATTAGGGGACGGGTGAGGGTCAGGCTTCGGGGAAGGGTTAGGGTTAGGGTTCGGGCTAGGGTTAGGGTTAGGGGACGGGGACGGTTTAGGGTCCAGGTGAGGGTACGGCAACGCTTTAGGGGGAGCGTGCGTGTGAGGGCCCGGGTTAGTGTTAGCGTACGGGTTAGGATTACGGGACGGGTGAGGGTCAGGCTTCGGGGAAGGGTTAGGGTTAGGGTTCGGGCTAGGGTTAGGGTTAGGGGACGGGGACGGTTTAGGGTCCAGGTGAGGGTACGGCAACGCTTTAGGGGGAGCGTGCGTGTGAGGGCGCGGGTTAGTGTTAGCGTACGGGTTAGGATTAGGGGACGGGTGAGGGTCAGGCTTCGGGGAAGG